>NC_080066.1:6252324-6606704 GCF_949987535.1 Balaenoptera acutorostrata | reverse complement strand
CTATACTTCAATAAAAAAAAAAAGTTGTGGGGTATAAAAGTTAAAAAGTATTTAAACTGCTGTTTCTCTGTGGGAATACATTTTTGTAAGAAATGTACTAATTAACTTTTGTCCTAATCATCCCACCCTTACCTCAAAGATGAAGGAATAAACTCTAAGAGTCAATTAGAGTAGTTCCTTTTTAAAACTTAATTAATTAATTAATTTTTGGCTGTGTTGGGTCTTCGTTGCTGCATGCGGGCTTTCTCTAGCTGTGGTGAGTGGGGGCTACTCTTCCCTGTGGTGTGCGGGCTTCTCTTGTTGCAGAGCATGGGCTCTAGGTGCGTGGGCTTCAGTAGTTGTGGCACACGGGCCAGTAGTTGTGGCTCATGGGCTCGGTAGTTGTGGCTCGCGGGCTCTAGAGCGCAGGCGCAGTAGTTGTGGCTCATGGGCCTAGTTGTTCTGCAGCATGTGGGATCTTCCCGGACCAGGGCTTTAACCCATGTCCCCTGCGTTGGCAGGCAGATTCTTAACCACTGCGCCACCAGGGAAGCCCCTAGAGTAGTTCTTACTGGGCCATGCCTGAACACCTCAATAGTATGTTCGGTTCATATAGGAGTAGAAATCAAATGGGTATGGGAATCAAAACAACGGAATATATACAAGCTCCTACACTGTTTTAATGTGTTAAAATAAATGATAAAATACTTTTTAAAATGTTATTTTATGGGCTTCCCTGGTGGCGCAGTGGTTAAGAATCTGCCTGCCAATGCAGTGGACACGGGTTCGAGCCCTGGTCTGGGAAGATCCCACATGCCGTGGAGCAACTGGGCCCGTGAGCCACAACTACTGAGCCTGCGTGTCTGGAGCCTGTGCTCTGCAACAAGAGAGGCCATGACAGTGAGAGGCCTGCACAGTGCGATGAAGAGTGGCCCCCACCTGCCGCAACTAGAGAAAGCCCTCGCGCAGAAACAAAGACCCAACACAACCAAAAATAAATAAATAAATAAATTTAAAAAAATAGAACCATCTTTAAAAAAAAATGTTATTTTATAACAGTAAAATTTGGTAATGTACAATTATTTCCCTTTTACCATCCCGTATTAGCAACTTTTAGGGTCTCCTTTTCGTGCATTTTCAATGTTATTTTGTAGCTAATACACATGTCAAGGGACATGCTTTCATCTGGTTCAACCTTCAATGCCTTTCTGATTTTATAATCCAGTCCTTTATTGCTGGACACTTGGATTGTGTCTAATCTTTTGCCATAACCAATGCTGCACCAAATAAACTTGAACATGTAATTTCATACATGAACAGTAGTATCTGCAGGACAGAGTTCCAGAGTAGGATTGCTGGGCCAAAGAAAGAAGGCATTTAAAATTCTCGTCGAATACTGCCAGATTCTTGGGTTAAATTTGTTCATTTAACCTATTTTTAACAATATTTCTTAAAGCGCTTTTCTTTGTCCAATACATCACCAGGACAGTCTTAGCTCTATAATTACCTTTATACCAAGGCTAGGATTGCAGCGTCAGCTCTCAGATTTAGGGAGCAATTACTAGCACAGGGCTATCGTTATTATTACTCCTTAGCTTCTTTTACCACTCCCAAACCTGAATTGCAAACATTTCTACATGTATTCCAGAATAAGCTTTAGCCCCATGAACTATTTCCAACTCTCCTTTCTTTTTTCAATTCTTCCCTTTAGAATGGTTGTTGGAACTTGTGGATGAGTACTGTCACTGCAATTCTCATGGAGGAGAAGGTATACAGCTGTAAATGAGATTTTACGCAAGGGGGAACATTTGGAGACACAAGATGAAGATATAGTCATTCTTCCTATTCACCATCTGTTGCATTTCAACCTTTATTACTAGTAAGTGATGAGGCACAGTTTGAAATGAGTTTTAAAACACTACTTCAAAATTTCTAAATATTAAGTAAAAGTATGATCTAAACAGAAGGAAAGGGAATATTGTTTTTCTTGGTCAAAATAAAACAAACACTCTTTTGGGGGAAGAGGTGGCAGAGAATATAAATGAAGCATCATTTTAATCTTCCTACAAAGTGAAGTTTTGGAAAATTACTACCATTTATAAAGTTGGGGGAACAAGGAAGATTCCATTTTTAGCCAGAGAAAAAGGTCCGCATCAAATTCTCCAGCATTAAAGATTTCAGAAAATGCAAAAAAAAAAAAAAAAAAAATTAACGTGAACTACCTGATGCCTCATCTCTAAGTTCCAAGTGCTACAAATAAAAAATATACTATGCTTATGTAGAAAAAAATTAAACTTAATAAAATGTTTACTGCTTATCATCTGCCTCTGGTTATGAACATATAAAAAAATTAGGCTTCAGAGAATGTGTTCTTAGCTCTTGTTTGAATAGGCCTGGCCTGATATAGAAAGATCAGATGAAGCCTAGGGAAAACTCCTGGCATACTCTGGTTTAACAGGTGTTCATTTAGAGTAAGGGTTGTTAGATGTTTTCTGTAATGGGCCAAAAAGTAAATATTTTTGGCTTTGCAGGCCATAACATAGCATGATAATACAATGCATAGGCAGCAAGATGGTACAATATATAAACAAATGCACATGGCTGTGTTCCAATAAATTACAAAATAGGTGGTAGGGCTTGATTTGGCCTGTGGGCCATAGTTTGCTGACCCATGATTTAGAGAATATATTATATTTTTCCCCCAAATGCTCTAACACTTAGTAAACATGCCTTCTTTTGACACATCTGCAGATATAATGATATCTTAATCACCTTACTAGGTTTTACAAAGATGGTATTTTAGGTCTCATCTGAGAGAGGAAAGAGGGTAGGAAGTTCTAGCTGGCAGGAACAGAATCATGAGAGGCAGAAAGATGTGAATTAGCGTAGCACAAGGGGAACTGAAAGAGCTGAAGAGGACTGAGAACTGTGAGAGGCAAGGAGTAGTCAGGCAGGGAAATCAGCTTTGATGGGAGAATGAACTGGCTCCAAACGTGCAGAGTCTGGAGGTGATGCACACGTCTGTCTGGATACCTAGAAAGATGACTGACGTTGCAGTCCACACAACACTGGTCATCTAAGCTTGGTAGGCTTGGATTAGTATAAATGCAAAGTGAGGGACCTCCCTGACCCTACATTCCCCCAAATCCTACCTCCTTTCCTACTATTTTAAACAAGGTTTGACTGTGAAAAATAGTGAAAATATTCAATTTTTAATACTCTTAAGTTTTATCAAGCTTCACAGAGAAGTTCTTACTGTTCATTAAGTAACTGTTCTACTTCCATGAATAGGCTTTACATTCATGACTTGAATGTTCATGTTTAGCCTTTCATATCAAGATAAGCATGCAAACATAGTATAGTGAAGATGGTCTGGGGAGAAATGATTATTTCAGCTGGTACTGTACCTGATCCCAATTTCTGCTTCCATCTTAATCTCCTAGCACAACGAGTATGGTTCAGCCATACTGAACCAATTACTGTTCTCCAAATATAGCACGAAGTTTCCCATCCCACATCTCTTGCCTTTTTGCTTACTCTTTTCCCAAGACTAGAATACATTCTTCATTTCATCTAAGTCTAATACACATCATGTCCTTTAATTCAAGTATCATCCCTCTGCACACCCCTCCCCTCTTTCAGTCTGTTTCACACTAGAATAATAATTTGTTTGTTTTCCTAAGGGACAGAAGTAGCTAAAAGCTCGGGAGACAGAATCCTTGCTTTAGCCAGTAGGTGTTATTTTTCTCTGGCCCCAGAGTATAAAATGTAGATGAAAACGGAACGTATTTTACAGGGTTGCAGTGAGGATTGAATGACAAATGCATGTAAGATGCTTATCATAGTGCCTGATACGTAGCAAACACTCAGTAGAATTACCTAGTAAACTATTATAATGTATTATTATTATTATTATTTTTGGCCGCACGGCGTGGCATTCGGGATCTTAGTTCCCCGACCAGGGATTGAACCCGTACCCCCTGCAGTGGAAGCGTGGAGTCTTAACCACTGGACTGCCAGGGAAGTCCCTATAATGTATTATTAATCCTTGCATTTCAACAGTACCTAGCACCATGCCCAGTGTTTGCTCTACTAGGTACTGGGGGAAAGCAGATAAATCAGGTAGTACCCCTGATCACAAGAAGGTAGAAAGTTTAAAGAAATTACAGGAGCATAAGGGAGTAAGAGAATCAGCAATCACATCACAAAAGATGTCAAGCAAGGCTGGACCATGAATGCTGAGCAGGATTTTGATCACAATCTGGGCAGATGATAACATAAACAAAAGCACAGGAAAATAAACAAAATCATAAACTTGTTAATACTTACTATCATACATTAAGTATATGCTATAAGGCCTTTTCTGCTACCCACTCCATTTGCTACAATTATTTTCATCAATTCTAGACGGCCAGGTAGAGATGTGGACTCCTCAATGCTGATTCTAATGAAAACTCATGGACTTGACTCATAACAGAACGCCTTTAGGCCTTTATATCAGCGATACTTTATCTTGTCTGGACAATTATTTGGGTTCTACTGTAACAAAAAGTTATAAGAAACAAATTCAAATGGAAAGAGGGACTAATTTCAGTAAGCTGGGTGATATCACTGACATGACTGAGATAACTAAGAGAAAAAAATTCATAAAAACCAATACAGAAACATGACAAGTTATGATTTAAACTATAAAAATTAATACTTTAGCTCTTAAATCCATTTCCTTTCTGTAGCAGATAAGGCATGAAATTTAAACAAATGCACAAACTCTAAAATTTACTTCGGATAAATGGATGGCATGACTAAACCGCATTAATACATAGGAAAACCCTATTATTTTACAAAATGCCCAACTGTGAATCTAATGATATTCCAACTCCCAAGACTTTTACCCAGTAATTAAAGATACAAAGAAGTGAATTTTCTTTATAATAAATAAGATCTATAAAGCATCATTTTACTTCGTTTCCTTAAAACTGTGTGGATACATGTAGAGGAATGCATTAATGGTAAAGTTGAGCTGTCCAACTTTTGAACACTCTAAAAAAGGGCTCTATCGTGTAACTGCAGTAGTCTTGCTAATGTTACGCCGAGGAGTGACACACAAAGGAGCTTGCTCTGTAGACAGAATCCCATCTAGATTCCCAGGAGCAGATACCGCTGTAAAAGCAGTCTGCTCATGCATGAACAGTTAAAAGTTTTGTTTCTCCTTTGCATTGAATTCAGTTTCTCTATATACTGTGCCTTTAAACAGAAGTGTATTTTCAAGTGTTCTTATCTAAAAGGAAAACTGCTTTATCATAGGAAAGGTCAAAGGTGACACTCTGTATACACATGCAAAGAGTCCTTTTATAACCATAAAAGAGAACAAAAAGGAATGTAAAACTCATCTTCCCAACTTCAAAAGAAAGTCTGAAACGGATTACCAAGGAAATCAGTCACTGATCTTCTGAAGATGAAATGAGATGTTACAGGTAGGTTCCAACTACCTTTATGTTGGATCAGCAGCTGTCCTCCCAGAGATTCAAATGCACAAAACCAAAAACGACAAATTTATTTGTCTAACATTTTATATATATAATTCCAATAATATTAAAGTATCATATTTTCAAATTTAAAGGCCTCGTCTTGAATTTGCATTGAAAATTAATTCCATAATTAGTTCCAATTCAAGGGGAAAATATGAAAGTGACCCAAGTAATTTAATCTTAGGCCCCAAATATAAAAAAGGAAGTCAATGAGGCAAAGGAAAAAATGATGATTAGAGAGAAGAAAAACATAACAGGACAAATGTCCAAATGTTCTATCAGGTAATATTTGAGCATTTAAAGTATATTAACATGTCTCAGTATGAAAAGGCCTGGCTTCTAAAAGGAGAAAAGATTTAATATATTATAAAACAAATGTTACACCATCTTGTTTTAACAATAAAGTTCTAAATTCCTTAAGCATCAACTATTCAAAATCATTTCTTTTACCTGTGCAGGAGATCTGCAAGTTTTCAACTAACTCATGAAGAGTACCATGGTATATCTGCATACCCTGCCCATGCACACAGGGCTTGCTCCCTCACAAGGTACAGATCCAAAGGTTTTATTCTGCCATAGTTCAGAAGGCCTGCTTGCAACACTCTCTATCCTACTTAATAGAAATTGTTTCCTTCTTTGAAGAAGTCCATTTACGTACACTGTACTACAATTCACCTCACCGACATCCTTTCCCCCCAACAAACGTCGTTTTATTGTAAAACCATAAATACAACACTGAGATGAAATCATTTAAGCAACTGATCCTCCCTAACCATTAAAAGGATGTCTTTTTGCCTTGGCATCAACCAACTGGGAAATAATGTTGCAAGAATTCGGAGGCTAGGGGGTGCTGAATTTCAGGCAGGGGCTTTTGGCGATTTAAGGAACCAAGTGGAACCTTCCTCTTCTCCCTGGGAATGTCCCACTTTTGGACAAGAACAGACAGGTAAAAAGAACAACATTTAAACAGCTCAGTTTTAGATTTTATTACTTTGTAAAAATGTTTTTTTTTTTTCTGTTCCTTCCCTCCATTTGTAAAAATCTTTTTTTTTTTTTTTTTTTTCTGTTCCTTCCCTCCATTTGACATCAGTAAAAGTTTTAAACACCACAAAACTGATTTGGCTGTAAATGGCAAACGGTACCAAAACGAAATGAAACCAAAAATCCAAAGGACAAACAGAAAAAAAGCCTAAATAAACCCTCAAGTTTGGTCTTGGGGGTTTACATATCACAAGAACCGTCAACTCAACCCCCATGCAACGTGACTCCTTGGATAGCTGCTGGGTCCACACCAATGACACAGGAGACCAGAAACAACGCCTTTTGTTAATTAACACAGCAAGGGTGACACTAGGTAACTTTTTTTCTTAAATACAGTACACTGTACACAGGTCCCAAGAAAACCCTGCATAAGCCCCTTGTGGAGACTTGAGCCAAAAGCACTGGCTGTTTATAAAAATATTGTGTTGCTACAAAAGTATAAATTAATGCTACTGGTATTAAGAAATATTAAACACATAAAACTTATAACGATTAAGAAAAATATTCATTAGTACCTGTAGAAAACTCTGGCCTAAAAAAGATATTTTTGTGTGTGTTTTGTTTTTTTGTAAATTTTTTTTTTGTATTTTTTTAAGATGACTTGAGTTTCTTGCACTCAGAGAGACACAGTCAGCTGTGCCTATGGCACTGCCTAGAACGTCTTAACTGCCGAGAAAGGCTGGGGGTGCACAAGCATGGGTACTGATTGGGCCCGGGAGGGAGGGGCACCAAGGCTTTCCCAATATTCACCTGATGTGAAAGAATCACTGGTGCGAAGTCACGGGGAAAAGAAAACGGCAGGATCATCACAGAACAACTGAGAATAATTTATGCTTTTAAAAAAATATCTCTGCTTCAGGTGGTTGCACAAAATGATTTCCTGATGCTTGGCATCTGAATGGCCCTGGACACACTGCCCGGCGGGGCTGGGAGCCTCCAGCCCCGTGCCAGTCCACGAGCTCGCTCACTGCTTTGGAACCTGGCCCCCCAGCTGGGTGGGAGGGAAGGGTCCCAGGTAGGGACCGGCTGGCACCTGGGCTGTTGGAGGAACCCCCCTTCCAGCTGGCCTCAGCCAACCTGGACTTCAGGAAGCGCCACAGGGATCCCAGGCCCCTGAGGTTGCGGACCAGGCCGGGCTGTGCCCCTTTCAGGAACTTTGGTTCGAAGAGTCAAGGTGCCCGGTGGGACGCGTGGGTGGGGAGGACCCCCATGGGTCCTGATGCTGACACCCAACAGCAAACTTAGCAAATCCTTCTCTGTACAGGAGCTGAACCTTTAAAGCATCGCCCGTGGTGGTGGAGGGACATGAATATAACAAACGGCAACCCGCTGCCCTTCACCCTCATCAAAGCGGGAGCAGGTGCCCCTTCGCACAGAAACCACAGCGTCCCTCCAGGGGATGGCGGGGCTCCACTGACCACGATCCACAAACGCAAATGAGAGAGGAAGAGAAACAACAACAACAAAATCCTCCAGAAACCCTGAAAAGGGGAAACTAGGAGGGAAACAAGAGGGAACACACTGCATCACTGGTGCACCGTAACTGGCCTAGCAAACACTAGCCACAGTGAAGAGGGGGCAGGCCCCTTCCCAGTTCTCCCACTGGCCCGGCTGGATACCGGGGGCTGGGGAGGGGCTGGCGGGGCCGAGATAGGAGCCCCCAGCCACTGTCTCCAGAGGACAGCCTGAGCCTTGCTTAGCCTCCTGGTTTCATCTAAACCAGCAGCCTTTCTAGAGGCCCTCCCTCACGTACGTCCCAGGGACAGAGGCGCTGCCGCTGTGCCCAAGGCAAGGGCAGAGCTATGAACTTGCCCGGCTCAGTGGGCAGGAGGAGACTGCCGGCCGAGCTTCGGGTGCCTCCTCTTCCCGCCTCTGCAAGCACATCCATCGTCACGGCAATACCCAAGTACGGTCCCCTTCTGGGCCATGGCTCACAGGACCTCCCTTCTCCTTCTGCAGCCCAGGTTCATTCCAAACCTTTCTTGTGAACCTGTGCCCCCAAGAGTGCATGCTGCATTGCATCCCTGACGGCTCTTCAGGTGCCCACTTTCCAAGGGGTCTAGTCCAAGTCCAGGCGCAAGCCTAGGGGACCCCTGAAGGCAGAGGGTCTGCTTCACAGTGGAAAACACACCTTGCAGAGTTTTTCTCTGGTGCTTCTCTAAAGTGCAGGAGAGAAAGGAGCAAACTGAAGGAGAAGACGCTTGCCAGCCTACAGAGCTGGTGTCAAAAAAGTCCTTCCCAGAAATCTGGAGACGCAGAACGTCTCCACTGTGTCATCGGACTGTCCTCTCTTCACCAGGAAACCTTCTATTGCGGGTTTTGTGAAACCCCTGCTGCTTGATGACTGAGTTCCTAAAAGGTCCCTGCAGTTAGATTCTGTGCTTTTCCCCCTCAATATTAAGTAGAAAACTCCTATTTACATAGGATAGCAAGCTACATTTTTTTCAACCACATTCTCTAAAATACATCAGAATACAATATCATATTTTTTGCTTCACACAGATGTTAAGATTAAAAAGATGACCATGTCTACATTGGATAGAAAAGTTGATTTATAAAACATGGCAGAGTTCAATTTAAAACTTTAAAGATTACATAGAGAAGATGGTCATAAATTATCTGAAGTTTTACAACCTGTTCATAAAGGTTATTAAATTTATTTTCAACATTGACATTCAAATAAAACTCAATTGTGAAAAGTCTCTCCCAGTCCTACAAAATGTGTTCAGTGATTCTCTATGGGTCAAGAAGACGGTTCCAATGATATAAAAATAAGTTCTGGGCCACTGGACATCTCAAATATCAAGTGATTTTATTAAGTAAACAGATTGGCACTGAAATTTAAAATGACAAACTTATAACTCTTTTTAAAAAATTGTAATTACTTAGACTCCTAAAGATAAACTGTTCATCTCAAAAAGAAAAACCGAAACAGTTATTTCACTGAATAGAAACAATTTTCTTACCCATCCTCAAACCATGAAGGCAAATTTTAAATATGATGGCGTATATAATGTGACAATGTTTACTTACAAATACTCATCAAAATTGTTTTTATTCACTAATCTGGAGAAAGAATCTGTGTATGTTATATGTATTTAAGGTGATCAGGCAGAAGAATAAAAGCAAGTTATTCTGTTTTTGTCTCCATATAGGATACTGCATGCATTAACTGTTATTTCTTGATTTATAAGCTTAGGGATCTATTGAATAATTTTTTTAACAACTTTATGGGAGTATAATTGCTTTACAATGGTATGTTAACTTCTGCTTTATAACAAAGTGAAACAGCTATACATATACATATATCCCCATATCTCCTCTCTCTTCCGTCTCCCTCCCACCCTCCCTATCGCACCCCTCTAGGTGGTTGTCTCCCTCCCACCCTCCCTATCTCACTCCTCTAGGTGGTCACAAAGCACCGAGCTGATCTCCCTGTGCTATGCGGCTGCTTCCCACTAGCTAGCTATTTTACATTTGGTAGTGTATATATGTCCACACCACTCTCTCACTTCGTCCCAGCTTACCCTTCCCCCTCCCCGTGTCCTCAAGTCCATTCTCTACATCTGTGTCTTTATGCCTGTCCTGCCGCCAGGTTTTTCAGAACCAATTTTTTTTTCAGATTCCATATATATATGTGTTAGCATACGATATTTGTTTTTCTCTTTCTGACTTACTTCACTCTGTATGACAGACTCTAGGTCCATCCACCTCACTACAAATAACTCAATTTCGTTTCTTTTTATTGTATATATGTGCCACATCTTCTTTATCTATTCATCTGTCCATGGACATTTAGGTTGCTTCCATGTCCTGGCTATTGTAAATAGAGCTGCAATGAACATTGTGGTACATGACTCTTTTTGAATTATGGTTTTTTCAGGGTATATGTCCATTAGTGGGATTGTTGGGTCATATGGTAGTTCTATTTTTAGTTTTTTAAGGAACCTCCATACTGTTCTCCATAGTGGCTGTATCAATTTACATTCCCACCAACAGTGCAAGAGGGTTCCCTTTTCCCTACACCCTCTCCAGCATTTATTCTTTGTAGATTTTTTGATGATGCCCATTCTGACTGGTGTGAGTTGATACCTCACTGTAGTTTTGATTTGCATTTCTCTAATGATTAGTGATGTTGAGCATCCTTTCACGTGTTTGTTGGCAATCTGTATATCTTCTTTGGAGAAATGTCTGTTTAGGTCTTCTGCCCATTTTTGGATTGGGTTGTTTGTTTTTTTGATTTTCAGCTGCATGAAATGCTTGTAAATTTTGGAGATTAATCCTTTGTCAGTTGCTTCATTTGCAAATATTTTCTCCCATTCTGAGGGTTCTCTTCTGTATTGTTTATGGTTTCCTTTGCTGTGCAAAAGCTTTTAAGTTTCATTAGGTCCCATTTGTTTATTTTTATTTCCATTTCTCTAGGAGGTGGGTCAAAAAGGATCTTGCTGTGATTTCTGTCATAGAGTGTTCTGCCTATGTTTTCCTCTAAGAGTTTTATAGTGTCTGGCCTTACATTTAGCTCTTTAATCTCTTTTGAGTTTACTTTTGTGTCTGGTGTTAGGGAGTGTACTAATTTCATTCTTTTACATGTAGCTGTCCAGTATTCCCAGCACCACTGACTGAAGAGGATGTCTTTTCTCCACTGTATATTCTTGCCTCCTTTATCAAAAATAAGGTGACCATAGGTGTGTGGGTTTATCTCTGGACTTTCTATCCTTTGACATATATTTCTGTTTTTGTGCCAGTACCATACTGTCTTGATTACTGTAGCTCTGTAGTACAGTCTGAAGTCTGGGAGCCTGATTCCTCCAGCTCCATTTTTCTTTCTCAAGATTGCTTTGGCTATTCGGGGTCTTTTGTGTTTCTGTACAAATTGTGAAACTTATTGTTCCAGTTCTCTGAAAAATGCCATTGGTAGTTTGATAGGGATTGCATTGAATCTGTAGATTGCTTTGGGTAGTATAGTCATTTTCACAATGTTGATTCTTCAAATCCAAGAACATGGTATATCTCTCCATCTGTTAGTATCATCTTTAATTTCTTTCATCAGTGTCTTATAGTTTCCTGCATACAGGTCTTTTGTCTCCTTAGGTAGGTTTATTCCTAGGTATTTTATTCTTTTTGTTGCAGTGGTAAATGGGAGTGTTTCCTTAATTTCTCTTTCAGATTTTTCATCATTTGTGTATAGGAATGCAAGAGACTTCTGTGCATTAATTTTGTATCCTGCTACTTTACCAAATTCATTGATTAGCTCTAGTAGTTTTCTGGTAGCATCTCTAGGATTCTCTATGTATAGTATCATGTCATCTGCAAACAGTGACAGTTTTACTTCTTCTTTTCTGATTTGGATTCCTTTTGTTTTTCACCATTGAGAACGATGTTGGCTGTGGGTTTGTCACATATGGCCTTTATTATGTCAAGGTAGGTTCCCTCTATGCCTACTTTCTGGAGAGTTTTTTTTTAATCATAAATGGGTGTTGAATTTTGTCAAAAGCTTTTTCTGCATCTCTTGAGATGATCATATGGTTTGTATTCCTTAATTTGTTAATATGGTGTATCACATTGATTGATTTGCATATATTGAAGAATCCTTGCATTCCTGGGATAATCCCCGCTTGATCATGGTGTATGATTGTTTGGATTAATGTGCTGTTGGATTCTGTTTGCTAGTATTTTGTGGAGGATTTTTGCATCTATGTTCATCAGTGATATTGGCCTGTAGTTTTCTTTCTTTGTGACATCTTTGTCTGGTTTCGCTATCAGGGTGATGGTGGCCTCGTAGAATGAGTTGGGGAGTGTTCCTCCCTCTGCTATATTTTGGAAGAGTTGGAGAAGGATAGGTGTTAGCTCTTCTCGAAATGTTTGATAGAATTCACCTGTGAAGCCCTCTGGTCCTGGGCTTTTGCTTGTTGGAAGACTTTTAATCACAGTCTCAATTTCAGTGCTTGTGATTGGTCTGTTTATATTTTCTGTTTCTTCCTGGTTCAGTCTCAGAAGGTTGTGCTTTTCTAAGAAATTGTCCATTTCTTCCAGGTTGTCCATTTTATTGGCATATAGTTGCCTGTGTAATCTTTCATGATCCTTTGTATTTCTGCATTGTCAGTTGTTACTTCCCCGTTTTTATTTCTAATTCTGTTGATTTGAGTCTTCTGCATTTTTTTCCTGATGAGTCTGGCTAACGGTATATCAATTTTTTTAATCTTCTCAATGAAACAGCTGTTAGTTTTATTGATCTTTGCTATTGTTTCCTTCATTTATTTTTCATTTATTTCTGATCTGATCTTTATGATTTCTTTCCTTCTGTTAATTTTGGGGGTTTCTTGTTTTTCTTTCTCTAAATGCTTTAGGTGAAAGGTTAGGTTATTTGAGATTTCCTTGTTTCTTGACATAGGATTGTATTGCTATAAACTTCCCTCTTAGAACTGCTTTTGCTGCATCCCATAGGTTTTCGGTGGTTGTGTTTTCATTGTCATTTGTCTCTAGGTATTTTTTGATTTCTTCAGTGATCTCTTGGTTATTTAGTAGCGTATTGTGTTTAGCGGCCATGTGTTTGTATTTTTTACAGTTTTTTTCTTGTAATTGATAGCTAGTCTCACAGCATTGTGGTCGGAAAAGATACTTGATACGATTTCAATAGTCTTAAATTTACCAAGGCTTCATTTGTGACCCAAATATGATCTATCCTGGAGAATGTTCCATGAGCACTTGAGAAGAAAGTGTATTCTGCTGTTTTTGGATGGAATGTCCTATAAATATCAACTAAGTCCATCTTGTTTAATGTATCATTTAAAGCTTGTGTTTCCTTATTTATTTTCATTTTGGATGATCTGTCCATTGGTGAAAGTGGGGTGTTAAAGTCCCCTACTATGATTGTGTTACTGTCAATTTCCCCTTTTTATGGCTGTTAGCATTAGCCTTATGTATTGAGGTGCTCCTATGTTGGGTGCATAAATATTTATAATTGTTATATCTTCTTCTTGGATTGATCCCTTGATCATTAAGTAATATCCTTCTCTGTCTCTTGTAAAAGTCTTTACTTTAAAGTCTATTTTGTCCGATAAGAGAATTGCTACTCCAGCTTTCTTTTCATTTCCATTTGCATGGAATATCTTTTTCCATCCCCTCACTTTCAGTCTGTATGTGTCCCTAGGTCTGAAGTGGGTCTCTTGTAGACAGCAGATATACAGGTCTTGTTTTTGTATCCATTCAGCCAGTCTATGTCTTTTGGCTGGAGCATTTAATCCATTTACATTTAAGGTAGTTATTGATATATATGTTCCTATTACCATTTTCTTAATTGTTTTGTGTTTGTTATTGTAGGTCTTTTCGTTCTCTTGTGGTTTCCTGCCTAGAGAAGTTCCTTTAGCATTTGTTGTAAAGCTGGTTTGGTGGTGCTGAATTCTCTTATCTTTTGCTTATCTGTAAAGGTTTTAATTTCTCCTTCAAATCTGAATGAGATCCTTGCTGCATACAGTAATCTTGGTTGTAGGTTTTTCCCTTTCATCACTTTCAATATGTCCTGCCACTCCCTTCTGGCTTGCAGAGTTTCTGCTGAAAGATTAGCTGTTAACCTTATATGGATTCCCTTGTAAGTTATTTGTTGTTTTTCCCTTGCTGCTTTTAATATTTTTTCTTTGTATTTAATTTTTGATAGTTTAATATATGTCTTGGCGTATTTCTCCTTGGATTTATCCTGTGTGGGACTCTGCGTTTCCTGGCCTTGATTGACTATTTCCTTCCCCATATTAGGGAAGTTTTCAACTATAATCTCTTCAAATATTTCCTCAGTCCCTTCATTTTTCTCTTCTTCTTCTGGGATCCCTATAATTTGAATGTTGGTGCGTTTAATGTTGTCCCAGAGGTCTCTGAGACTGTCCTCAATTCTTTTCATTCTTTTTTCTTTATTCTGCTCTGTGGTATTATTTCCACTATTTTATCTTAGAGGTCACTTATCTGTTCTTCTGCCTCAGTTATTCTGTTATTGATTCCTTCTAGAGAACTTTTAATTTCATTTATTGTGTTGTTCATCATTGTTTGTTTGCTCTTTAGTTCTTCTAGGTCCTTGTTAAACGTTTCTCGTATGTTCTCCATCCTATTTCCAAGATTTTGGATCATCTTTACTATCATTACTCTGAATTCTTTTTCAGGTAGACTGCTTATTTCCTCTTCATTTGTTTGGTCTGGTGGGTTTTTACCTTGCTCCTTCATCTGCTGTGTGTTTCTCTACCTTCTCATTTTGCTTAACTTACTGTGTTTAGGGTCTCCTTTTCGCAGGTTCGTAGTTCCCACTGTTTTTGGTGTCTGCCCCCAGTGGGTAAGGGTGGTTCAGTGGGTTGTGTAGGCTTCCTGGTGGAGGGTACTGGTGCCCGTGTTCTGGTGGATGAGGCTGGATCTTGTCTTTCTGGTGGGCAGGACCACATCCAGTGGTGTGTTTTGAGGTGTCTGTGAACTTAGTATGATTTTAGGCAGCCTCTGTGCTAATGGGTGGGGTTGTGTTCCTCTCTTGCTAGTTGTTTGGCATAGGGTGCCCAGCACTGTAGCCTGCTGGTCGCTGAATGGAGCTGGGTCTTAGCGTTGAGATGGAGATCTCTGGGAGAGCTTTTGCCGTTTGATATTACGTGGAGCCGGGAGGTCACTGGTGGACCAATGTCCTGAACTCGGCTCTCCCACCTCAGAGCCACAGGCCTGACACCCGGCCGGATCCCTGACACCTGTCAGCCACACGGCAGGGATCAGCTCCACGGACCGTGGGGGCCTTCAGGGGCAGCCAGGCACCAGGGGCGGACCATCCTCCCACAGCAGCCTCCAGGGTAGGGCCCATGTCAGACCACCGGGATCTACTGAATTCTTGTGATCGAAGACAACTTGGCACACTTAAGTCCCCTTTTCCCCCTTTATCAAGTACCAACATGCTTATATCACAATGTGAAATAAATCTTCAGTGTTTTCTGCTCATTTATTTCTTTAACAGCAATCTATAGAGCACGAGCACTGTGCCTGACACTGTTCTTGGTGTTAGGAAACAGAAACAAAACAGACCAAAATCCTGCTGTCATAAAGCTTACTAGTGAGACAGGTAATACATAAAACAAATAAGTAAGATATATAGTATGTGCCTAGTAACCAGGATTTATTAAAATCTTACATTTCAATAAAAAGACAAACAACCCAATTCAAAAATAGACAAGGGACCTGAATAGACAATTCTCCAAAGAAGATATACAAATGGCCAAAAAGCACATAAAAAGATGATCCACATCATCAGTCATGAGGAAAATGTAAATCAAACCACAACGATCACTTAGCTGCAACTAAGACTCCACATGCCGCAACTAAGAAGTCTACATGCTGCAAATAAGAGCCCACAGGCCGCAACCAACACCCAGTGCAGCCAAAATAAATAAATATATAAATATTTTTTTAAAAAATCTATTTTTGAGGGAATTCCCTGGTGGTGCAGTGGTTGGGACTCCGCACTTTCACTGCCAATGGTGTGGGCTCAATCCCTGGGCAGGGAACCAAAATCCTGCAAGCTGCGTGATGCAGCACAGCCACCCCCCCAAAAATCTATTTGCGAGAATGAGTGCAAGAGAGAATGTTAATGAAAAGGGGGAAAGGATGGGGTTGAGCTTTTAGAAAAGGTGGCCAGAGAAGGCCTCACTAAGGAGGTGACACTTGAATGCTGACCTGAAGGTAGGAAGGACTCCTTTATACAGACATCTGATGCAAGATCCTAAAGGGAAGAGCAGGGGCAGAGGGCTTGCCTCACTTTTGAGGCAGAGGAAAGGCCACCGTGGCCAAGCAAGACAGGAGGGGAGAGTAGTAGGAAATGAGATTAGAGGGCAACAGGGAATCTGATTAGCGGAGGAAGGGCCTAGGGCGTCATTCTAAGGACTTTGGCTTTTACTTTTAGTGAAAAGGGAGCCAATGACGTGAAGTGACTTACATTTTAATGGGCTCATTTTAGTCCTGAATTGAGAAGCTACTACAGACCCATGAAGGGCATCAGCATGGTCTAGTCATCAGTTAGGAAGCTACAGCAATGATGGAGGAAAGAGAATTCTCCAATTTGTCTTTCAATTCTTTCAGTAAGTTTTCAGTTTCTCTTTCGTCCTTCAAATGTTCTGTCCTCATGGCCTCCATAGTTTCATGGATATAATAACTTCTCTTATGGTTTTTGGTTTTCTGAAGTTTTGTTTTGATGCCTTCACTGTCTCTAATCTTTTCAGTTGCTTTTTCCTTATTTGCTCTTATTTCTGTTTTTCTTTTTCTTTTTTTTTGGCCAAGCCACTTGGTTTGTGGGATCTTAGTTCCCCAACCAGGGACTGAACCTGTGCCCCCTGCAGTAAGATTGCGGGGTTCTAACCACTGGACCACCAGGGAAGTCCCTGATTCCTGTTTTTCACGTTAGCATTCCTCAAATGTCTGATGATCCTTGGTGGTCTGCTAATATGTGGAAAAACTAAAAAGCACTGTCTGTGTGGGCAGGACTTGGAAACCTCACTGTGGGATTATTTGGTTGGGCCGTTTCATTGCAGTATCTTGACCTGGTCAATTTGGCCAAAGAAAAATAAATTGCTTTAATCATGAGTGGGTACATTCAACAAGTGCAAAGCTGCTGAGATCTAATCATTAAAAACACACATCTCATGAGGCTTCTCACCCATCATCTACCCTAGCCAATCTATCACCAAGTCCTGTTAGCTTAACTGAGGTATAAATCTCTCAAATTTATATACAGTTGATCCTTGAACAATGCAGGGGTTAGGGGCGCTGACCCTCAGCACCATCGAAAACTCACATTTAACTTATAATCGGTCCTATGTATCCATGGTTCCTCTGTATCTGTGGTTCCGCATCCACGGATTCAACCACCTGGGGATTCAACCAACTGGGAATTGTGTAGGATTTACTATGGAAAAATAATCCGTGTGTAAGTGGACCCGCTCAGTTCAAACCTGGTGTTGTTCAAGGGTCAGCTGTACTTCTATCCATCTCTATCATCATTCCCCTGGACCAAACTACACCCTTTGCTCACCAGGAAGACTACCAGAGTCTTGTTCACCTACTCCTAGGATATCCTTCAGTGCGTGTCTTCCACAATTGGCCAGAGTGATCTTTACAAAATGCATTTTTAGTCCTGTTCCCTTTCTTCATATCTCCCCCCCAAACTACTACCACAGATTTTTAAAGTCTAGTGGCAGTCCTTACTCTTAGAAGAGAGTCGCACGGGCTGCCTACCTTTGCAGCCTCCTTCTGCCCCCGGCCCCGCCCCCAGTTCTCAGCGCTCCCGCTCTTCTCTCAGTTGTTCACACCACAGTCCTTTCTTCTACGGCTGTTTGCTTGCTCCAACTGTTTCTTTAGGTGGGAATGCTCTTTTTTCCCTCCCCCTGTAGTTTCATCTTACTGATGCCTCGGGGCTCATTTTCAACATCAATTCCTCAAGGAGACGTTCCTAATCTTCCTTAAAGCTTTACAGACCTGTGTTTTGTTAGCATCCATCACAGCTGTAATTTTATAAGTGTGACTCTTTGATTAATGCCTCCCCCATTAAAATGCACACTTCCATAAAAACAGGTGCCTAATCCTTTCCCTTACCATGTATTCACAGCACCCTGCATAATGCCAGGCGCGTATCATATGCCCTGTAAATATCTGACAAGTGGGTATATCATGAAGGAAGAGAACTGCAGCTATTACCACCTCCAGTGTGTAAGGCACATGAAGAAGGCGATTGCTTTTCAAAGGCATCTTACAATGCCAAATTACAGACTGCCTTGAAAACTGTGACCTTAAAACATGCTTTTTTACTTCATCATAATCAGTACAAAGAAATCAGCACACAAAATACATTTCCAGACAAACAAACACACCAGTTTTATAGAAAAAGATATAAACATTCACATTAAGGTCTGGGGCAGGTGGGGGGCCGGGAACAAAACTCTGTTGTTCATTTCAGGCCAAGAACATAAAGTGAACCTACCTACCAGAAACAAAGAAACCAAAAATCAAACAGAATAACAAAAACAAAGCCATAGCCAAAATTACTTGTGCAAATACATAAATATCCAAGAAAGAGTGACCAAATAATGGATCTTGTTGTAACATAAAGAAAAGCAAAATTTACAGTATTTTCTATATGGTAAAAACTATATAAATACTGCTTCATTTAAAAAAATTTAAAATTGGACCTAGTAAATGCTATCAAGTATCATCAATGTTATTTACCATTTACATGTTCTTCCAGCTTTAGAATACTTTATTTCAAAGGGAAAAATTCTTTACCTGTAACTCTATAAAGATAACATGTTCAAGCAATCCAAATTCAATTGTGCTAAAATTCACGGAAAAGGAAGTACCCGTGCTTTTAAGAAGCTTCAGAGTGAGTCATGAGGAAATATTTTTAGAAGATATAAATGTCACTGGAACCCAACTGTAGAAAATT
The DNA here is from genome assembly GCF_949987535.1 of Balaenoptera acutorostrata. Classification (NCBI taxonomy): domain Eukaryota; kingdom Metazoa; phylum Chordata; class Mammalia; order Artiodactyla; family Balaenopteridae; genus Balaenoptera; species Balaenoptera acutorostrata. Next base: position 6,587,711 of record NC_080066.1, on the reverse strand, counting down.
CGTGCAAAGGCTTTATTCATTAAACTAATGAGTTCTCTACACTATGTGCCAGTCTGTATACCAGATGGGGAAAACACAAAGGTAAGTATCAAAACAATCAGTACAAAATTTAAGAGTTCTAAAAGAGAGATAAGGTATTTGAATTACCTGGTTTTTATGATTTATAACAGTAGAAGAACCTAAAATCTTAATGTAAGCTTTTCTATAATCACTTTATGTGTGTGTGCACTTTCCTATCAGGATTACTAGTAGCTTCAAGGATGCAAATACATGAAGACAGATTTAAAAACCTTGACTGACGTCCACGGTGTACGCTGAGTGTGTTTTGTCAGGTCCACAACTGGTGTGGCAGGGTTTTTAAAGTTTTTCTATGTACTTCATGGCTCAATTCCACTTTTCAATGCAGTGGCTGAGGCCTACGGATAAGAAGATGAATGAGAGAGTCCCTGCCCCACACAAGGCTCACTGCTGACCACGAGCCACGCAAAGAAAGGCGCGGGAAGTAGCAACGGTGCATCATGTGATAAATGCAACAGCACAATGGACCCACTGCTATGGGAACAACAAAGAATACCAGGACAGGTAGGTAAGGAGTGTCTACTCCATAGAAAGGCGGGTATCATTCACTTCCATGACTCTCTCAACATACCTAACATTTCGATGTTTGAAAACAAAATGTCTGCATATCTACATAGCGCAAGTGACACTGTTCCTTCTATTAACCTCCCGTGAAACCTCTTCTGCTGTTTTGACAACAAAATCATTTCTTAAATATCAATCATAAAATTTAAGGTTTAAAATATTTTTATCTTACTATCTTTTATATTTGACACATATAGTTTGATAGAATTTATTAGTTTCCTAATGTTAAAGAATAGGGTTGGTGATAAAAATAATAATTGGCTTGAAAATACATTTCTGTATGTGAATTGGAACTGATTTCCTTTTCTGGAAATTTATAACACTTGACACTAAAATGAGTCAAATGATGAAATCCTCAGGCAGGAATTAGTTGTTTAGGTTCTGTAGTTTACATTTGCTTTTAACTTCTTCCTCTCTACTTCAGGAGGAAAATATATAGCAAAAGCTGTCAGACGAAATGTAACCAATCAGTACGGTCTGTACTCTTACAGTTGTATTTTATAGCTTTCCCTGTTTAAGGAAAGGTAAGTATGTATCTTTCACTAAATCCACTAGCTGGACGTTTGCCAGCACAATAAAAGTGAATACAGTAATAAATAATGAAATAGATCCACAAAACTTAGCACTGTCAGTTCAGTCTTTGGTACAATTTATACAATTCATACTTCTTACAGACACAAATAAAGTACTCTAACAAGTACAAGCTGAAAAAGCACGTTGAGTAATCAGGAAAGTGCAACAGAATTAAGAAACGTCAAAAATATAATTATATATTTTCTTCCTTTAGTCCAACATCTAGCAACTCTACGTAGGCATACCAGAAATGTTTAGTAAATGCAGAATAATGAAAACGGCAATGATGATGGTGACAACAGCTAAGATTTACTGGGCATTTAACTTGTACTAGGTACTGCTAATTGTTTAATATTTAAGCCTGAGAGCAAGGCACTATCATTAAACCCTATTTTAAACACATGGGGGAAGAGGCTGCCCCATGTTAGGAAGTGGCATGGCTGGGATTCTAACTTCAAGGTTCTTAACCACTCGACTGTGGAAAAAGAAATATTATAAAGGCTGGGATTTAGCAACAGTTTTGTTGCAAGAATTTTATAACAAACATATTCAAATGTATTTAATCTATTTCAATACTGTAATATTGTATATACTAAAACTGTAGGAAATATTCCATCCTGAAAGAGCAACTGACTTCTATACCACTGAACTATTAATAGATTTTAAAATGCTTTTTCCTAGATGTTATAACTAAAACTATTTTATGTCACGTAAGTTAGATTTTTATCCTCTCTACAAAAGAGTAACCCAAAACATTTAATTTCAATTATTTTCACCATAACACAAGTGATTTCTGAAAAATAATCAAACGCCAAAGTTCTAAAGTTGGAAAAGATAAAGAAATTATAACTAAATCATGACTGATTTTACTGAAATGATTCCAAAACCAAAGCAGTACAACAGTATGTCCTTTAGTATTAATTTTTTAGATTTTGAAACAATCCACTTCACAGTGGGAATACACTGAAGTCTGTACAAAGATCCAAACTAAACATGGACTTATATTACTTGTTTGCCTGATGTCATACTTACAAAAAAAAAAAAAAAAAATCCTGCTATAAGCATACCTTGGCAAAAAATACGGTGAGGTGAGTTTCACTGCCAACAATCCAAATAGGGAATTTTGGAGATTTCAAGTAAGAACCAACCTAGAACAAATGTAGCAAAATAAATAAACAAATGAAAATTTTATACTGCCTGTTAAATATCTGCCAACGAATATTTGAAGCATAACTGAAGTGTCTAATTCATATTTAACGGGAATAATGGATTGTGCCAGAATGCCTTACCCATAATGGTCAAATGCTAAGTGTAAAAATGCATGTTATAAAGACTGTCAGGGCTAAGTTTGTACTGCACCTTTCCACTAGAAGAATAATACAGATTTCACACAGCTAAAAAGAATTAGTTTAGCTCTAAGAATCATTCTCAGGTTTCACTAAAGATCCTAGATAAAATGACCACTTCTAGAATTTCAGCTTGGTATCTCAAACCCTAAAACTATAAACTTGACAACAATTACTTTATCAGGAAAATAATTATAAATTAACAAGTGAGTAGATATATGAATAAATAAGGGGAAAAACCTTAAGAACATTCTGTCTCCAAAGAACCTGGGGCAACACAGTGATCTCTCTAAAGCAAAACACACACTCCCAAACATTTAAGAATATAAAAGAGTCCTGTCATTTGATTCTTCATGGTAGGAAGTAAATTCAAAGTTTTACAGTATTAAGTCTCTTTAAAATACGTAAGAAGTTATACTTTATAGCCTGCCTTCGAGGTTATATATTTAATATAAAAATGACAATACCCAAAATTTGAGAGTATCATTTTTTTGTGCGTGACAGAGGAAAAAAAAGCTTAAAATTCAACAGACTTGTGAAACCTGACCATGTTCACATTAACCATCCACACTCTTAGATGGACAAAGACTGACTGAAAAACAACTAACCTTACCAATCACATTTGCTGACTTTTCTTTTCTCACACAGACTCCCTAGAACGGGAAGATTCCAAGTGGCTGCCCGCAGTCGTCAGGGCCAACTATTCGCCCCTCAGCAGCCAAAAGCCCTGCTCTGGTGCCCGGCTTTCAACCACCCTTTGGACCTGCCTGCTATCATGAGGGGGGAAGTGGGAAAGAGGCAGGTACTCTTTTGTATTCGGGATCGTAAAGCTAGTATCTTTGACCTGCGATGGGAGGGATGAGCGCTGTGCTACCGGCAGTGGTGACCCAGCAGAGGAGGAAGGATGGTTTGCGGACAACAGGAAAGTGTTAGCAGCAAAAGGACAAAGACACAGGAGAAGCTCTGGGCACAGTTCAGAGTGAAGGGATTTTAGAGGTGTTCAGTGCAAGGCCTTCCACTTTACATAAGGAAGCTGCGAACTCCGCAGGACCTGTGCTTGGCCTCAATTCAGACAGCTAACTAGTACAAAGCTGGGGTTAAAGCTCAGGTTGTATAACTCCTCATGTGGCAGCTTTCTATTACATCACGCTGCCTCGTGTGGTGAAAAGTTTAGGTGCTGTTTAACTTCTCTTTTCGAAAAAGTGTGTGTGTATATATATGTGTGTGAGTTTAAGGTAGAAGTAAAACATGAGGATAAAATTACAAACAGTGGGCTCAGAGGGTAAATGAGCGCTGAGCTCACGAAGTGTTTGTAATAAGGAAAATAAATAAAAGGCAGCACAAATGGAGCAACCACTCTGGAAAACAGCTTGACGGTTCCTCCAAAAGCTACGTACATAATTACCATAGGACCAAGTAGTTTCATTCCTGCGTATACACTCAGGACAAATAAAAACATGCTCACAAAAGACTTATACATTAATGTTCATAGCAGTATTATGCGTAATAGCCAAAAATCAGAAACAAGCCAAATGTCCATCAACTGATAAATAGAAAAATGAAACTGATATAAACTGATATATCATACAATAGAATATTATTTGGTCATACAAAGGAACGAAGTACTCATACACGTTAAAACATGAATGAACACTGAGAACATTATGCTAAGTGAAAGAAGCCAGACACTAAAGGCCACATACTGTAGGATTCCATTCAAATGACATGTCCAAAACAGGCAAACCTGCAGAGACGGCAAGTTGCCAGGGGCTGGGGAGGAGGGAGGAGGTGACAGCTGAAGGGCGCAGAGCGGCGCTCCCCAACCTTTCTGGTACCAGGGAGCGGTTATGTGCAAGACAGTCTGTCCACGGACGGGGCTGCAGGGCAGTGGGGGGGGGGGGGGCGAGGGGCTCAGGCGGTAACGCGAGCGATGGGGCGCGGCGGGGAGCCGCAGATGAAGCCTCGCTCGCTTGCCGTGCGGCCTGGGGGTTGGGGCCCCTGGTTTACAGGACCCTTTTGGAGCGAGGAGAACAAACTGAAATTAGACAGCGGTCATGATGGTACAGCCCTACGAATGTACGAAAAACCTCTCAGTAACACACTTTAAAATGGTGAATTTTATGCATGAGTTATGTATGAGTTTTTTAAAAGGCGCACAGCCAAAAGCACTCAGTCACCTTTTATCTCGCGCGTGCACGCATACAGGGGCAGGAGAGGGAAAGAGAGAGAGAGAGAGACCTAGAGAGCCAGTGAGAGAGGCTGTTTCATTTGTCTTAATGAACATATATGATCAAAATGATATGAAAATGTTAATTTCAATTCTAAAGGCCAATTTGCTACACTATCAAAGAACAGGGAGATGTTCAGATTCACACAACTAATTACAAACACAATTATTCCCTTAACGCCATTTCTCTAAATGTTTGATGATAAGTGAACGTATATATATTTTCAGAAGGATATCTACAGTTATATACAGATGAGCACCAGAGTGTAAGAGAGAGTGTTTTTTTGTTTTTGTTTTGTTTCTTTAATGCTGTCTTAACTCAGCTTTGAGGCCCTGACTGGGGGCTGGTCAATTCCCTTAAAAAAGACAGCTCGTAAGTCCAAACCCCAGCCACCTCCCAACATGTCTCCCCACCGCAGGCCACTCTGCACGGCCCTAATCGCTCTGGAGCCGGGCCCCAGACAACAAGGGACAACTCCCAAGCCCAGCGCTCACCCAGACTATTCAAACCAGCCAGGTCCCAGGGAGCCCAGGCAACCCAGCTAACTCCATCCCAATTTCCACACGTAAGCTGCTCCCTAGGGCTGCAGCCTGCTGTTGCCGTGTCCCCAGGTATAATTCTCTTCTTGGCCCTGCCTGGTAGCATTCTCTTGTTTGGAGCTGTAGGTCACAGAGTTCTGCCTTTCATCTATCTGAGTATCAGCGTGCTGTATCCCACCATTAAAAATATCTTTAAACCTAGAAAACACCATAGTTACTCCTAGAACACTACAGCAGTAACACTAGGTTGGCACTAGAGCAATAATACTGGAGTAACAGGAGAATATACAGCAGTTAATGACTTCCCACTAAGATCTTGGGGATAAAACAGACATTCCTCTGTTCTATCTAACAGTTACAGAAAAGCAAATGCACATATTTAGAAAATTACAATTCTGGTGAAATTGTCTGCTCATTCATTCAACAAATATTGACTGAGCATCTAATATGTACCCAGAAAGACAATGTGCCTGCCTTCAAAGAGTTTATATGCCATTAGGGACAACAGAAAAACAAATTCAAGATTAGAAAAAGATAACTAAATCAATAAAAAAGATCACTGCAAAGTGATTATTCTTATGAAATAATGTGAAAAAGAGTCACTGAGGGAATGGTCCAGGAAAGGGTCTTCGAGGCACAGTCTGAAGTAGAGTCTGAAGGAGAGAGTGAGCCATCCATTAAGAGCTGGAGTATTCCAGGCAGATATGAAGGAAGTACGAAGGCTCATCAGGCAGGAAAGGGCCTGGCGTGTATGAAAAACTGACAGGAGACCAGCAATGGAGAGAGTGCAACGCAACTCCGCAAGGACAGACAGAATCCAGACCATCAGGGCCTTAAGGCCACAGGGTGAAGATTTCAAAATATACCATCTTCACACCCTATCTGCCTGCAAATCACACACCACACACTTTTTAGAAAACAGCTTCCCTGATGTATCTTTGACATACAAAAATTGTATGTATTTAAGGTGCACAACTTGATACTTTGATATATGTATACACCATAAAAAGATCACCACAATCAAGCTAAGTAACAAATCCATCGTCTCTATGTGGTTACCATTTTTTAATGTGCACACACACTTTTAGGACTATGAACGTCTGTGGGTGTGTTGGGGAGGAGGAGACGCAGTTTGATTCTCTGGTCGCTAGGCTGCCTCAGAATAGCTTTAACTTGTGTAATTAAAGTCACTGAAAGTATGAGTTGCTACTGTTTGACTGTGCAATTACTACTAATGAATAAGGGCAGGATGACACCTATTCGATTATCATATCCGTGTCACCCCTGTCCAAGTGTTGTCATGAAAGAGGAATGCTGCCTGGTAAAAAAGAAAGGGAGGGAAGGAAGGAAGAAAGGAAAAAAGAAAGAAAGGCACTGCTATTGTTACTAAAAATAATCAGCCCCAGAACCACTGCTGTGGAACCACCATTCTAAAATGGAAAAGAATATGAGATCTACTTCTTTCTTTCCCCAAAATCAGCACATCTTATTAAGCGCGAATCAGTAACGATTTAAACTCCATTTAAAACTATTTGGACTATCCAATAGTTATTTCAGTTTGTGCAGGAAAGCTATGAAATATATATCAAAAAACGAGAGTTTCATGGCAGTTCCTAATTCTAGCACATGTGTTAAAGAGTTTAATGCCGTGAAATGCTTGGATTTTGTTTTTTAGTGCGAAATCAGTTTTCAGATGAAAAAGACAAGTTAGAATTTCAGACATTTAGCAAATTCTTTTTCTTTGCCTGATAAAGTATTATCAGTTGTTTCAGCTAAGCATACTGTTAGTGAGGAACAAACACGGCATTCCTTCCCCTCAGTTTACCCAAAACTATATTTATATTCGATGATGGATATCTGTTTTTATAAATTATTTCATGCTGGGTTCTGCCCCCGACCCTCAAAAAGGAACAAGCCTCAAAAAATAAGGAGACTCAGCATGATCAGCCAGCTTAACTCCATCCTTGATAAGCCTGTCAGTTCAGGAAGGGAGGTCAGAAAAGAACTGAGAGTACACACTGTCAGTAGTAAGCTAAAATATGTTGTCACGGGAGAAAAATGCTCTCTGCAACAGTGGACATGTGAATAAAAACCATTCAAAGTACCTTAAAAATCAACTTACCTTACAGTATCTCAACGCTTCCATTAGTGTTAAGAATCCTACAGCTGCTTGTTCATGTATACCAAGAAGTTCTGCAACAGAAAAGTTAGCATTGCATTAGCATATAAATCTGAAAAGCACTTCAATGTAAATATATATGTACACATATATATATTCTACACCAGAACTTTTTCTTTTACCCAAAACTTTAAAGCCCAGCATATATTTATTAAGAGTTCACATCAAGTCATCATGACAGTACTACTCATTATAAAATACCATTAAATTAGGTAGTGGGTAATGAGATCCTTCAGATGCACATTAAATATATTTATAAAACTTTATATTCAATGTTAACTTTTGATGGACATTTGATACCATTCCTCTCTTCTATAAACAAACACAAGCAGCATGCTTAAGACTGGGGAAATAAAGATGAACAGAACACAGTACTGCTTTAAAAAGGCTAAGAGCTTATCAAAGGAGACAGATGAAAAACCCTGTGCTCTCTGTTTATATGAACGCACACATCTTACAGTAGTATTAAAGCATCTGCTTACTGTGTTTGGGAAGGTGTACACAAGTGGTAACATCTGAGTTGAATCTTGTAGCATATGTAGGAATTTCCAGGCCAAGAAGAGGATAAGAAGAAAATTCAAAGCAGAAGAAATGGCAAAGAAGTATGATAAATCAATGTATCTTCCTTGAAAGGAAGGAATGTATCTTCCTTGAAACCTTCCTTAAAGGTTTCTAGCCTGGGGAACCTGATAAATGGTGATTAACTAAGAGAAAGAATTAAGAAGAAGTAGGTTCTAAAGTGGCGTGAAGAGAGAACATGAGTTTGGTTTTAGACAAGCTAGGATTGAGGCGCCCTTAGGACTTCCAGCTAGAGAACCACTATAGTAGTAATTTGGGTCCACACATATTTCTAAAAAGCATGTTTTTTTCCGGTTAAAAATTATGTCCACTGTAAACACAATGTATATATAACTCTACATCCTTTTTACCATCTGGTTATATATCATCCATTTTCCTATTAGGATATTATGTTTTTCTTATCAATTAATGTAATAATATCAACTTATTTGCTTTTGTTGTAAATATTTTACTGTGTATCCTGAAGTACAACATCCAGATGGTGTAAACCAAGAACTTGTTGTTTAAGCTTTAAGATTTGTAAATTTAAAATTAATAGAAGGCACGTATATATATAGTTTGTATTTTTTCACAAACTTCTTACAGGCAGAGAAGACATAGCAATAGTTCCCAAATTTTGGGTACGATCCTTAGGGATGCCTAAGTCCCTTTTAGAGACTACATGAAACCGAAATGATTTACATGAGAAGACGTTAATTGTCTTTTTCACTCTTACTCTCTCCTGAGTGTATAGTGGGGTTTTCCAGAGGCTAACTGATACGTTATTTCCCAACAGACTGAATCTATAAACAGATATGAGAATCCAGCTGTCTGCTAATAAAACTAGACATTAAAGGGACTGGCAAAATTTTAAAACAATGTCACTCTTCTTACTAAATTTTTTTCTTATTTGGGAAGATAGTTTAATTAAAAATATTTACATTTAAAGTAATTTTAAAATGAATACATCTTTTAAAATTTCTCAGTCTTAATTTTTAACAAAAAACCCAGTGATCATTATTTTCTTATAAACCAAATAAGCGAAAGATTTTTGGGATCCTCACTATATTTAATAGTGTAAAGGTCATGATACCAAAAAATCTGAGAATCATTGAATTATAGCATTCAAAGGAAAAAGAGGAAGTGAGGGTGAGCAGCCCAAATAGGCAGAGATGGTACTCCACAGCCTTTCAAATTGTTTCCTCCTCTTCCTTCCGAAATGTAAGCAGCACTAAGTATTTTGAAGTTCAAAGAATACATGTTAAGAAACATTTTCACACTTTTAATTTCTAAAATCAGTTACCACCACCTAGTGTTACAACTTGATACTACATCATCTATTTCCTTAGAATTTTAAACAAATGTCTAGACTAGTATATTTATAATAATATCATGCTACTAAATATAGCAAATTAGCTGTTCATAATTCTTGAATAATGAATTGTTCAGATTAGGTCAGTAATCACATGTTTAGGTATGTTGTTTGAATGGCAGCATTTTTAAAATGTGTTAACTCCTATTTCCTTGAACAGGACATGTACTTATAACTTTTATCTTCTTTTGATGGCTAAAGTGCATCATTAAGAATATTTATTATTGTACAAAGTTGTAATTATAGTGAGGATATACTATCCTCATATTAAAACTTACAGAATTTAGTTATAAGAGACTTAATAAGTCTCAAAGAAGTCTGCTTACATTTGCAGAAAATTCTAATAATCATGTCATTACATTTCAGAATTTTCTAACTTCGTCTTCTTAGCCTAGCATTTAAGACTAATCCTGGTGAGTGTCTATCAACCCCTCTGTTCAGTCAGTGGCACTGTACCTAAATGCAGAGTTTCATATTCCTGAGTTTGCTTTTTTATACCCTTCTCCTCCACTCCCAACTACCACTTCTCACTACTGTCAGGGTGTCTACCGAAGTCCTTCTTGGGCCTTTCAAACTTGACGCTGACTTGGAAAGCAGATAACTGCACTACATTTACTTAACAAACATGCTCTGGGTGCCAAGTATGGAAAAGAACAATGCTAAATAAGCACAGTGTAGGAATACAAAGGTACCACTGGGAATATGAAGACGAAGAAGCAAAGAGCCTCTCTGCAAACCAGGTATCTGATGAGGGGTTAATATCCACAATATATAAGGAACTCCTACAACTCAGCTGCAAAAGACCAAATCACCCAGAAAACAAAACAAGACGCCAAAACAAAAAAATCTGGGCAAAGGACTTAGACATTTCCCTAAAGAATACACAAAATGGCCAACGGTATATGGAAAGATGCTGAACATCACTGATCGTCAGAGAGGTGCAAACTGAAACCACAATGTTAGGCTAAGCATTCTCAAGAACACAAAAGATAAATGCTGGGGAGGGTGAGTAGAATCTGAATCCTTGTACACTGTTGGTCGGGATCTAAAATGGAAAACAGGATGGAGGTTCCTCAAAAAATTAAAAATAGAACCACTGTATGATCCAACAGTTCCACTTCGGTGTATTTAGTCCAAAAGAATGAAATCAGGATCTCAAAGAGATATCTGCATTCCCATGCTCACTGCAGCGCTGTTCACAATAGCTGAGAAACTGAAACAACCTAAATGTCTAGCAACAAATAAATGGATAAAGAAACTGTGCAATATCCATACAATGGAATATTATTCAGGCTTACAAAAGAAGGAAATCTTATTATATGTGCACATGTATGAACCTCGAGGACCTTATGCTAAGTGACATATGCCAGTCACAGGAGGAGAAATACTGCATGATTCCACTTAGACGAGGTTTCTAAAATAGTCAAACTCATAGAAGCCGAGAGTACAATGGTGGTTGCCAGGAGCTGGGAGGAGGAGGAGATAGGGAGCTGCTATTCCACAGACAGAAAGTTTCAGTTATGTAAGATGAATAAGTCGTAAAGATCTGCTGCACAATCTTGTACCTATAGTTAATACCATACTTAAAAATTCGTTACAGGATAGATCTCATGTTAAATGTTCTTGCTACAGTTAAAAAAATTCAACCCCTCCCCCCCCACCAAAAAAACCAAAGTGGAATGTGGTAAGTGCCATGAAGGCAAAGTGCTCAGAGGCAGGATGGATGACCTGCAGCTGTGGGAATCAGGAAGTGCCCCGGGGAAGGGAGGGCCCATGAAGTGCGAGCTGAAGGACTGGACAAGCACAGATTCGAGGGATACAGGTCTTCAGGCACAGGGAGGGGCATGAACAGAGAAATGAAAGCAAGCAGCATGATTCTGTTCAAGCACAGGTTCATGATGGCTGAAAAATTAAGCTGGGGTGAGATTATGTAGGGTCCTTGAGTAAGTAAGGTAAAGAATCTATAGTTAAAAATATGGAAAAAAAAAAAAAGGACTTTAAGGACGTTAGAATACCTCAAATAAAAAACAATAAAATACAGAAAAAGGCTTGGTTGTCTCACTTATAGGTAAAGGTACATGCAATTTGAGCCATAAACTTTGTGAAATCTATTTTTCAAGTGAGGAGCTTTTTAAAACCCCCTTATTAGCTGTCTGTCGTATTCCTGAGAAGTCAGGTTGCTAGAGAGTTGGCATCTAGCCAGGGTTGCCAGATCTAGCAAATAAAAACACAAGATGTCCAGTTAAATATAAATTTCAGATACAAAATATAATTTTTCAGTATAAGTATATTTCAAATACTGAATGGGACATACTTACACTAAAAATGATTGTTTATTTGAAATTCAAATTTAAATGGGAGTCCTGCATTTTGTCTGGCAACTTAGTTCCAGCTAACTTAATATATTTTTACAACTAATAGAATTTGGAGAAAAGGAGCACTTCTGATCTTTCCTCACATAAATTCTGATAAACCAAATACGTTTCAAATTTGTATAGCACCTGGCAACTAATTGCAATTCACATTAATTACTTAAAAATATGAAAATTTTAGGGCTTCCCTGGTGGTGCAGTGGTTGAGAATCTGCCTGCCAATGCAGGGAACACGGGTTCGAGCCTGGTCTGGGAAGATCCCACATGCCGCAGAGCAACTAGGCCCGTGAGCCACAATTACTGAGCCTGCGCGTCTGGAGCCTGTGCTCCGCAACAAGAGAGGCCGCGATAATGAAAGGCCCGCGCACCGCAATGAAGAGTAGCCCCCACTTGCCACAACTAGAGAAAGCCCTCGCACAGAAACGAAGACCCAACACAGCCATAAATAAATAAATAAATAAATAAACCCAAAGTTTAAAAAAAAAAATGAAAATTTCAAAATGATCTTAATCTTCAGAGTTTAGATTCTCTTACTGTCTATGTATCATGAGTCTATCAGCTTTCAATTAACTATGCCTGGAAGGACTGCCATAGTGATTTCTATCAAAAGAAAAAAGAAACGAAGAATGTGGGTTTCTGATTTATAAGACCTGACTCTATTTCAATCCCATAAAATGAAGAAAACATTAAAATAAAAATAATCATCAAATAAACATACAAAAGCAATAAATGTACAATACATAAAAAAGAGGGTACGCAAATGCTGAGGGATTTGTTTAAGAAAGAAAGGAGGCCATGGGAAGACTGATCTATGGGAAAATAAAATCAAAGAAAACCTCAGCTGAAAATACAGCCAACAGTAAAAATGAAGATATCTGGCAGGTTGATAGGGGCCAGACCACAAAAGGATTTTAAGACCTTGCTAAGAAGTTTGGATTTTCTTTTAAGTGCATGGGGAAGCCACCTATTGAATGGTTTTAAGTGAGAGAATATCATGATCTGATTTAGTGTTTAAAATACCAGGCTAGTTACTGTGAAGGACTGAGGCGTGGGCAAGAATGAATTCAGTGATTAGTTCTATTGCAGTTTTATTTGTACTCTATGGCAGAAGCAAAAGCTAGTTTTAACAACTGAGGTAGAATAATGTACATGAATTCAAGAACTATATGATCAACAATATATACTTTCATTTAAAGATATAAAAAACTATCTAGATGGGAAGACCTAATATTGTAAAGATGTCAGTTCTCTAAAATAATATACAAATTTACTGTAACCTCAAGCAAAATGTTTAGAGATTTCTTAAAACTAGAAATTAAAAAGCTGGAAAAGCATTTAATTGGAATAGATAGTATGGAAAGGACCATGATAAATTTGAAAAAGTACAATATTAGGGAACGTGCTAATAAATATCAAAGTGTATTATATAACTATGTAATGGTGTAGTTTTGGCAGAAGAACTCACAAATAGATTAGTGGAATAGAAGACTCCAAAAAATGACTCATACCTATGGGAAAATCTGTTATTTGATAAAGCAGGTGTTTCATATCTGTGGAGAATTGACTGGAATTAGGATATTAGGAAATTCTTTGGGAAAAAGTAAAAAGGTAGATCCCTACTTCATACCACTCATAATAAATAATCAGATGGATTAATGAGCTAAACACTTAAAAAAAAATAACGTCTACAAAAGCATTTGAAGAAAATACTAGAGTATTAGTTTTAATCTTGGGTAGGAGAAACATAAAACAGATACAAGGAAAAAATTTAAAAACAAAAGCCATAACAGAAGAGATCAAATGATTTAATCTCATAAAAATGAAAAGCTTTGGTATATAAAAGATACCAGTGGCAAAGTTAAAGGAGACAGAAAAGGCTGAGAGAAAATATTTGCAACACAGATTTAACACACAAAGAACAAAGAATTTATAAAGCATCCCTAGAAATTGTAAATAAAAGAAAATAAATAACCTCTCCCCTGAAAATGCCAAAAGATAGAAAGAGACACTTCCCAGAAGAAGAAACACTGAAAGTTGAGAAACATATGAAAAGATGATCAAGTGCAGCCTCACTAGGAATCAGAGAAACGTGAATCAAAATAGGCTACCAGGTGTCAATAAACTGATGGACAAAATATTAAAGAGGGAGAGCTCTGAGTGTTGGCCAGTATGCAGAAAAACAGGGAACTCTCCTACATGCTGGAAGCATAAGTTTATACTTCTCTAGTTGGTAAAGCAAATTTTAGAAGGTAATTTGGCATTATCTATCAAAGTTTAACAGGTGTTCCTTAAAAGGTTAAGTAAACACAGAATTATCGTATGACCCAGGATTTTCACTCCTGGGAAGAGGCTAAAGAAAAATAAAAACATATTCTCACAAACATTTGTACATAAATGTTCCTAACCACATTACTCATCACAACCAAGTGGAAACAAGCCAAATGTCCATCAACTGATGAACGAAAAAAGAAAATGTGGTATAAACCATACAATGAAATATTGTTCAATAAAATTGAGTGCTGGTACATGCTAAAACATGGATGAACCTTGAAAACATTATGCTAAGTGAAATAAGCTGGTACAGAAGACCAGATATTAAAGACATGAGTCTGCTACCAGAAATGTCCAGAACAGGCAAACCTACAGAGACAGGAAGTGGATTAATGGCTGCTAAGGGTTTTGGGGAAGTGACTGCTAATGGGTTCAAGGCTTATTGCGGAGATGATACAAACGAACGTTCTAAAATTGATGTGGTGATGGCTGTGCAACACTTAAGAACACACTAAAACCAGTGGCTTGCACATTTTAAATGGGAGACGTGTAAGGTATGTGAATTACATCTCAATAATCCATTTAGTTAAAAAAAAAAAACAAAAAAACCCCCAGAAGCCTAAATTTTTTTAACATACGTTCTGCTTTTAGGAATCTATCCTACAGGAATACTTGAATTTGAACAGAGAGATATTTACAAAAATGTTCACTGCAGAATTGTTTGTAACAGCCAAAAATGGTAGTACCATCTAAACATTCATAAAAAATAAACTAGGGGCAAAAGACAAACTGGGGAAAAAATGTTTACTACATATATGACAGATCAAGCATTGATATCCTTTATAAATAAAGGTGAGAAAACTGCCCATTTATCTTTCATTGAAACTTCTTGGCCTTTCCTGGATAAACACGTAATGTCCATTTTCTTTCCCACCGCCAGATTGACGATTATTGCTAGGAAAAAGCCTAATTATAAGCTTTACTGGTTAGATCCACTCTAAATAATTCTATGTAACCTCATCTCAGCTCTTAATTCTGATTGCACATTTAAAAACTTCTTTCATAATCCATCTTTATATTCCTTCTTAAAGCAGTTGATTCAAACTCTTTCTCTCCTTTATATGCCTCTAACTTTCTCTGTCCACTCATTCTCAGCAACTTCAAACTCTCAAGAGTTCTCCCAATTCAAATCTTGCATATTTCAAAATGCCTTTTTCTTTCCTCAACACATTCTTTCTTCCTGTTTCAGAAGAACTGTGCATCTTTCCAAGTTCACACTGTTACTCTTGACTCCATTTACCATCTCTTCTATTAAAAGCAGTTCCCTTCCTAACAAACAATTTAGGTGACTTCCATCCCTTAAAACAATACCTGTGTACACCATCTCTTGGCCTTATTTTGACCAGGCAATGAACTCCTGTTTCCATCCTTTCACCAGCAAAGTTTCCTTGCTTACACTGCTAAAATACTGACTCCCTATGATATGGCTTCTATCTCAACTGCTCTTTTAAAGGAAAGAGCTAAATTGCTCTTTTAATTGCTAAATTCATAGCCTACTCCTAGCCCTCATTCACCTTGATTGAGAGATACAGCACAGCTCATTCACTAACTCAGTATCATGGACAAAAATCTTTGGATTAAATTCTCAATCTCAGCTTCTCTCTATAAATGAGGCAAATAACTACCTCTCAGGGCTACTGTGAAACTTAATAAAATAAACTTCGTCCACATCATCCTACATATTTATTTTCACACTGAAGACTCTGTTTAAGAGGCTGTATATCATGATGATTAAGTATGCTGGTTGCAGGGAACCAGACTACTGTGGTTGAAATCCCAGCTCTGCTGTTTACTAAACTGTATGGATGAAGCAAGATACTTAATTTGGTGCCTTACTTTCCTTTATTCTATGACCTTCATAGAGTAGTTGTAAGAACGAAGTGAGAAAATGGGGGAAAAAAAAAAAAAGACAGTCATTAAATACTAAGAACAGAGCTTGGCATTGTTAAAATACTGCTTGTCACTGCTGCATAATGGGCATTCTTAACAATCGTTAAGACAGTTGTAACTGCTCTTGAAAGAAAATGAAATACTTGAGGAAAAGGATTGTTTTCTGCCACCAAAACATACACAGTGACTTAAAGCTGACTTCCCATGATGTTTCTTTCACGTGTTCATTTATTCATAAACTTTATTTGAAAACCTATTGGTTATTTGTACCTTACCCTCATCTGTCTAGTTCATAGCTGAATTCTACAAATTCTACTTTCCTGTAGGCTCTTTCACAGAGGAAGAGTGGTCCAGGAGGAGAATGTGCTACGGGGGACTGAGCGCAGGCCTTGGCTGTGGTCAAAAGCTGTGTATGCCTGCCGTTGGACACTGGGCAAATTACTAAATTATCTGAGCCTCAGTTTTCTTACCTGTATATATTGAGGTTGAGAAGATACATATCCAAAACATACTGCTTAGCACAAAGTACCCAAATCCTAGTGGCTCTGTTTCTCTTCCTTTGCCGTGCCTATTGCATCTCGTTACCTCACAGCTGTCTTGACTATGTGCTATAGCTTTCGACTTGTCATCCCATCCCATTCCAATGCATTCTACAAGCTGACAGATTAGTGTTCTTATCTTGTGTCTTACGTTATTGCTCTGTTTAAATGCCTTCAATGACTCTCTTCCTAATGTTTGCCAGCTAATGTTTAAACTTCTTCCAATCAAGATCCTCTGGGTTCTTACCCAGCCCTACGTTTATGATCTTCCCCCCCACTGTCTCCTTCACAGAAGCCAATGCTCTTGTCTCCTCAAAACTGGCTGCACATTAAAACCATCTAGGGGTAATTTTAAAATGATCCATGTCCAGACCCCACCACCTAGGAATTCTAATTTGTTTATTTACTCTCAGCTGGGGCCTGAGCACTGACTTACTCTTAGGCACCCTGAGTGATAACGCAGAGTCGGGATTAAGATACACTGCTATAATCAGACTCATCTGTCTCCCTGTCCCTGTAGACACAACCTATATTTTTCCCTCTCTCTCATTCCACGTGGCCCCATTAAAAGGGTAACTCTTACTTTATGGCTCTCCACCTATCCCAAAGGTTTTCTCCTTCCCCTGAATTCTGTAACACTTTATTTCAACATGCTTCATTTTACCTCACATTATAGTCATTTGTGTGCATGTTCTTGTTTTCCTCTTTTGAGGGAAAGCCAAGTTCTTCCCATGGGCCAGTTGAGGCATTTTAGAAATTTAATCTTAGTCTTTACAATCTAACAACCCTTTGAGGAAGATATTACCTCCCTACTAGCCAAGAGAAGTAAAGCAGCTTGCCTAAAGATTTATAAAACTAGTAACTCTTTAATTATAATTTTTCTTTGTATATTACATATATCACAACCTCCTCCCATGTTGTCAGAAAAATATCCAATAAATGCTGAATGAATGTATGGATTTTTATTTTAAGTTTGGTGACTGAAAACAGATTCAACCTTAAGTCAACATTCCTAACAATTAAGGGAAAATGCAAGAAATATACCCTGCCTATTTTCTTTTCCAAGATAATTATTTCAAAGTCATTGCTTAGTTTTGATATTTAAACTATACTTTTAAAAAAATCCACAGCAAGACAACAGCTTTGAAAGCTAATATTTCAAGAAACAGAAAAGGATGAATTAGTACACATCAAGAAGCTAAACTGGAATAATTGACCAATATCCTGTAAAGGAAGTACACAGCATGAAGAAGAGCCTATGGCAGACGTGAGAGACTGACATGCCTTTAACCAGCAGGATTAAATACTTTCAGCTATCAATCAGAATGAGGGCTCAAGAATAGGATGGGCTCAATTACCAAAAAAAAAAAAATAGAGCAAGATAACCTGGCTACTTTTTTTGTCAGTGAATTTTACTGCTTAAATTTTGACCTTTACCAGAAATCACCTAAATTAGGTTCTCATTCTAACCTCATCACTCAGATAATTTTGCATATATTATCTAATATAGGAAGGAAGGGTAGCTCTTAAATTTCTTAAACAGTAAAATTAAGGGTTGGATTGTGTTAAGGTGCTTTTTAATTTTGAAATTCATTAATTTTTACTGATTTTTTTTCCCTTAATATTCTTTCATGTTTCTGTTAATTAACTTTGTGTCTTTCTAAAATTTGAGAGAACTTCAAATTTAAGATCAAGATTCACTCATTTAAATGGGAGCAAAAAGCAGTAACTATTATTTTCTCATTCATAATCTTTGCTTCTGTCATTTGGTGACAGTTTTATCTAATTATAGAAGAAAAAATAAATTTCCCTGTGAACCATAGGAGCCATGATGCTTTCTGTCTGTACCACATACTTCAAGAGGAGGTACACAGCATTTATTCAGCAGAAATGAAAGCAGGCTGACTGAGTAAGAACAAACCAAAGGGAATCTCTTCGGGGCTGTGCGTCAGCCCTGCCTACTGGATGGCCTGGCCAAAGGGGTTTCATGCCAACATCGCTGGCAACAACATGAAGCTACAGGCAAGAAATGACGAAGGCCAGAAATGGAGGCGATGGTGGTTTAAAATGCTCAGATAACCTTAAATGTGCCCCACATTTTAAAGGAAATTACGAACATTAAAAGTAATACAGGAAAAAAACCACTAGCCTCTTAAAGCAAATATTTCAAATCACAATACTTGTAATTCTCAATTTCAAGCAAAATGCAATAGTGTTCCAGACTCACAGATACCACTGGATAAATATGTACTAACTTTACGTATATTAAGAGACTATTTATTACCTTTTCTAAAGAAGTTAGTCCTACAATCCTAGTTTTATACTAGAGAAAACTAAAGGCTTGAGAAGTAACTTGACTCAAGTCATACACTTGGGATTTGAACCCAAGTTTGTCTGCCTCCAAAGTCTACGCTCTTCACGTTACAGCACCTTGAAAACTGTAAGGGATTCTCCTATAACAAAGCATTTATCTTAACCTCTAAGTAACGCAGAGCCACTAAACAGATTAATTAACCATCAACTGTATTCTAGTGAAATATTAATCATAAACAAGATAAACACAATGAAGAACATACTTACTCATTCCTGAGCATTCTCTATCACCGTCCCATACGTTAGAAACTGCGTGTCCCGTTAGAAGGAGGTTAATTAAACTTTGGCTATTAATAAAAATTAAAAAGTAATTAAAATACGAATACACTAATTTTCAAAACAAATGATTCCTAAGGTAAGGCATAAAATAATGACTTTTTACATTCAATTATATTGTTTAGAAAACCAAGTTAGAGAGAAACCTTATAGTTCTCATTTTATGTACTTTGCTGAACAACCACCTTGCTAAATGTGTCACTTGCTGTATCACCGCAATGGTATCTATTGTTCTACATGTGCATAATAAACTTAACAACTTTATCCAAGACATCGTATTTAAATGGATGAAAAAAATGATACTTAGACTAACACTTCACTAAATATTTATAATCGTCTTAAAAAATACATATGTAATTGTAAAATTTGTGTTTGATGGAAGATACGTGAATTTTAACCTCTGAGGCAGAAAGATCTAAAGAAAAGGACTTATGTTTTAGAGTGAGTTAACAATCGATCACTGTGTTATTAATTTTACTAGAAATAGCTATAAAGAGCTTGAGAGGGAGGGTATTCTCAGAGAAAAATAAATAAAAAATTTTTTTCACCCAAGCAGGAAAACATTTACAAATAAGGGTATACTTATTTCTAAGTCGAAATGAGTAAATTTCATCTATTAGAAAATTTCATGAACAGAATATCAAGCAGAATTTGTTAAAATATCCCGTGTCATCTTAAAACAAAATATTTCCTATAATAAATCCAATGCACACATAAACCTAAAGTGGAAATTAACACTTCATACCTAAAGCAAACAGTGCATAAAGCATAAGACTGCTCAAGTTCATAGACTTTATGCTGTTAGCACTGACAGACAAAATTATTTGACCCAGTAGTGTTTTATCTTAGGTCAAGTCCCTAAAAACAAAAGTCCCTATGAGGAAATAAAAGATTTTAGTTAATTACCTGCCATGTCCATACACAGGATCTATCAAAGGTTCACTTGAATCTTCAATTTCATTTTTTATGTTTTCAATGCCCTAAAGAAACCAAGAATTCATTGGCTTATTTTAAAAACTAAAAATGAAAATTATGGCAGTTTAAAAACTGATCAATTTATACTATAAATTAATAAAACACAATTACTTAATTAACTTTTCTCCCAAAGAATTACCCAGATCTGAAATGGGGGGTGCATTTGAGATAATAATGGTGAGTAGTAGTCAGTCAAGAATCTTTTATTTTCTTCCATGGGCTCTACATAAGAACACAGGTAACAGATCCAATGTTGGTATGTGGGTTAAAGGGGTAGAGAGAGAAAAAGAATGTTTAAGCTTCAAGAGGAGGGAGAAGAAAATTATTGTATCCGAAAGTTAATACTCACTTAACTTCAGGTGAAACTGTATTCAAACCTAATATTCCTGCTAAGGCGTCTGATGTATTTTCTTAGATCACTAAAAAAACTTATTGGTACTAAATACATACACACATGAATGCTGATAAAGATATGAATTTAAATACACAAAAGGTATATCTGGTACATAAGAAAATGGAAGGTTTGCTTCTGATTGTGTGTTCTTACATATTGGTAATTCAAACGTGCACTGACAAAATAAAATGTGGACTGGGGGCAGGAAGATTCCTATTTTCCTGAAAGCCAATTTTCAGATATTTTTAATCCCCCAAAAGAGCATCCAAATCCCTGAAGTCTAGATACTGGAGAAGTACAAGAAGAACTAGGCATTTTAACTCCATCAATTCCAAAATGACAAAGATAAACTGCCATTCATTGTGCTATTCGCCTAACTTTAACCATTGGTTCTATCTGATAACAGGCCATTTCTAAGAATTAAAGAGATGATAATCAATAATCAAAATAGTAATGATTGTGTAAATATTATAGAAGGATACAAACAAGTGTGAGATCTTGCACTGGCCTTCTTTGTAAACAACTATACAAAACAGACCATGATACAGCCATGATGAATAATATGAACAAATGACATAATCACTGGGGAGAGAGGGCTCATCATTTTAAAGACCAGCTCAAGGAAGAACAACTAGACATGATGGTTTTATTGGCTGTAAAGGACAAGAGACAGAGGAGGTATCAAAATTTTTGAGCATAAAAAACTGGGAGAATACTGAACGGTCACGACGAACTCACAAGAAACCAGTCATCTTAGATACCTCCATCACTGCCATTCCCCACTGCTAACGAACTACCAAGTACTTTAAGCTCTTTCTCTTAAATATTCTCCTAAATGTGTTAAAATTTCTACGTTTAAAACATGCTCCTTTTCTTTTCCATGGTCACTGCTCTGGCTTAGGTTCACCTATTTCAGTAACTACTTTTCCATTTTTTCCTGACTCTAGTCTTGTACCCCACACACCAACCCCCTCCAGTACAACTCTGATACCAATTTAAAGAATCTTTTATCAACCAAAAGATCTCGTTACCCCATTGTTCACAATTTTTGTTTTGTTCTAAGTTTGGCCACATGAAAGGAAATCTTAAGTATTTCTGCACAGTATACAAGGATCTTCATATTTCTGAGTCTTTTCTACGTAAATGCCCAGTCTCGTCTTCCACAATTGCCTTTCTGGTATATTATGCTACACTAATACTGAACTACTTAGAGTTTCCCAAATGTGTGTTATATCCCCAATTATAAAGGCATAATCATATGCCTTTATACTTGCAGTTCCCACAGCTTGGAATATCCTCCCACAGCTATTCCATCCAAAAAACTTCTCCTCATCCATCAAATGATCCCTACAATATAAGGTCTGCCCTTGACTTCACCAAATGAACTTTGGCATTCCTTCTCCTATTTCCCACCATGCTTTGTGCATGCAACAAACAACTAAACACAAAAACACACTGCCATGATGGAAGTAACTATTAATGTGTCCACTTTTTTTTGTTTGTTTACAACACTGAAGAGGAATGATTTTAAAAAACTGTATCCCATATTATAAGTTTAGTTCCTAGCACAGCGTCAATGCCCAATAAACATTTGTCAAATGAATGAAGTCTGATTTCAGATACGGCAAATCTAGCAGGATAACTGAGACTTAACAGGCTGCTAGAGATGTGAGGTTGGCACTTGGGGAAAAGGGTAGGACTGGAAGTGTACATGTTGGAATTAACCACATAAAGGTAAGCTGAGAGAATAAAAGAGGTAAACAACAGGAAAAGATGGAAATGAAGCTATAAGCAAAAATGTAATTACGAGGCATTACACAAAGAGAACTAGTGATGTATCAGGTAAGTTAAGAAGGGAGTGGGGTTTAGAAAGAGCTTCCAGAAGGGGTTAAGGGGTCAAGTGTCAGACACTGCTAATATCAAAGAAAATAAAATTCCAAAGAACTGACTGTTCTTCATAATTAGAACATTACTGATAATCTCTGCAGTCCAGAAGATCATGGGTGAAAGCTGGAAAGTGGTTAAGTAACAGATAAGTGAAGAAAGAGAAGTCAATTCTTCATTATCAGCATAAGAGATTTTAATTCTGAGATTTAGAAACAACATGAAGAATAAAATTTCTCTTCGCCTCAGGAAAAATACTAAATTCAAACTAATAAAAAACAGAAGAAGTATCTTCTTGAACAAACCTTTGTCAGTAACACAGAATACAGAAAAAGCAATACTCCAAATTTGCTTCCCCACACTGAATACTGGTCGAAGACAGCATCTTTTAATTCTGATAAACTTCTGAATGATCTTTTTCTGGGGAGGGGGAAAAGAATTAAGTATTAACACCATGATGAGACTGACTACATTCATAAATAGGAAAAATTTTTAATTGTCTTCTACATTAAAATGCATACATACAAACAGGAGATTTTTGTAAGTGTATCAAATTTTAAAATACAAATTTAGCCATTAAAGGCAAAAGCTACTGCTGACAACTGTCCCTATCTATAATAGATACCATTAAAGTAGAATGCCTACGTAGTAGGGACCTCTTCATCTCTCAGGTGAACTATCTGGCATCAACAACTTCTTCAATGATCATACAGTTATTTAAGGAATGAGGTGGCCCTCTTCTAGGATATGGTTAAGAACAAAGAAAACTTGACTTTCTAAAGCCTGAAAGTTATTTAACAAATATCTGAACACCAAAGATAAGGTGTACATTTGTGGCTTCTTTTAACATAATGTTATATTTCAAATCAAATGCCACCCGTAATTCTATTGATATAGCTATCCTTACCTTTTATTTTATAACAAAAAATTTAAATACTCTGATGAAAATATGGCACTTTTAATGAAAATTATAGAAAGCATATTTTGGCAAACAATAAATAATAATGCAAATATTTATCACGCTAGAAATCTTTATATTCACTCAGACAGAAACATTAAGCTAAAATGATTTTTTCATTATAATGATGAAAATGCTTTTAATGTTATGAAAGGGTATATTTCCATAGTTAATTTGGGAATCAGAATTATTTTAAGTACACATTTACAAATTATTCTTTTTTTGAAATCTGAAAACAAATTAATCTTCAAGCATACAAATCTAACTACCTTTCCACAGTATGAACAGACTTAAAATGGCAATGTGTCCACAAGGTAAGTATTTTAAATGTTCCAATGTTACTTACTGAATTAATGCATGAAATCGCTCAAAGCCAAGCTCTTCGACAGCCAAGGCAGCTATACATAAAAGACACTTTTCAGCACTACACATGGCAAATAAATGACACAAGATACACACAGCAGGCTGTAAATACTTTCAAGCAGTTAAAAGTTTCCCTCTTTCCTTACTCCCTTAAAATTCTCAGTTTATTTTCAACTTTACTGTAACATAAATTTATATTTCAACATCTTAGTTACCATGATTATAACTAAAATGGATTTAATACTGAGAATGGAGAAGGGTGATTAATTAATAAACATTTCTTTTTTAATTCAGTTGTGCTGAAATCATTAAAATATGAGAAATTATTGACAATCACAGTGCTTCACACATAGTTGTAATGTGTCCTGCACTTTAAATAATCTTTCAATTCATAGCGCCAAGTAAAATCCTCATAGCTAACCTTCCTCCTACATAATATAAAATCTTTAGGCTTGATGCTTAATTATTAAACAGATATATATAAAAAGGCAGAGCACTTTGAAAGTACACAGGTTCAACGACAGCTTTAAGTTTGTTTCCGCGTTTATTTGTATAACTGTTGGGAAGTTTTCAGTAACTTATTTTGATTACGCTTATTAATACAGTACAATTATAAATGTTTAAGAAATCAAAGGTAAAGCTTACTGAACACTTTTCTAAGTGCCAGGCCCCTTTCTAAATGCTCTACGGGCCTTAACCTCATTTAATCCTCAAACAACACTATTACCCCATTTTACAGAGGAGGAACCTGAAGCCCAGAGAAGAATCCTCCCAAGAGCACAAAGCAACAAACAGCAGAGCTGAGACCAGAACCCAGATAGTCGAGGCTCCCCAAGGATGAAGTCTTTAAAGATATCCTACACGGATCAAAATGCCTACTCTCATTTATCACAATGAACAATTTCATATATAATTTATAAAGTAAATCTTAGTACTTTCAAATATTAATTCTCACTAGAGAACTGAATTGATTCGTTATGAAATCAAAATTAAAATTTTGATTTACAATGTAAAATGTCACATTATTCTACCCTTCCAAAGTCCAGTTTTAATTTTCAAACGTTTCAAATTATTTTTAAATCTTTAAAAGTCCAAAAGGATTAATTTAAATAATCTTTTGATTTGTGTGTGGGAAACAAACTGAAATTGAACCTGAATATTCACTACTGCAAACAAGTGTGCATTACCAAAAGCCAAAACTACACACCACACAAGCCAATGAAATTAACGTTTGTACAGAATGTAATACTGACAAGGAGGAAAACAGTTCATGTTTAAAATTTCAGGATAAAATAAAAATTCTACCTAATCTTTTCCAAACTGTAATTGTTCTGCAGTGCCTGATTATCTAAATCATTTTACTGGGTATATACTATGAAAGTTGACATCAAGATAGTAATTTAGAGAAAAGAGGCAGGCAAAATAAAAAGCTTAGCAGCCAGGATGGTGGAAAGATATAACATGAAAAAAAGAACATAGCTGGGAATAAAGGAAGGAACAGGTAAAACAAATTGTTATATGGAATAAAAATTTTAATATAAGTTCATTTCATTGTCAACATCTAAGGTGAATTTTCAAATTTTCAGTTACCAAAACTTTTCAAATTTATACCACATTAAAAACGAATATAAAATATAGTTTCATTTCATGTCCATTTTTAAAATGAGACAAAGTAAATTGGAAAATTACTAAACTATGTTTTTTGGAGGGGAATTCAATATAATATGCCCACCTAAATTAATTACTGAAGTGCCAAAGTTAATGAATCATGAGGCCATTTAACCTAAAGCGATTTAACCTATCAACATAGAAATGTACAGCACATCCCAGGGAGCACACAGTATACGAAGATACTAATGAAAAATGTTACAAGAAAAGATCTCACTATTTTCTTACATATTAATACGTAGACCAGTTTTAAGCGCATATTCTTTAAAACAACTTCTAACTAGTTCAACTATTCCTATTAAAATTTTAGTATCTTAAACAACACTATTAACCATGCTTACATGCAACCCAGTAAAACCTGGACAGTGTTTTAAAACCAGTGCCAATGACACATTTTTTGACTATCAACCTTGTGAATACTTTCCACTTGTTTTCTTCAACTGTCATTATCAACTCTAAAAATATATTAAATTCTCTTTGAAAGGCCTGAAAAGGAAATGCCATTCAACTGTTTAAATTTTAAAAATTATTCCTTGCTAATGCACTATTAGTAGAATCTGCCACTGTAACTGCAAAGGTGAGAGAGAGAAGGCGCTGACATCACAGAGATGGTTCAGCTCAAGGAGGCAATATGCCTCACAGACAATCCCACCGGGAAAGCCAGGTGTGCGTCTCAAGCAACTGAAATCTACTTTCTAGAAACTGGGTGTCTAGTTTCTCTAAAAACAAGTTCCTCAGAGATGATAGTTAATGGATTGCACCACAGGTAGATTAAGTCACTTATTCAATATAAGCACCTGGAACTACCAATTATCAAAAGCAACCTACTGGCAAGTTAATTCCTGCAAAGAAAACCAGAAAAGCAACTCTTTTTATCTAGTTTCTGTATCATCAGAAGTCTCCATTTTACTAGCTCATTCTGGCAGTTTTTAGGTCAACTATGTAAGAATTTTCAAATACTAAAGACCATAGAATTCTTGTGAATGAGAACAGCTGTTATTTATCTTAAAGAGAAATCTTCAAAGTATGAAAAACTTAAATGAATGCAAAATTAAAATTCATAATTAAAACTATCTTAAAATAATTCATCCATAGTAACCATGTCCAAAAAGTTCAGGAGGAAAAGAAACATGTAGTGAAGAAAAATGTCCCCTTCTTTACTTTAGGAAACAACTAAAGATATTTAAGACATTTTCTAATGTTAAAAAAAAACAACAACTCCTTTTTCCCCAATACCACAGAAAACATTAAGGTATTTGAAATGAAAGAATATAGAAACATGTTATTTAAGCTTTCTAAATGAGAGTTCCAAAGCTCAAAAGAGATTGTCATCAAGCAGAAATTAACTAGAACTTTTACCTAAGTTTATTTCTAGAGATGCATTTTCTGTTTTTTTCAAAAAGAAAGAAAAAATAAACAATGTAATATCCTCTAGTTAATTAAAATAATCAAAAGGGAAATGAAAAATACTAACAAAGCTCATGAATTAAGCTTAGGCTGAAAAAGAGACCTTATAAAATGTTTAAAGCTTTTTTCCTTTAAAATTTTCAATAGTTTTATTTAAACACACATACAAGAAATTACTTCACGAAATCAAAGTGTGTCTTACAAGAATGGTCCACTTGGCAGCTGGACTGTGCAGGACTCCCAGGAAGACCAGCAGCCTCCTCCGCTGTCTTTCCTCTTAGCCATGAAGCCAAGCAGTATGGTCCAGAGTCGCTACAACAAGCACTTTCTAAAATAGCACATAAGGTGTGACAAAGGAGTTCCTTCCGCTCTCCCTCTAAAAATAACCACAAGGTAAGTTATAATGGTTGTCTGTAGGGAAGAAAATCCTGTCATAAATAACAATATTAAGAATGCATTAATTTAATGATGAAAATCAAGCATTTTTAGTGGGGGAAAAATCCGTAAACCACTGATCTTAAACTACAGTTCAGAAGAGCAATGTGCTTGAGGGTTAAAATGTCACCTCTGTTAAATATTTCCATTAATGAGAAAAAGAATCCTGGAAAATGCAGAATTAAACATCAGAAGAAAGAATATGCTACGTGGAATAACCTGATACTGATCGCCCCTTTCTTAGGCTGCAAACGGAGCCTTTCAGCCATGAGGATTCCTCTGTTGTAGAACCAGGCCAGCGTATGGGCCTGCCGAGACCTCTGATTTTCCCCATTTCTGAATTAGTCTAACGTCTTTAATCTCCCAGTCCCACAGGGGTAAGGATAGTAAGACAACACGCCGTCAGCACATACAATACCACCATCCCTTACATTAGCAGAGGCCACAGCGGTTATGCTGCATGATACAGAAACCACCGATACTGGATTGCAGTGATTTGAGCATTAGACGTTTACAGAAAATAGCACAAATGCGCAATTTCTTCCTGAACCTTAGCCACCCTCCCCCTTTCAAGCAGTATTAATCTCCAGAAGTAGTACCATTTTCTGAAACTTTCAAACAAAGGGGATAAGATGTATACACATCCTATGTAAAATTTTATGCCGGAACAAGCTTTCTCTCTCTCCTAATTACAAGTTCTTTAAAGGCAGGAACTGTGCCATTCACCCTCTAGCCACCACAGCGTTTACGACATTTACGACAATCCTACATAAATTTTTTTATCCATATGAATATATTTCTGTGCAAGGAATATTATAAATTTTATTAATAAAATGCCCATGTTAATAATAGTATTTTTTGAATAGTTTCTTCTCTCCTCAAATTTATTTTGCATTTCAGCTATTAATTAATTAAAAATACATGACAGTGACACTTTTAACTCAAGTTCACAACCACTAGTAGAGTCTACACGCATGGTTTGGAATGGAAGCTGTTTTGCCCTTATATACAAAACCGCAATTATAATATATCCTACCTTCTTTCAGCAGTTACTGTGAGTTCACATAAAACTGTGCAAGTGAAGGAAATATCTTTGTAAACTGTCAAGCAGGATGCAAATGTTTGTTATTATCAGGTAGCACATACAGTTCTCTGACTTAATCATATTGCAGAAGCCATGAAAGCTTCACTTGCGATTTAATTCAGAATTACTTGAGGTATTATCTGAATTGTGTAACGCGTTATACTAAAAGATGCAGGAATACAAAGAGAATTCTGACTTTTTGCTCAAAGCTAAATAAGACAAAACAAACATAAATGACTATCCTTATAGTATGCTATCATTTAACAGTTCAGGGAAATGCCCCAAAGGATTTTTCCCTTAGTGTAATATCCTGTCTTATACCTCTTAGGAAAGACAAATTTGGAAATATACATTTTAAAATTTGGAGTCATCCACGAAACTTT
The DNA here is from genome assembly GCF_949987535.1 of Balaenoptera acutorostrata. NCBI lineage: Eukaryota > Metazoa > Chordata > Mammalia > Artiodactyla > Balaenopteridae > Balaenoptera > Balaenoptera acutorostrata. The sequence goes on along the minus strand of NC_080066.1, from coordinate 6,558,942 downwards.
CTGAAACATTTAAAAAGTAAATCTCAGGAAAAAGTAACCCATTGATAGTTTACTTTTTAAGACAGAAAATTTCAACTAAATTACTGCCAATGAATACTGCATGGATCATCTATAAAATAGAAGATGGAGTAAAAGTTGATAAAAGACAGCTATCATACCTTGGCAATCCCTCCAAGAAGACTTCTCAGAAGAAAACAGGAGCTTCTTCAAAAGAAATGCCTTTATACAATTAAAGCAATAATTATTAGAATGCATTATAAACATACCTTATATCATTCTTTTATTTTAAAATGGAAAAAAAAACTAATTTGCACCTCCTTTCTGATCTTTTGAATAGTGCTATAAAAATTTCAAATGGCTTCCCTTCACATTCAACAGTAACTGAGCATAATTACTTACTCAGAATATACTACTATAAGCTTGATTCTAGATCCATACAATTCTTCCTCCTTTAAAATACATATTTTCTGTCAAAGAGAAAAACTGACTCAAAATAATAACCACACAACTAGAAAATTAAAGAAATTTACTGCTCCATTCACAGAGTGAAGGCCCTTTAGACCAGGAAAAATCTATATTTCTCTTTGATTCCTTAGGGGAAAAGAAATCTAAATACAAAAGTGGTTCTGCTCTACTAGCTCTGGTTTATGACACAAGATGACCACGGTGTGGGTCATCACTTTATCATAAGGAGCTCCTAACTTGCTGGTTTAACTCATAAGCTTTAAGATTCCAAAGAAAAAACAAACTCATTTCTAACATTTCCTTAAGTGAGCCAACTATGTTACATTGGTGATTTGATAGGTAACAGTTCAGTGTGTAACAGTGTTTCCTTCTCAAAGTGTAGCTCAAGGGCTATTTGCACCCTAGTCACCTGACTTGTTTATTTAAAAGGCAGATTCTGACACTCCACCTATTTTATCTCTAGGGGGAAGATTCAAGAAAAAAGAGGTTACTATGGTGATTCTTACTCACAGGTGCTTGAAAACAGTAGTATTCAGATAAGAGGACTGCTTATAGTCAGACAGACCTAGATTTGAATCCTGGTTTCATTACTTTTCTAATTTAAAATAATAATAGCACAAACATTAAAAGGTTGTAGTGAGGATTATATGAGATAAACTATTAATACACTTAGCACAGTACCTGGTACCTAATAAGCAATCAATTCAAAGTATTTTAACAAAAAAAATAAGTAACATTCTATAATATTCACATTGAAATAAAATCTACAAATACTACAACCAAGTGCTTCTGATTCCCTCCCCCCCAATAACAAAAAACGTAAAATATTAACTACACCTCAAAACTTTGGAATGGTGAGGTGGGACAAGCATTATTTCACCACTAACAGAACCACCATTAGCATTTTGATATACTTCCTTCCAGTCTTCCTTTCATACCTGTTTTAAATTTTATTGAGTGAGAAGCATAATGGGTACGTGATTGTTTTCCACTTTTCTGTTTTCCCTCACAATTCATAACTTTAACTCTTAATCTCTAAATGTCTATTCAAGCTATTAAAATTTATTTAAACGTTAGTCCATGTTTAAACTACATTACTGTGCATTAGGTTGTTTGCAATTTTTTTATACTATAAAATATATAATATATATATAAATATATGTTTTATATATATATATACACATATAAAATATATCTGGACTTGCTCTAAAAAAGCTTCTTCTTGAATACAACCTTTTCCATATTAAGGATTATTTCTTTAGGAAAGATCCACAGAAGTACAATTAGTCTCATCAAAGAATCTGCATTATCATGGTTCCAATTATAATGTAAAATTCCTTCCCTAGGTCAAAGTACCAATTTGTACTACATAGAGATATCTGAGTATGCCAGCATCACCCTACCCTTATATGCACTGGCAATTATTTTATATCTAAAGATTAGAAAGAGTAAGCAATAGAATCTAGTTAAAGTTTTAATTGTACTTTCTTGGATTCCTAGTGAGGCTGGACATCTCGATTCGTTGGTTGTCCAGCATCATACCACCTGTCATGATTGCATACACTTGCCCGTTTCACCTCTGAGGTTTTAGTGTTTTTCTAATCAGTTTGTAGGAGTTCTCTGTATAAGAAAGACACTGATTTATTGCTAATATTACCTCACATTTTTTTCTGAGCCTGGAACTCATCTTTTTATCTTAGTTGGTAATGCATTATTTTCAGCTTTCTGTGCTTAAGTATTATATCAAGAATAAACTTGGTATATGCTATGAGATGACCTAAATTCAGTTTTTCCCCTCAAATTATCAACCAGTCATATCAGTGACACTTACTAAACATTTTATTCCACCACTGATTTATATTCCTTCTTATCATGGTATGTGATTAATTCTTGGTAACTTATTGTATGTAATGTGGTCTACTACTGTATTATCTATCTGGTTCCATAATATGCCTATTCCTCTAGCAAAAGTGTCATGTTCTAGTTTATATAGTTTAAAAAAGTTTTAATATCTGGACTTGCACATTCCCTTCATTACTCTTAGTAATTTAGTTTTGACTTTTATATTGAAATATTAATATAAACAAAATTCTTCTATGATTGAAAACATTTATATGACTATGAAGCTAAATTACTACCTCAAAGATACATCACGGTTTTGAACACTACAATTATCCCTTGTTACATAGCAACCCCACTTGTAAAAATAACTACCATTTTGGAAATATACTAAATTTTATAAACATGAAACTGCTGTGGTTTACTTTGATTTAACTATATTCAAAGACTTGCAATAAAGATCCTAAGGGTTTTATTATGGTCCAAGAGGGTCTATGTTAATATAATCTAACATGCATATGAACAGGACAAGTAATCTTCAAATTCAGGTAAGATTCCTACTAGCAACCAAAATCTGTCTCAATTACTCGACATAACAGCCTCATAACTAATTTATAGTTAAATTTTATTCTTTATACTCTGTAATCCCCAGGCAAAGCTCAAACATTCAAGTTTTTCTTAAATTTTTTTTGTAAATCTACTAATGAAAAAAATGTATGAACTTTATTCTTCAAAGAAATAAAATAATTACCTACAAAGGGTATATTTTAGAATGAACCATAAAGGAAAAATTTTTTTCTCCTTCAGAAAATACATTTTAAATTTAATAATGTAAGTGTATGGAGTATAAGGTTTGAGAGACAAATTTACTTTGCAGCTAACAGTTCAGGAATGCATTCTTTATGCCCAATGAATAATAAATACCACATTAAATATGTATTTTCAAAATGTGCTGATTAAAACAAACAATAAATTCAAGCTTCTTTTATAATGGTTCTGAAGTTATACTCCTGTTTAGACATTGTAAATATTACAGCAAACTGAAAATTCAATTCTCTGTTTTAATAATGTAATGGTTTATAGCAAATCAGCCTTTGAATTTCAAACAGTGCAACACATAAAGATTCAAAATCAAATACATACACTGAGATTCACTCTACCTTTTGCTCAAAGAAAAAAATCTTTTTTTATTTTGGGGATTCTGTTTGAAATTGGTTGCTACTAATTTTATTTTAAAGACCAAAGCTAGAGCCTAAAACAGTATATATTGTCAACTTATTTTAAAATTTGATAAAGTTTTAGGCCATGAAAATATTAACAATCTTCAACTTTTTAGAAAAATCGTTTTTAAAGATAGAACAAATGTAAATAGTACCACTGCTATGGTGTCACTATCTGTGGCATAAAATGTTATTACTCAATAGATTACTGTATAAGAAAGATGTCATGATCATTAACTCCAAATTTTCTGAAAGTCAGAGAACATCTACTATGTTTTCTTGAAAATAAAGACAGCCAAATGGCTACTGCTGTGTAACCTACTCATGTTCTGAAATCATTTTTATTTTGTATATTTAAAGCAATTTACATGAACAAAAGTTAAGAGGTAACTGATCATGCCTCATGATTACAGAGTACAGGTATTAGAAAACAGAAAGTAAAGCATGAAACGTTTGAACACGTCCCTCTAAGGAGTTGGTAAAGTAGTCTATGTTACCTGAACGGGTGCAATAACAGCACAGGGGCCACCTTCAAACTGTTCTAATGCAGATCCCTCTGATTCACTAAACACAAACCCTAAAAATGAAAGCAAGTAGCAAAGATTAAAAATGTAATTCAAGTAGTAGCTAAAAGAATTTTTAATGTACTTTGCTTTGAGAAAGATCACTTATCACAACAGCAAAATATCCTGAAGTCAGTCAAGTGCAGTGGTTCTTAACTTTCTGGAGGATAAAGGAACCCTTTGAAAAAAGATATGGAACCTAGGCTCCCTGCCAAATGCACATAAACACACACACACACACACACACACACACACACACACACACACACACACACACAATTTTGCATCCAGGGACCCCTCTAAGTGGACCCGAGAGATAAAGTGTGGCCTTCAGTTAAAGGACACTAAATCTGATTTTGAAATAATTTACTGAAAGGAAGACTAGACAGTCTACCTACTGAATTTAAACAGATATTTTAGGACACTTTTCAGAGAGTATCTTTTTCAGTTTCAATCTTTGAGTCACATTCTCTAAGCTAAAAATTAAAGAACATCATACACAGTGAATGTGGCCATATTGGTTCTACCTTAATTTAAACACTACCCAACTAGCACTGACGGAGAGTATCTAGTACAAGTTCCCGCAGAGAGCACTGGCACACTGCAGAGAGCGTGGGGCCGGAAGTCAGGAGAAGTGAGTTACTATCTGTATAACCTTCAGGAAATCATTTCACCTCCCTAGGCCTCAGTGCACTTAGCTTTAAAATGATCACTTCCAATTCCAACATGCTAGGAATACGTGAAATTTCACTAATGGTCATAATTCTGTCATTTATTTAACAAACATTTAATGACCCTGAGATACTATACCAAGCATCTACGATATATAAATGACGTGAACGACAAAGTCCCTAGTCTGGAGAAGCCAACAGTCCAGGTGAAGACAGACATATGAACAAATAATTACTAAAATGAAGGGATAAATGAATGTTATAACAGAAATATGAAGTGTTGCGGATACAGAAAGTAGTGACTTGGTCTGAGTCAAGTCATACCAGCTAACTTTAAGGCTGACCTTGAACAGAAATTTATCAGAGAGGCAAGGGTGGGAGAACGACTCTCAGGTAAAGAAAGTACCTTCATTAAAGGAAAGAGATTTCGTAAGAGCAGGACAAGTCTACGGATCAGAGGGAACGTTAAAGCAGCCGAAGGGCAGTATGGAGGCGGACGGGAGAGATGGGAAAGGGGAGGAGGGAGAGCTGACAGGATGTTAATACTGGGAAGGGCCACACCATGACAAGTACTAATTAAAGCAGTAATACAATGATACCGGTATTTTTTTTCTTTTTTAAAGGACCAGAATGGGGAAGAGGCCGTTTCAACAGACCGATACAGGGCCAAACTAATAAAAGAAACTTAAGTGTGGAGGGAAGACACTATATCCAAACAGTATTTCTAAGGTAAAAATTAATATTTGATGAATATGTGCAAGTAGGGAAAGGCTTGGGACATAAGAAATTAGAACTGACTGAAGTTTCTAGCTTGAGACACTAGATAGCAGGACAGATAAGAAACAGTATGGAGCTTCCCATTCCATCCCACCTCCTCTCTCTTTACCCTTCAATCTCTCTTTCAAACAGTATTTAAACGTATCTCACATATTTAAAAACAAAAAAAAAAATTCTCTTCAAGATTCTACCAAAAGGTCCTTGGTATTTACCCAAAGGAGTTGAAAACTTACGTCCACACACAAAAACCTGCACACATTGTTTACTGCACCTTTACTCCTAATTGCCAAAACTTGCAAGCAGCCAAGATGTCCTTCAGTAGGTGAATGGATAAATAGTACATATTATTCAGCATTTAAAAAATATTAGCTTGCGAGTTGTGAAAAGATACGGAGGAACCTTAATTACATATTACTAAGTGAAAGAAACCAATCTGAAAAGGCTACCTACCATATGATTCCAACCATATGACAGTCTGAAAAAGGCAAAACTATGCAGACAGTAAAAAGATCGGTGGCCGCCAAGAGGAGGGGAGTGGGCGAAGGGTTGAACAGACGAGGCACAGAGGATTTTCAGGGCAGTGAGAATACTCCTTGTAATGATGGATACATTCCATTACACATTTGTCTCGACCCATAGGATGTGTCACACCAAGAATGAAAACTGTGGACTTTGGGTGATAATGATGAGCCCACGCAGGTTCAAGACTGTAACCAACGAACCACTCTGGTGGGGGACACTGACAGTGGGGTGGGGGGCTGTGCACGTTGAGGGAGCAGGAGGTATGTGGGAAATCTCCGTATCTTGCCCACAGTTTTGCCGTGAACCTAAGATTGTTCTAAAAAGTAAAGTCTTAATTTAAAAAATCATTTGACCATAAAAACAACAACAACAACCTTCCACCCAAAACTCCAAACACCACTCTCTCAAAGCCCACCTAATTGTCTACATGCACTGTCTCAATTTCCTTACCTCCTAATTTACCCAACCCACAATAACTTGGTTTTCAACCTGTGACTGCACCAAACTCATTCTCACCAAATTCATCAATGACCAGACAGGCTATTTCTCAAGTCTTTCTTATTTCAGATGAATCTCCCAGAGAATCATCTGAAATGCTGACCACTGGCTTCTGAAAATCTTTTGGCCCTTGGCTCTAGTAGTCCATCTTGTTCCAAATTTTCCTTTTCTGTTTCTTCTCAGTATCAGTGGTGATCAATTCCTTCTAAATGCTAATGTTCCTCAGGTCTTGGCTTTAGAATCTTTTTTCTTTGCATTCTACATGTTCTCCCTGTGTAACTCATCTACTCCCAAGGTTTCCATTATGGGTGATAATCAGGTAAATCCCAAATACAGCTCAGATGAGAACTCCAGACACAGACAGAATCCAAATTCCTCAACATGGTCTTGCATGGTCCGGCTTCTGCCTATATCTCCTCCCTCATCCTTTGCCACTATCCTTCTTTAGTCTCTAGGCATGCTGAACTTCTTTCAGGCCCTCAAATATCCATTTTCTGTCTGGTTTCTTACACTTTGAACACGTTGTTCCCTCCGCATGAAACACTTGCTAACACTTTCTCTGAAACAATCCGATTTATCTTTAAGGCTTCACCTTAAGGTAAGGCCCTCTTGGTTCAAGTTCCCAAAACATATCTCTATCCCATTTCTAGTCCACCTTCAGGTTCAAACCACCATCATCTTTCACTTAGAACACTGTTAAGAGTTTCCAACCAGGTCCCCCCATTCTGCCCACATTCCCACTCCCACCACACCCCTTATTTATTCACCATAGTTACCAGAGAAATATTTTAGAAATGGACGTCAGGTTTTGTCACAGCCTGCAATGGCTTCTCATTGCAATTACAATAAAACTCAAACTCCTTTTCATGGCCTAAGAGACACTGTATGATCTATCAACCCCACCTTCCCTCAGTTCACTCTTACCTTCATCATCTACAGTGATCTTAGGCCCTCAGAACATCCCAAGGTCTTTACCTGGGGCCTTGATGCTTGCTGTTCCCTCTGCATGAAATGCTCTTTTTCCTTCTCTTGTCATATAGCTGAATCCTTCTCATCCTTAAAGACCCAGTTTAGGTATTAACTCCTCAGAGAGATATTCCCTGATAGGCCTATCTAAGTAGATCTTTCCTTCCATCCCTCAGCACAACCAGTACTTATCATCATCTGTAATTATATGATTGTTCACTTGTTTACTGTTTGTCTTGCCTAACAGGTATCTTGCCTGCTCTATTAACTACTGTTTTCCTAGTATGTTATATAGTTAATACTCAATAAATGCTTGCTGAAGTTTTGGGAGTGAAGATAATGGGGGTGTTTGCTTCTAAATTCAGTCTCTAATATGTGAAACAACAAGTTGGTTGGGGAAACATGGGTCTGGAGCCCAGGGCAGGGTTTAGGATTAGAGATAGCAAGTTGAATCACCCTAAACATGGCAGTTAAAGTGAATGAGAACATGTAGAACAAAGATAATGAAACCGGTTAACATTAAAAAAAAAAAAAAAAAAAAAAAAAAGTGAGCAGACGCTGAGTCAGCAAAGGAGATTGACAAAGACTTGAAAGGTAAGAGAAAAAACACACTGAGGTCCTAGAAAGGAAAAATCAGCAGTCACCTGTTACAAATGTTGAGTGGAATAAAAACATAAATGAAAATACTGGATTAAGCATGTCACTGGGAATACTAAAAAAAGAAATTTAGAATGCTGGGAAGAGCAGCCAAATTTTAAAGGGTTGAGGCGTGATTCAGAATACAAGGAGAAAGAGAAAATGCAAACTATTTGTTAAACAAGTGAAGGGGAAAAGGATGATGGCTTGAAGGGTAGTTGGATAAGGAATTATTATTTTACAGAGGGAAGGGCATGAGTTTAAAAGAAGGAAAAGAGTGATTAAATGGGAAAGAGAGAGTTTAAGGACTCCCAAGTCCTGAAAGAACTGAGACAGTGCGGTGTGGTGGTGGTGGTGGTGGTGGACGGAATAAGGATAGGTTCTCAAGGTGTGGCCTACAGACCCCGGGAAGTTCCAGAGACCCTTTAGGGGACCTGCTAGAGGTGAAAATCATTTTTATTATAATACTAACATATTTGCCCTTTTCACTGTGTTGATATTCACAGCGATAGTACAAAATGAATAGCAGGTTACGTTACTGGTGCGTTAACACACATTAAGTGACATTAAGCTGACCAGCAGTCACTGTACTAGGAAACACCACAATATGCTCTCAAACACACAAAAAAGCCAATTTAACTTAAAAAAGCCCTTACTAATGCTAATCTTATTAAATCTTGACTTTGAATACAATGTACTTTAAAAAAATAGTCTGTGTGACAAAACGGAAACTACCCATAAAGCACCTCTGCTACATACCTTGTGCAATGATAGACGGATTCTCAAAGCACATGTGTAATTCTCTGAACTGTGAGCTGAACTAACAGCTTTTCTGTGGAATGCTGTTTTTACTTTGAAGAGCTGCTAACAAATTATGATTATTTAGACTTTTGCTCAAAAGTGAATGAAGTGAGCCTGATACTTCAAGAAAAATAACTTGACAGTATTTCTGCCAGTGATAAAATCTCAAGCTTTCAAGTAACAACTAAACTTCTGGAAAACTCAAGTCCAGCACTGTAGCTTGACAGCTTCTCAACACTCAGAGGTTTTTCTGACAAGATCAGAAATAATAAATGTGACTTTTGATATTGTATAACAATATGTGTTAACATTTAGAAGATCTGCATAAACCAGCAGACCGATAACTTCCAAATGACCAATGCACGCTGTTACAAATTAATGCATGGGTAAAAGATCCAGTCAAAGTACAAGACAAACCAATGGATTTCAATTTAACAGAGGACGAAAAGTTCATTGATGTAGCTTCATATTCTGTATTTCATGTAACCGCTAAGAAACTACCACTTGTTGAGTTTTGGTGTAGTATCAAAGAAGAATATCCACAATTATCTGAAAAGGCTATTACAAGACTCCTACATTACCAACTGCATATCTGTGAGACGCTGGATTTTCCGCAGATACTTCAACCGAAACAACATATTGTAACAGACGGAATGGAGAAGCAAGTGGGAGAGTCCACCTGTCTTCCTATGAGTTAGACACTGAAGAGATTTTTTTAAATGTAAAATAATGCCACAGGCCTCATTAATTTTTTTTTATTTTTCACACTGAAGCCTGTAATAGTTTTTAAGAGTGTAACAGGACCCTGAGTTTAACAAACTTGAGAAAAAGGAAATCTTAGCAGGCTTCCAAGTTAGACATGCAGGCAAAGAGGAAGGGAAGAGATGCTGTTGATTGCGAGTGGGGGGCATGAGGGCATAGAAAATTGAGGAGAATGTTAATTCCAAAACACATAAGAAAAGCAGACAGGATAAAGAACTAAGAGAAATACTGGGGGCTCGGCTAAGGTTTAATTACTACATGTGCACTGACGCTGACCACAATTTTCCCCAGCAACACACACCACCACCTTGGGAAGAACAGAATAGAGGAGAAGAAAAATGCAGGATAAGAAATAGGTATGGTGGGTGGGGCAAATTTAATAAGGACAAATGAGAACTGAGGGTGCTGGTTATCGCATCAAGACAACCAAATCTGAGAGCCAATCTAGAAACAAGGTGAAGGCAAGGGGCCTCTGCTCTTCGTCTACCTCTTCTCCTACTGGGAAGAAAGGGTTACTGGTGTTGGGCCTAAGTGCAGAGGTGAAACTAGGCTCTTTCAAACTTTCAGCGTATGTGATAAACAGGTCTCAGTAATGGATTCTTGCCTTCCTTAAAATGACTAATAATGTAACTCAATTTTCAAGATCCATGGGTGGGGCTTTTAGATGGAAATGCATTCTGATAAACTACTTTTGTACTTTAGAGATAAAAACCCCAGGGAGAGAATCCTAGGCAGATCTGCTTTATGCCAAATTCCGTTTAGTTACAGTATATATGCTTGAGTGTGTTATTTGATAATGAACAAAGGCTCTTAGAGCTTAAAAATGAAATAAAGTTAGACAAATGGAAATTAACTATTCTATCCTAAAACAGGATTATGCTAAGTAGGCACCCCCTTTTATAATAAGGTTTCACTTGAGTTTGAATTTTTTAGGATATAGAGTTATTTTCCTTGTCAAGTGTTCTCATATTCATCTTATTTCCTAGTTTTCAGAGGAATTAACTTATCACAAAATGGCTGTTTTCCTAATTAGATCTGAAATAGGCCATCTAAAGCATCTGATCCTAAATATACGATTTTGTATCACATTCCACAGCACTACAGACATAGAAGTCTTTCTCAGTTCTACAGCTCATAACTAATTTAAACCTGAGCCATGAACCTCTTTGCAATTTCCCAGTCTTTTATTTTCATATGACTGACTGACATTATTCAAACCAGTTTGACAACTACTGCCTCTACAGTTCTAGCCTTCCATGTTAACAAAAGGCCACAGAAAGACTTCGTTTGTCATTATAAGTCAGATAATACTGGTTGAGTGGAATCTGAACTGAGCCTTAGTTTCCTCACCTACAAAAAGGAGGGTAACTATTGACACATTTATCCTTTGCTGTCTCTTGGGGTTGCTGTAAGGATTAAGTAAGATTTTCAAAACCTGTAAAGCCTAATACAGACGTAAGGTATTATGATAGATGCGTTGAGCTGAAAAACACATTATGTACTCAAAAGTACCAAGAAATTAACTTTGTCACATAAGCTTCCAAATAGTGAGTTTAAAAAAATTGGTTTTTAGGTGACATATTATGTAGGTAGGTGGTAGAAAGTAAAACCTATATTTGAAATAAAAGGCTTCCATCAACAACAAAAATCTCTGAAATGATATGATCCACAATATTAATTTACCTTCACTTTGGAAGACAAATTAATGATACTGGCATATCATTTTAGTACTTTGGTAAAATGTTAAATCACATTATAATAGACATCATACCTTTGAACTTTAATCCAAACACCTTAACTCCTGCATACATTTTATGCTTACATTTTAACTGATCCCTCACTTTTCCAAAGTTACCTAGAATCTTTTTTTTTCATATTACATAACAAAAATTGTCCTATACCGGAAAGTCCAAAACTCTAATTTCAATCCACTACAGTTCCCTCCCCATCTCTACCCCAAAACACCACTGAACTGCTATAAACTGCCAAATTGGGTTTCTCTTCTAGCTAATCTTTAGGTGAAACAACGAAGTAACTTAAAACTTGAAGGAAGGGAGCCAAGAAAAGGAAAAAATGGGTTCTCAGAGTTTATAATGTAGATCAGGGTTGGCCTGCTTTTTAAATGCAGTTTTGGAACACAGCCATGCCCTTATTATCCAGGGCTGCTTTTGCTGCAATGGCAGAGATGAGACAGAGACAATAGAGGTACTGGCCCTTTAAAGAAAACATTTGCCAAACACTGGCTAGACAATCAGTAATGAAAAGAAAACAAATTCTCAATAAGTCAAAATGTTTGCCTTTATAATAAGATTAACACTTACTTTTGTTAGATCTAGATGACTCTTGTTTTGCTTCTGCTGGATGAGGTCAACATGACCACCTCCTACTCTCCTGGCCTAAGCCATGGTCTTTTACCCTTGGACTACTGCAACTGTCTCTCATTTGGTCTTGCTGTCTCACTCAATACACTACTGTCTATCCTCAAACTTAGCAGTCAGATCAGCCCTTTAAAAACTTGTCCTGTCGTGTCTCTCCTGTGCTCCAAACCTTCCAACGACTTCTCATCTCATTTAGAATAAAAACCAAAGTCCTAAAAAAAAAAACCAAAGTCCTTACAATGGCCTATAAAATCTTAGTGATTTGGGCCATATTATTTCTTATATCATCTTTATCACTGACCCGTTCCCTCATTCCCTCTCCAGCCAAACTAACCTCCTTCCCGTTCCTTGAACAAAAAGCCAGACGTATTCTGCATTAAGTCATTAAGTCTTTTACAATGGCCATCCTCACTGCCTGGAACACTCTTCAGATACCTGCATGACTAACTCAGTTACTTCAACAGTCTGCTCAAATCTCACCTTAAAATGAGGCCTGTCCAGGCTACTTCATCCTATAATTCCTTATTTCTCTACCTTCTAGTATATATGCTTAACTTATGCTATATTATATTTATCATTTGTCTTCCCTCCCACCCTATCAAGTCTAGGTCTGGAACACTGGTCAGTTTGTGGGAGAAGGGAAAGAAGGATAAATGTGCTTACAAATAAGGAGGTAGAAAATATACGCTTTTCTTTAAAAAGTATTATAGGCAATTGAGCAGGAGGGAAGCAGGCAGGAGTAGGGAGTAAATTTCCAAGTTAAAAAACAAAACAACTTCAAAGCTTTAAATAATGTGACTTATTGCCTTTAAAATAAAAACTGTTAAAAAAAAAAAAAACCCAAACCAAAATCCTATTTCTTTTTCTTAAGAAAAAGTATTTGCAGAAGAGAATTATCTAAAACTGCCAAATGAATTTTAAGCGAACAAAAAAATACTATGTGCCACTCCTGCACTTACTGCTTTATTATCTAAAACTGCCATATCAATTAAAAGAGAAAGAAAAAAAAAAACCCAACTGCTGCAGCTGTTTAACATATCAAAGGAATTTAACATGACCAATCAATACAGTTTCATAAATGGAATATCCCTGGACATAGTTCTATGTTCTCTTTACCCCAAACACCTCACACTTATAACTTGCTTCCAAAAGACTATTGAGATTACAGCTGTCAATTCAAAGTACAGATATAGATGATGAAATAAAACCAAAGCTGATGTCACATTACGAATGCAGTAAGGCAAGCGCAGCAAAGCAGTGTCCTGTGCCCGTTCCCACAATCCCAAGTCACTGCCCCAGCAATCGTCAGCAATGGTCTCTGCCTCCTCTAAGAATGGATAAATGAATACAAAGTTAACACAGCAAGACCGATGACAACATCCCTCTGAGTCAGAGGTGACAACTTAAAAGTACATATTTGGTTGCCTTAAAAATCATGATCAGTTTAAGACCTTGAAGAATTACATAGCCACAATATAACCACACTCTCTATAGAGCAATAAATAAATAAATAATCCTTTATTTTGAAAAGGTATTGATTGAACAAATCTTGTAAAGGAACTTCTGTATGACTACAAGGTGGCAGAGCATTCTAATATGTCATTACGAAGTTCTCTTTTAGTGATTATCCATCAAATTAACAACAACTTCTTGCAATTGTCAGGGCATGGCCAGACAGCGATCTTCGGCTTGGTTTACAATTAAAACACTTTTTAAATCAAGCTACCCTTTTCTGAGCGTTTACTCCATGTCAGATATTGTGCTAAGTGCCTAAACGAATTCACCTGCCTTTAATCCTCACAACAACCCTGTAAGATTGGCACTACTATTATCTGCACTCTACAGAGAAGGAAACTGAGGCTTAAGTAAACTAAAAACCTTGAACCTAGAACCCAAGTATGCCTATTCCAAAGCCTGTTCTTAACCATCATTAGAACTGCCTCTCTGAATTCTCCTTGCCTCTGCATCACAGTACTAAAATAAATGAGGCTGAATATCACCTTATCCTGTGTTGTATTACTAATTAATTAACAGGAAGTAAAACTTTTCTCAATCCTTCACAGTCTTGTGTACTTTAGGGCTGGCTGTTCACTATTAGGATAAATAAGACAAACTGGAAAATAAATTTTAAAATCTGCAAATGTGGATGTCCAACATTTCAGAAAATACTAGTTAAGCGACATAATTAAATCTGTAAAAAAAAAAAAAAAAGCCAAACTAATTACATGCCTGGTTGAGCAACACAAAGGAAAACAACAAAGACAGAGCTGAATTAGGAGATGGGAGAGTTGGAATTCGTTCCCAGTTCTATCAATTTGTGCAACTTTGGCCTGGTCGTTTAACCCTTCACAACTCATTTTTCTCATCTTCAGAACAAGAGTAATGGACGAAATAACCTACCTGACTGTAATATATTACGATTCTAATTTTACCAGCTCTTACAAGTATCTGGGAGGAAGGAAGGGATTACTTAAACCCTGAATTTTTGTCACTAAATATGCATTACGAAGTAAGGACTTAGATTTACGACGCTAAACTTCCCCCAAACCCTCTGAGAATCGGTATTTTCTAAATAAATATTTTAATAACAAAATGTTTTAGTAACAGTACTAAAGAGCTATTATTTGTGTGCTTGTGATGTTTTACCTACAGCCATCACCCATCCTCCTGACTCCAAACACTACGCTCTTAACCTCAACCTCACCATTGTCCCTTTTAAGTCACCTGAAGTAATGTGCCCGTTGTGTTTTAATATTAAAACTTACGAGTTAGGGATGATGGCTAATAAATATCAATAGATGGTATTTTCTCATTTCACAATTACTCCTAGTATTAACAAAACTTCTTATATAACTCAAAAGCCTGTCTGGGTAATTAGATCGGCACAGGAAGTCCTATGGGCCGTATTCCTTTGAACTGGAACAGATCCTACACCACCTCAAAACCGGGGACACTTCGGGTCAAGGGATCAAACACTCTGCAGCCGCAACATTCCATTTCTGCACCGAGTACCACGCCTAACCCCGCCTTACTGAAATACAAGCAACACAATCGCTTTCTGGAATTAACCACTGCGACTTTCACGTGGACTTCCCTCTCTCCAAAATGAGACCAAACGACCAGACTCGCTAGGGGGTAAAGATCCAGGCGGCCGGAGCCCTGCTGGAGGAACGGACGCCGGGGCACGGGGCACACCTTCCGTGTCACCCGCTGCAGCCCGGCAGCCGCCCCCTCCTCCTCTCCAGCCCAAAGGCAGCCCAGGGAGTGGCAGGGGCGCCTCGGGTCCTTGGCGGCCCGCTGGCACCGTTCGCCTACTCAGCCTCTAACCCTCAGGGCAGGCAGGGCTTTTCTAGGAAGTCCCGTTTCTGAGCTGAGCAGGGGAACCGGGACGGAGCGCGGGGCACGCGAGCCGGCTGGCGCGAGAGGCGTCACGGCTCGACTCTCGCGGGGCCAAAGGGAGCGGCGGCCGGAAGCCAGAGTCCAGCCAGGGTACCTTGCGTCCAGCGGCAGAAGATGGTGTCAGAGAGACCGGGGCTGCTCTTGGCCCCCCACACCAGCTCCATCAGCTCTTTAGTCAGTTCGGACATGATGGGGTACCGGCGAGCGGGTCTTGGCTTTCCGGACTCCTGCCCCGGCACATGGGGAAGGGGCGGCTTCGGAGACCGGCGTGGCGGGACGGCAGCGGCAAACGAGCTGGAAGGCTAGACGGGAGGAAGGCAACAGGAGAGAGACCTACTTGCAGGGACCGCGCCTGTCAAGCTCGCTCGGAGCGGCAGCGAGGAGTTTCCCGCACCGGAAGTACTGGGGCCACTTCCGGCTTCTCTTTCACTACCGCCCCCAAGGCCGGAGGGGCAGGCGGCGCCTCCCCGGAAGCGGAAGTGGGGGGGTTGGGAAGAGCCGAGGGCGGCTTGGCGAGCACCTGGCGGTTGCTGAGCTCAGTCCCAGGGCCCGGTGGTGCGGTGGCGTCTTTTGTGTTGGGAGGAGCATCGCATCCTGTGGGCGTTGGCATATTTCTACCCCTGGAATACCTCCTTCCTGTCCGCACTGCTTTGGGCTTAGCTGGGGTGTCTGAGGCCCAAGCCCTAGGGCCCAGAAACGTGGCCTATACCTTAAAATGTGTAATATTAATTCTGCCAAACCAGAGCTTTGAGACGGTGGTTTAATCCTCATGAGGAAACATCCGTGTCTGTGTCGAGGAGCCGCCGATAAATTGAAGGCTGTCAGTCTCTTGATCAGTCATATAAAGTCAAACCAACTATTAACAGAACCGAAAAATGTCGCGTAATGGGCACTGGAAATGTCTCTCCCAGGTGTCTAACGCAGAATTACAAAGCTACTTAGAGGAAAACAGATTCAAAGCGGCCTGTTTGTAAATGGTAGAGCAATTTCATCTACAGTTTTCTAGACTGTAGGGTGTGTGGGCTAAAGACCAGGTTATAAATCATTGACAAGCATTCAGTTAAATTTAGTTTGGGTGAAAACTTCTATCTGTGCTGCTTCAAAAGAAGGGAATTTATTCCGGCTGACCTTTGAATTTACAATGAAAAGGCAAACTCTGATGGGTTTCTTTCAGGTAGCAAGTAAGAGGGTTTGCTAATTTATACCTTATTTCCGACTTAAGCAACCTTTGCTGTAGTTAAAAGGAACTGTTCAAAGTGCCTGAACCATATCCATAGCCTTCCTCCTAGTTGTTATTCCCTTCGGAATATCCTTTAGCTTACTAGTTTTTCAAACCAAATCTTACCCATTCTTCAGGACGTAGTGTAAGTGGCACTTTGTAGTAAAGCTTTCTCCAGTTATTACAACGTAAAGGAAAAATTGTAGCTTCTGAAATTTCATAGTACCTTATCTATAACTTGCTTATATTTGCAAAGAATTATTTACTCCTCTCATGCGGTATACGTTTATGGAAGCCAAGGACCTGTCTTATTCATAGTACCTAATACAGAGCCTTGAATATACCTGGGTCTCAGTAGCTGTTAGATGACAGAATGAAACTTGTCTTTATTGGAACTTAAGAATTCACTATCTTTCAGTAAGTGAGGGAACCAGGGGAAGTACCATTGACTGGTCCAATTAAATATCTAATATTTGCATGGGTGATTTACAATTTGCATAATTATTTCACTTCCTGAAAGACAGAGAAGGGTCAATGTTCATAGATCCTGTAAGTGGCAGAACTCTAAGTTCAGAGCTGTTTGCCACATTTGGTTTCCTTCCATTAATATACAGATAGTAGTTATAGATTTGATTAACTGTCCATAGATAGAAAGAAAAAGCTATACTTTCAAAATGTATTTTTGAAAATGAATTCTTTCTTGATCTGTGATTTTTCTTAGTTTCCGGCTGTGGGGAAGCTGGCAGAATCTTGGGTAGACATTGATACGTATGTTCTTTCCACCTTTAGATTATAGTCTTTATTTGCAGTGTTCTACATTTTTTAATTAGCAGGACATATTTTTAAGTAGGAATATTTGATTAATGTTAAATTATTTATGTTCCTTAATTATTTGTTACTTACTACATTTAAATCGTGAACTTAAATTAGAGTAAAAATGCAAATTGATTGTCATTTAAAATGTTCTTATTCAGTAATTACATAGGAAAATAAAAATTGCAAACAGTCAAGTTTGTTGCATATATTTCTGGTACAGGACAATAAAGCCTTTTTCTTTTTTATAATGACTTGGAAATTATGTAAATTTCCTTCGGAGTATTCATCTTACTCCATACTTTAGCATACTATTATTTTTTTTCCTTAGGACCATCAATGGTTTTGATTAAATTGATGTGTCTCATTAAGATGCACATAGGTTGCATAAAAGATCTTTAATCCTAAAAGAGAGTTTTAAAATATCAGAAACTTCCTGTTCACACATTAAGTTTTATTTGTGGTATTTCTCTTTCTTTCAAATTCAAGTCAGGGCACTTCCATAAAACTGGGCTTAGATTTCCATAATAATTAATTCTCTTTAGCCATCTTTACTACTTCACAGAAGCAGTATTAATTACTCATTATCAAACACTAACTCTGTGCTTAATTATCTTCTTGTCTTTCCCCAAATTTCCCTGTCAACTAAAAGCAAAACAGCTTCATTACCAGGTTCTTAGCAAGTATCATGAAAAGAACAATTCTCTAACTAGAAGCCCTCGACTCCTAATTTAGTGTATTTGCACTACCACTTATTTAGGAGAAATCAATCTTTCAAAAAACCTACCCTACAATAAGATTAATAAGTTCTAGGCAGGTTGATAAGACAATCCCCTACTCATTTATTAATAAAACTATTTAATTTATATGCCCTATGTCTTCCAATAACAGTGTAAATCTATCAAGCAAATGAAACTCTTTCCTTTGCATGACCCTAACCTCATCTCAGCAGGATAATTTTCCTATCAAGCATACCAAGTTCCTTTTAAACCCACCATTGTCATACTCAAGTATAACACAGTGTATCATTTCCCAAAGCATTTCCTACGAACATTAATACCTGGTGGAAAAGGGGTTCTATCATTAAATGTGGGGCTAAATAAAGTTAAACAAGAGATGGGATTATATTCAGGGTTAAAAGACACATTTGAATCATTTTGTTCACTGACCTTCTCACAGTTTATGTTCTGCAGAATACTGTTTGGGAATCACTGATATAATGGAATAGACTTTTGATAGGAATTAGAAAACTGAATGTTAGTTTTTATTTGGGTACTGTGACCTT
The DNA here is from genome assembly GCF_949987535.1 of Balaenoptera acutorostrata. Taxonomy (NCBI): domain Eukaryota; kingdom Metazoa; phylum Chordata; class Mammalia; order Artiodactyla; family Balaenopteridae; genus Balaenoptera; species Balaenoptera acutorostrata. The sequence continues at coordinate 6,540,128 of NC_080066.1, read as the reverse complement.
GGATGAGTCACTTAACTCGCTATACTGTGCTTTCTTCATCTATAGAGAGGACTAACTTTGATCATCTCTTAATATCCCATTTACTTTAGATCCTGCTCAACTTCTATGATTTAAAAAATTGGCTGTTTAGAAGTTTAAATATATGGAAGGAGTGAGAAGGAAAAGAATGTTGAGCAAGCATAAAGAGTAAACAAATAATTTAACATTATTCTTCACTAACACAGAATAAAAGAGGTTAGTCACTTGCCACTGATCACTTACTTGTGCTAACATTTTAACTAAAATCAAATCCAAACTTGCATATTAATCCAGAACTAGTTATATTAGATGAGTACATAATATACGCACACTTGGCTGTGTCATAGGTGCTTCAAACTCAGTATGTGCCAAATCAAACATCTTTCCCCATAAAACCTGCTCCCCTTTCAATGTTTTGTAATCAGTGAATGGTGCTATTATCCATAAAAAAGCACATTTTAAAAAACATCTTTATTGGAGTATAATTGCTTTACAATGGTGTGTTTCTGCTATATAACAAAGTGAATCAGCTATACATATACATATATCCCCATATCCCCTCCCTCTCGCATCTCCCTCCCTCCCACCCTCCCTTATCCCACGCCTCTAGGTGGTCACAAAGCACCGAGCTGATCTCCCCGTGCGACGCAGCAAAAGCACATTTTTTAATGGCACTAATAAATAACTTCTTTGAGCCTCAGTTGCCACATACATAAAATAAGCTTATTAATAAGAATTACATCGTACAATAATTACGGAATTTAACAGAGTACGTTGTACGTAAAAGAAATATGCACAATGAAAAACCCTATTCTTATATTAGCTATATTAATGGTTGGAACAAGGAAGCGTAGGAGGAAAGGTGGAAGATGAACTATTCCTGCATTTGAGCTGGAGAAGGCATCCGAGAAGTTTGAACTGGATAGAATTTTGACTAGAGAAGAAAGGGAGGATGTACATTTAGGCATGAAATAGCCCATTGTGGCAGGAGCCTGGCATTTGTGTCACTAGAGAGAGATGAGTGAAGAATGTCAGGTCAAGGAGGGTGTCATAGACTGAATTGTGTCTCTTCTGAATTCATATGTTGAAGCCCTCACCTCGATGGGACTGAATTTGGAGATAGTGCCTTTAAAGAGGTAATTAAGGTTAAATGAGGTCATAAAAATGGGGCCCTAATCCGATAGAACTGGTGTCCCAATAAGAAGAGGAAGAGACACCAGGTCTCTCCCTCTCTCTACTTCTCTCTCTCTCTCTGTCTGTCTCCATATATACACAGACAAAAGACCATGTGAGGGCATAGTAAAAAGGCAGCATTCTCTAAGCCAGGAAGAAAGGCTTTACCATTAACCAATGCTGACAGCACCTTGGTCTTGTACTTGCAGCTTCCAGAACTGCGAGAACATTAATTTCTATTGTTTAGACCACTCAATTTCTGGCATTTTGTTAGGGCAGTCTGAATAGAATAATATCGAGAGCCAGAATCCTAAGGATATTGAATACTATCTTACACAGTTATAGAAGCAAATATTGATTGAGCACAAATTGCCAGTTACTGTACTAAGCTCCTTACATGTATTACAGTACAAAACCCTCAAAACTCAGTGAAGTACTACAATGATCTCCTAGAAGGATAAGGACTTTGCCCTGAATCATGCAGTAAATGGAAAAACCAGGATGCAAACCTAGGTTTTTCTGACCTAAAATCTGTGCTGAAACAAGGTTCAGAACACAGGTGATTTGATTCCAGGGTCTATGGCCTTGGTCCTTAATAAACAAACTTTATTCTAAATATAACAGGAGCTAGTTAAGATTTTTTAATAGGGGAGTGATAACATCATCTTTCAATTTTATAATGCTACCTGGAAGAATGCAGTGAGATGAGAAAGGCTGGAAACATCTAAACCAGTTAGGAAGGAAGTTATTGGAATAAATGCAATCATGAAGAGATGCTTAGCACTTGACTAGAGCAATCCATGGAGATTTCAACGAGGGGCAAATTCCATGGACATTTTAGAAGCACAACAGATAAAACTTGGTGATCTACTAAGAAAAGACGGTGCTATTAAAAAGTTAATAAAACACAACTCTGCGTCAATACAAAATAGCATTTCTGTTGACCAGAAACATACTAGAAACACGAATGGGGATTAAAGCTGTAGGTTCCAGGTGTGGGAATAGGACTAGATGAGCGAGAGTTTGACTTCTGAAGGCTGAAGTTGACTGAAGCCAGTACATGAGAACTGGAGTTGTTCCAGTTCCACCTTTAAGGACTCATGATTACATTGAGTTGTTCCTCTTCCACTTTTAAGGACTCATGATTACATTGAGCCCATCCAGCTACTCTGGGATAATCTCTTTATTTTAAGGTCAGCTAATCAGCAATCTTAATTTTATCTGAAGCCTGATTCCCCAGTTACATAGGTTATATTCCCAAATTGCAGGGATTAGGACATGAGCATCTTTGGAGGGGTGCACCCCTCTGCCTATCGCAGGGCATGGGAGATAATGACTGAGCAGTGTCTTGGAAGCAATGAGATGAAGATATTCATTAGGCAATTAAAATCTGGAGTCATTCACCCAATAACTATATATATATATATAGGATCAAGCAGTTTAAAAAAATGGACACATATCCTTGCCCTCATTGAATTTACACTCTAACGCGAATGACATGGAGAAAAACAGATAAATGAAGTATATAGTGTGTTACATTAAATTCTCTGGGAAAAAATAAAGCAGAGAAAGAAGAATAGAGTGGTGGGTGAGGAGTAGGGGACTGCAATATTAAATAGCGCCCATCCCTGACTCACAATAAAATGGTGTGTAAGCAGAGACCTGTAAGCATGAGCCAAGATGTGTGATGAAGGAGTATTTCAGGCAGAGGAAATAGCAAGTGCGAAGAAAAATCGAGAGTTTGCCAGGACAGTTGGCAAAGCTGCAAGGAGAATCCTGAAGTTGGGGACAAGTGAGGTACTGGCTTTTGTTCTGTGCTGCAAATTTCCTACTGGGGTGCATTGCGGGTCCACCCAGCTTTTTTCTTCCCCACAGATATGTTATCTTGGGAACCACAAGGGCTGTAAGATTATATGGAGGAAGGGGCAGAGTTGCTTTAACTGTAGCCTGACCTTGCAGCAAGGTATCTTCTTGCTCTAGGCTCCACTCAAAACTTCTGTTTCACATGATGAATGAGACTGAATGTTATACTCAAGTATGGAATGTATTGCTTCTGAAGCATAAAGCAAGCTATGCAGCATTGTTCCTTCTCAGTGGCAGGAGATGCAAGGTACAATAACTTGTCCTTTATTTTGGAGGGATGTCTTGAAATGCCCAGACAGTGGAACCCATTAAGATTTCACCGATTTGGTAGGCCCTTGAATCTTTGTAGAGTTTATCTCTTACCCTCTTCAGGCATCCAGAGTACTTGCCACTTCTTAGTTAACAGGATGTCCTGTGCAGTAGCCAGCCTCCAAGGATGTCCCCAGTGGTTCTCTCCTCCTGCTACTCCTGCATTTGTGTATTCCCTTTTCACAATGAATAGAGCCATCGTTCCCAAGTCAAGGTCATGAAAGTTTCTTCCTTACTTTCTTAGGGGATGCGAGCTGCCATGTTATAAAGACACTCAAGTAGCCCTAAGGAGAGATCCATGTGATGAGGAGCTGGGGTTTTCTGTCTATAGCTAGCACCCACTCACCAGTCATGTGTGTGAGCCTAGGTGAAAGTGGGACCTCTACCACCAGGCAGGACATCAGATGACTGCCGTCCTGACCAACACCTTGACTGTAAACTCATCAGAGACCTTGAGCCACAACCTCTGAGCTAAGTTGCTCCCAAATTCCTGACCAACAGAAACTACATGAGATAATAAATATTTATTGTCATTTTAAGTCACTAAGCTTTGGGGCCCTTTGTTACGCAGCAATAGATAATGCACCATCGATATACTGTATCCATGTGCTGTTCTGTGCAATTTCTAGATAGTCCCAATCTCTTGGGGTATACAGTAACAGAGAGCAGCAAAATAAATACAAATTTGGGGCCAGACGGTGCATATGTACTGTTGTCCATCCTGTGTGAACGAGAACTCTCTCCGATCCTCCTTCCAGATAGGTAATGACAAGACACATTCATCACGTCAATAGCCATATTCCATGTACCCAAAGTCGTTTTAATCAACTGTGGTAAAGATACCACAGCCTGTGCGGCAGCTGCAATCAGGGCCACTCTTTAGCTAAGTTTGTAGTAATCTGCTGACATCCACCTTTATCCATCCAGTTTCGGGAAGGGCCAGACTGGTGAATTAAATGGAGAACACGCTGGCCACCATTACCCCAGCATCCTTTAAGTCTTCTAGTATGGCACTAATCTTTGACATTCCCCTCAGGATGCCATGTTGTACTTGATGTTCTGTCTCAGCTAGAGGAGCAGTCCCAGGGGCTTCCATTTGACCTTTCCTACTTCCTACTCTTATTCTTCGAATAGAAATCCAAATATGAAAAGTCTGATGAATGTCAAGAATGTCTGGGGTGGCCAGCCTCCAAGAGGGCTCCCAGTGACCCTTATCTCCTGCTGTTCATGTCCTGTGTAGTCCCTTCCAAGAAGTGACCAATAAGATATTGCACAAGTGACACTGTGTGATTTCTGCAGCTAAGTCATAAGGGGACTGCAGTTTCCGCGTTTGTTCGTTAGGATCCCCCCCTCAGGGGGAAGCCAGCTGCTGTGTCATGAGCATGTGGATAGTCCAGTGGAAAGGCTCACATACAGAAGAACTAAAACGTTCCCCCAGCAGCCAAACACCTCGACAGCCATGTGAGTGGGTCACCTTGACATGGGTGCCCCAGTCCCACTCCTGCCCTTAGATCACCGCAGCCCCAGCTGACATCTGACTGAACCTCATGAGAACCGCTCAGCCAGAACTGCCCAGCCAAGCTGCACCCAAATTCCTGCCTAAAGAAGCTAGGACGTGATACATGTTTATTTTTATTCTAAATCACGAAATTTGAAGGTAATTGGTTATGTGGCAATAGATAATTAGTACAGGTTTTGATACTGGGAGTGTGGCGCTACTCTAAAAATCTAAAAAATCTAGGAATTGCTTTGAGTCTAGGCAGTGGGTAAAAGCAGAAGGCCTTTTTTATTTATTCTTTTCACATCTTCATTGGAGTATAAATGCTTTACAACGTCGTGTTAGTTTCTACTGTACAACAGTGTGTATCAGTTCTATGTATACATATATCCCCATATCTCCTCCCACTTGCGTCTCCCTCCCACCCTCCCTATCCCACTCCTCTAGGTGGTCACAAAGCACCGAGCTGATCTCCCTGTGCTATGCTGCTGCTTTCCACTAGCCATCCATTTTACATCTGGTAGTGTGTATACGTCAATGCTACTCTCACTTCATCCCAGCTTCCCCTTTCCCCACCATGCCCTCAATTCCGTTCTCTACGTCTGCGTCTTTTTTCCTGCCTTGCCACTAGGTTCATCAGTACCGCTTTTTTAAATTCCATATATATTCGTTAGCATACAGTATTTGTTTTTCTCTTTCTGACTTACTTCACTCTGTATGACAGATTCTAGGTCCATCCACCTCACTACAAATAACTCAATTTCATTCCTTTTTATGGCTGAGTAATATTCCATTGTATATATGAGCCACATAGAAGGCCTTTAAAAGGAATGTTAGTGAAAGCCTAAATGGCAGCAAAGAGACTGTTAGTGGAAGCCTGGTGGTTCCAAGGAGACCAACAGTGAGGAAAGTGAGAAAAGGAAAGTGAGAAAAATATTGGAAACTACAGAGGAAGGGATCCCTGTGTAACATGCTATCTCCTGCAGTAATGTAGAAAGTAGAAAATTTCCTTAGTGAACCAGGTGATCTAGCTTAGAAGATTTCCAGGCACAGTGTTGAATGTGCCAGCTGGCTTCTTCTTGTCACCTGTAGTAAAATGCAAGAGGAGAGCAATACGCTCCGGAAATAACTGTTAAGCATAAAAGAGCTGGGCCTTGCTGGTTTGGAGAATCCCTAGACTTTCCGTATGACAAATGATGTAAAAGTTAAGAAATGGCTTCCAGGTGAAGATTAAATACAGGGAAATGTAAAAAAACATGATCTAAAGATGAAAAGAAGAATGTGACTGTAAAAACCTTAGAAAAATCAAGCAGGCAAAAGACCGTCTAAAGATTTTAAGCGTGTGTGTCTCATGGATCTTCTACTTTAAACAGAAGGGCTTCTAAGACTCTAAAGTATGTTATGCTTCAGCAGCCTCACTGGGAAGTCCAATTAGAAAAAGGCTTATCTCAAAGAGAGCCATAGTGTGGCTATTTTCCAATAGATTAAACTCTGATAAGATTCACAGGAGACCCACAAAGTTTAAAAAATAATCATACTTATGGAAACAGCACCAGTTTGGACAGAAAGGATTAGAGACAATAAAAATAAAAATTGGACTTTGAACCCTTAAATTTATATAGGAAGAAGGCTGAGAAAACTACCCAGCTGTAAACATGAGATACCTTTCACGGTAAAAGGAAGGGTGACTAAAAAAACCAAGAGCTCAGAGAGCAGACCCAGAACTACAGTGAATCATCCCTAGGACTTAAGTCCTAAATCGAGGAACTATCAACACATGTCCCATTGTGTCCTTCTATATTTCAGAAATGTTAGGGACCCATAACTCCTGTATACCTCCTCTTTTACCAGTTTTGGATGGAAGATACTATTGTGATTATCCTATCCTGCCCCACCATTGTGATGGGTGTATGGACCAGGCAACTTGTCTCAGCTCCCAAGTCTTCAGAAACTACAGGCAAGGAAGCTCATACCCACCTAATTTAGATAAGGTTCATGGAGTTCAAGCTGATGCTATAATGGTATGAGACTCTTAGGGCCTTTAGGCAGGGAATAAATAGAAGTTACATGTAGGAGAGACATTATTAGAGGACAAAGGTTGGTTTGTGGGACCTCCAAGATGGCAACCAATGATCCCTGCCCTTGAGTAGTCCCCTCCTACACTGAATGGGGCTGAACTGTGTGACCCACACAATATTGTGGAAGTAATGATACGTGATTTCTAAAACTCAGTCATGAAAGGTATTGCAGTTCTGCCTGATCTCTTAGAGATTCCACTTTGTGGGAAACCAACTGCCATAATGTGAGGATACTCAAGCTGTCTGTGAACCGGCACACGTATTGAGAAACCGAGGCTAGATACGTCCTTCCCAAATCTCTGAATCCCACTTCTTTATGATCAGGGCCCTGACTTGGGCAAGGAGAATTTGGTCTTCTCTGAAGTTCTGCTACTCTCACAAATAAATTGTATATCTGGCCTTCAGGTTTGTTTGTTCCCTCATTGCAGAAAATGAGTTTGGGTTGTTTTTTTTAAATGCTGCCTAGGAGAATTTTTGAGTCTCATACTTTGTCTTAGATTGCTGATGAATGAACATGAGCCTACATGTTTTTCAGTGTCTCATTGGTATTTACAAAGTGTTCGGTCTTTGCAATCCCGTGTGTGTCAGTCATTAGACACTGGTTGCCCCAGGAGCTCCAGTTTGGTCAAGGGTAACTTTTTGTAGAAAGGGGCAACTGTAAACTTTAACTGACGATAATTTCCAGTAGCTGGGGAATGACTACACTGACTGGTTCAATGAAAGGAATCTGGGTAGAGACTAATAGCATCCATTACAGGTACCAAAAACAAAAAAGCCTTTGGCAACATCATACTTAGTGGAGGAACTAGAACATTTTCCCTTTTAGACTGGCAACAAATTATGGATGCCTACTATCATGACTTTTATTCAACACAAAAAGGAGGTCCTAGGGCTTCCCTGGTGGCGCAGTGGTTGAGAATCTGCCTGCCAATGCAGGAGATACGGGTTCGAGGCCTGGTCTGGGAGGATCCCACGTGCCGCGGAGCAACTGGGCCCGTGAGCCACAATTGCTGAGCCTGCGCGTCTGGAGCCTGTGCTCCGCAACAAGAGAGGCCGCGATAGTGAGAGGCCCGCGCACCGCGATGAAGAGTGGCCCCCGCTTGCCACAGCTAGAGAGAGCCCTCGCACAGAAACGAAGACCCAACACAGCCATAAATAAATAAATAAATAAATAAAAATTTAAAAAAAAAAAAAAAAAAAAAAGGAGGTCCTAGTCAGCAAGGCAAGAAAAAGAAATGAAAGGATTGATAAAGTGGAAAAAAAACCATCATTATTCATAGCCTGCCTCATGTTTTATTCTATAGATAGCGCTTTTTCTGGAGTTCTATAGCACAGTTTGCCTTTAATGCTCAAGATCTTTCTTTCCCACTGTTACTAGTGATTTCTTCTAGGGCTTGTCTGAGTCCCTCACAGAATTTACTGAATCCCCTTTGGGCAGGTTGAGACTGTAATAAATGAATATGGAATTGAGCTGCTTAATTTTTTGCCAGTCTAATATCTAATTCTTCATCTATATTCTGGAAGAAGAATGGCAATTTCTGTTGGGTAAAGCTCAGAAACTGGATAGAACGGGACAGCCAGAAAAGAACATGCTACTGGTTTTAAACGAAGTCAGCAGTGGTAAAACTGGATAGGAAAATTGGTTCCCTGAGTTGAAGCTGCTTTGAATTTTATCCTGGACTGTCTCCGCAGCTTTTCTGGATATCTTCAGTGGGAGCTGTCCAAGTCTGCTTGAATCAGAGTTGACGTTGGAATGCTGTGTACAAAACCAGAGGAGGAAAAGGTGTATGATCATCACCTCTCTGGTTCATTTAGCGTCAGGATGCCTAGCAGGGCTTCTGCTCAGGCAGAATGCCACACTCGCTGAAGGATGAATGACGTCTGCTCCTGAATCTTTTGGTGCTACACGTTCTGCAACATTGGGAGGCAGCCATAGGTGAGACTGGAGTCTAGACAGACAGAGGTCTGGTTCACATTAACCCCTTCTAAAGCAAACAATAGTAGAGCCCCAAGGCTGCTTCTATTTTCTTTGGTTTTCACTTGTGAAACTTGTTATTATAAAAAAGATTTTAAACATACAAAAAAAATAAAAAGAGGAGAGGATTATAAATATCTCTGTCCTAGATTTAACAATGAAGTCATTTGTTTCATCTATTTTTGGTAAATTTTTGAATATAAATTACAGATATCGTAACAAGATACCTGTAATTATTTCAGTATGCATCTCTAAATTTAAGATACTTTTCTACATAATCATAACAGCATGATCACTTCTAACAAAATTAATAATAGTTCCCTAAAATAATATTATTTCACATTACTCAGATGTCTCCAGTAGTTCATACAATGCTCTTTAAAGCTAGTTGCTTCAGACCATGGTTCAATCAATGACAATATGTGGCGTTTCTCTAAAGAATATGTTAGTATACAACATTCCTCTTCTCTCTCCTTTTTCCATGACATTAATTTTTTGAAGAGACTGGATCAATTTTACTTTAGAATATCTGATTTTTTAAAATGTGTATGATTGTTTCCTTGTGGGGATTATTTGACTTGTACCTTACTATACATTTTGGTACTTCCTGTAAATTGAAAGTTCAGGGGTAAATATTTTATTTGGTTAATTTGAATAAATTAATTCGATGGCAAAACACTTCTTTGTAAGAACACTTTAAGAATAAAGCTATGTATTTCTCATTGTATCACATCAAAGGGCTGGGTGTCTAATTATTGTTGTTAAAATTGATCACTTGAGGAAGGTGTCACCAGTGGGTAATCTGTAGGCTCTACTTTAGCTCTGTGTCCATTCAGTTTTCTGTCAACCTTTTATCTAATGGTTAAGCATCCATTGAAAATCCTTGCCTGAGTCAATTAATTCATTAGGAGTTGCAAAATGATCATGTTCTGGTTTTTTGTTGTTCTTTTTCCTAACTTCTTGACTTGAATGGTTAGTTCATTATTTTTCAATCTTTTTAATGTAGCATTTAGTGCTACAAAATTACTATCTAAGAATTATACAAGTTTTGATATATAGCATGTTCATAATTATCATTCAGTTCAAATATTTAATTATTCCCATGATTTTTCTTTCTTAACTCATTGGTTATTTCCAAGTAAATTTTAAATCTTCAAATATTTCTTAGAGGAATCTATTTATTATTAATTTCTGGTTTAATTATATTCTGTTCAGCAGACACACATTTTTGTGATCCTGATACTCTGGTATTTGGTGAGACTTGCTTTCAGGCTTAGTTCATGGTGAATTTTTATAAAAGTTTTGTGCATGATTGAGAAGAATATCTGCTCTCTGATTTTTTGGTACAAGCTTCTGTGTATTACTAGTAAATTAAAATGTCAGTTCATTGTTTTATCCATCCACAGCCTTAAAACTTTAAAAAAATCTAGTTCATTAGTCATCTGGGGAGGAGAATGTTAGATCTCCCATGGTTTGTACAGATTTGCCAGTATTTTTTCTTGTGCCAAGCATTGCTTTATATATATTCCTATATTATATATTAGGTGTTTACACATTTGGAATTGTTATCTCTATCTGGAAAATTATCCTTTTTTCTGTAAGTAATAAACTGAATAAGTAGTGGTGGTGTCCAATACTTAGTTTTCCCATGTTTAAGTCATCTATAAATTATGTTTCTCTTTTTTATACTTAAGGTTTATTTTTGTTTACCATCCCTTCTTTTAGGATTTAACTTCTTACTTCCTAAAGCATATCTTTTCTGAATTCTGCTAATGAGAAGCTTTTTGTGGTCACTATATATTTGTGTGTAAAAATGTCTTATTCTTCAGTGATAGTTTCGTTAGGTACAAAATACAAGTTCAGGTTCTTCCTTGCTATATGACTTTGAGAATACTACTTTACCTCGATGTTCCTCAATTTTCTTATCAGTGAAATGAAAGTTTAAAATTGTACCTACATTATGGGCTTATGAGGCTTAAATTATGTCAGTTAAATGGGTTAACATTTGTAAGGTCCTAAAGAGTGCTGGCTCATGGTAAGTGCCATGTAAATGTTTGTTCAATAAAAATAAAATGTATGAATAAGGTGGGAGTTGTTTTCTCTGACTCCTTGAATATAACATTCTACAGTTGTCTGTAGTTTATTGTTACTTTTGAGAAGTCTTTAGTTTATCTAATGGTCATTTATTTTTAGGAAATCTGTCTTGTCTCTCTGTTTGCATTTGAGAACATGTCTTTATCTTTGGTTTTCTATTGTGTTATCTCGGTATGGTTCACTTCTATTTATCCTGCTTGGTGTTTGTTGTACATTTTCAAATTGGAAAATCAGGTCTTTCATCAATTTGGAAAAGGTTTCAGCCATTTAATTTTTAATATTTTCTCTCAGCCATTATTTATTTATTTATTTTAAAAATTTATTTATTTTTGGCTGTGTTGGGTCTTTGTTGCTGCGTGCGGGCTTTCTCTAGTTGCAACTACTCTTCATTGCGGTGCACGGGCTTCCTATTGTGGTGGCTTCTCTTGTTGTGGAGCAAGGGCTGTAGGCGTGTGAGCTTCAGTAGTTGGGGCACGTGGGCTCAGTAGTTGTGGTGCACGGGCTTAGTTGCTCTGCGGCATGTGGGATCTTCCCGGACCAGGGATCGATCCTGTTTCCCCTGCATTGGCAGGCAGATTCTTAACCACTGTGCCACCAGGGAAGTCCCTCTCTCAGTCATTATTTTCTGTCTCTGGAAATCTGAAGAGACATATGTTGGGTTTAGTCATTCCATCTTCTATGCCTCAACTTGACTTCTGTATTTTCTGTTTATTTTTCTCTACAAAATTATATATAATTTTGTGAAATAAAGTCTTCTATTTATTAATCTCTGCTTACCTCTGTCTTTCCTGCTTTTAGCCAACTTATTTGAATTTTAAGTCAGTTATTTTATTTTTGTTTATACATATCAAAACCTTTGATTGTTTTCCAGATTTTCCAGAACTTTTATAATAGTATTTTCTGACTCACTTATGAGGAAATGTTTTCTTGTTAGTTTTATGATTTGGATTATGAAGACTTTTTTTTTGGCCACACTGTGTGGCTTATGGTATCTCAGGTCCCTGACCAGGTATTGACCCCAGGCCACAGCAGTGAAAGCCCAGAATCCTAACCACTAGGCCACCAGGGAACTCCCAAGCTTATTTTCAATTAAGTTTTATTTGTGGGAACCTTGTATGGTTGTAATATCTAGATCGAATATTTGTCCCCCAAAGAGATTTTGAATTTGGACTATTGTGCAGCCATAGACCAATTTTAAGGTGGTTTCTGAGCTGAAATATTCCTGGACCACATAGAGAGTGGAAATAAGAACTTCATCCTATGTGAGGAAAACCCCTTATCACAAGTTCTCAAATCTGACTTTTTATTGATCCATCGAGATTCTGTGTCAAGACAGACAAGCTTACTTATTTGTTTTTTGAGGGTTGGGCATATTTTCTTTTTATTCTATGCTTTCACTAAAGGTACAGCCATTTGAAAGTCTCAGTTTCAATTAGTGACATCACACAAGTTCAAGTTACCATCTTCTGATTTGATGCCTTAAAAACCCAAGAATTTTGTTTTTGTATCTTTATTGGAGTATAATTACTTTACAATGGTGTGTTAGTTTCTGCTGTACAACAAAGCGAATCAGCTATATGTATACATATATCCCTGTATCCCCTCGCTCTTGAGCCTCCCTCTGACCCTCCCTACCCCACCCCTCTAGGTCATCACAAAGCATCGAACTGATTTCCCTGTGCTATGCAGCAGCTTTCCACCAGCCATCCATTTTACATTTGGTAGTGTATGTATGTCAATGCTACTCTCTCACTTCATCCCTGCTTCCCCTTCCCCCCCGTGTTTTCAAGTCCATTCTCTATGTCTGTGTCTTTATTCCTGCTCTGCCACTAGGTTTATCAGTACCATTTTTTAAGATTCCATATACGTGCGTTAGCATACAGTATTTGTTTTTCTCTTTCTGACTTACTTCACTCTGTATGACAGACTCTAGGTCCATCCACCTCATTACAAATAACTCAGTTTCATTCCTTTATATGGCTGAGTAATATTCCATTGTATATATGTGCCACATCTTCTTTATCCATTCATCTGTCGATAGACACTTAGGTTGCTTCCATGTCCTGGCTATTGTAAATAGTGCTGTAATGAACATTGTGGTACATGACTCTTTCTGAATTATGAAAACCCAAGAATTTTGAAAGCAAACCCCAACCCCCAACACACACATGCCTTCCTCCAGGACAGCTGGAGAATATCCAACTCATTGGATTATTGGTCTTTTTTGGGAGCTCTTCTTTAGGTTTGGTCCATGCGGTTATCTCTTATTTTCTTGCAAGTACTAGTATGCTGCTGAGAGTAGGTTTATAAAGTTATTTTTAAACATTCTGTAGATTCCGAATGTTCAATCCAATGTCACTATGTGTTATATAAAAAATCAATCTTACAGTATTTTTCTTCTATAATTTGCTTTAAAATTTATGTAAGGAAACTAATCTTGAGTTATTTGTAGTGACGTTGATGGACCTAGAGTCTGTCGTACAGAGTGAAGTAAGTCAGAAAGAGAGAAACAAATACCATATGCTAACGCATATATATGGAATCTAAAAAAAAAAAAAAAAAAGGTACTGATGAACCTACTGGCAGGGCAGGAATAAAGACGTAGACATAGAGAATGGATTGAGGACATGGGGTGGGGGAGGTGGAAGCTGGGGCGAAGTGAGAGTAGCAGTGACATATATACACTACCAAATGTAAAACAGTTAGCTAGTGTGAAGCAGCAGCATAGCACAGGGAAATCAATTCGATGTTTTCTGACAACCTAGAAGGGTGGGGTAGGGAGGGTGGGAGGGAGATGCAAGAGGGAGGGGATATGGGAATAGATGTATGCATATGGCTGATTTACTTTGTTGTACAACAGAAACTAACTCAGTATTGTGAAGCAATTATACTCCAATAAAGATCTATAAAAAAAATAGAAAACTTATCTTACATCACAACAAAGTAGGATTCATCCCAGGTTCACAAGGATGCTTCAACATATGCACATGAATCAATGTGATGCACCACATAAACAAAAGAAAAGATAAAAACCACATGATCATTTCAATAAATGCAGAAAAAGCATCTGACAAAATTGAACACCCATTCATGATTAAAAATTCTTACCAAAGTGGGTGTAGAGGGGACATATCTCAATATAATAAAAGCTACTTATGACAAACCCACATCAATATAATACTCAATGGTGAAAAGCTGAAGACCTTCCCACTAAAATCTGGAACAAGATAAGGATGCCCACTCTCACCTCTTCTAGTCAACACAGTATTGCAAGTCCTAGCCACAGCAATCAGACAAGAAAAAGAAATAAATGGTATCCAAATTGGAAAGGAAGAAGTAAAATTTTCATTATATGCAGATGATATGATACTATATATAGAAAGCCCTAAAGACTCCACACAAAAACTACTAGAACTGATAAATGATTTCAGCAAGTTAGCAGGATACAAGATTAGCATACAGAAATTGGCTGCATTTTTTTACACCAAAAATGAAATATCAGAAACGGAATGTAAAAAAAAAAAACCTTTTAAAATCACACCCCCCAAAATAAAATACTTAGGAATAAACCTGACCAAGGAGGTGAAAAACTTATACATTGAGAACTATAAAACATTAATAAAGGAAATGGAAGATGATTCAAAGAAATGGAAAGATATTCCATGCTCTTGCATTGTAAGAATTAATACTGTTAAAATGGCCATACTACCCAAAGTAATCTACAGATTTAACGCAATCCTTATCAAATTACCTAAGACATTTTTCACAGAACTAGAACAAATAATCCAAAAATTCATGTGGAACCATAAAAGACCGAGAATTGCCAAAGTAATCCTGAAGAAAAAGAACAAAGCAGGAGGCATAACCCTCCCAGACTTCAGACAATACTGCAAAGCTACAGTAATCAAAACAGCGTGGTGCTGGCACAAAAACAGACATATAAATCAATGGAACAGAATAGAGAGCCCATAAATACACCCACACACCTACGGCCAATTAATCTTCAACACAGGAGGCAAGAATATACCACGGGAAATAGGCAGTCCCTTCAGCAAGTGGTGTTGGGAAAGTTGGACAGCTGTATGTAAATCAATGAAGTTAGAACACACCCTCTCACCATACTCAAAAATAAACTCAACATGGCTTAAAGACCTAAACATAAGACATGAAACCATAAAACTCCTAGAAGAGATCATAGGCAAAACATTCTCTGACATAAATCGTACCAATGTTTTCTTAGGTCAGTTTCCCAAGGCGATACAAATAAAAACAAAAATAAACAAATGAGACCCAAGCAAACTTGTAAGCTTTTGCACAGCAAAGGAAACCATAAACAAAACAAAAAGACAACCTACAGAATGGGAAAAAATATTTGCAAATGATGCAACTGACAAGGGCTTAATTTCCAAAACAGATGAACAGCTCATACAACTCAACAACAAAAAAATAAACAACCCACTCAAAAAATGGGCAGAAGACCTAAATAGACATTTCTCCAAAGAAGAAATACACATGGCCAATAGACACATGAAACGATGCTCAACATCGCTAATTATTAGAGAAATGCAAATTAAAATTACAGTGTGGTACCACCTCATACTGGTCAGAATGGCTATCATTAAAAAGTCTACAAATAACAAACTCCGGAGAGGGTGTAGCAAAAAGGGAACCCTCCTACACTGTTGTTGGGAATGTAAGTTGGTGTAACAACTTACGTTCTGAAAAACAGTATGGAGGTTCCTCAGAAAACTAAAATAGAATTACCATATGATCCAGCAACCCTACTCCTGGGTATATATCCAGACAAAACTATAACTCAAAAAGATACATGCACCCCTATGCTCATAGCAGCACTATTCACAATAGCCAAGACATGGAAACAACCGAAATGTCCATCAACAGATGAATGGATAAAGAAGATGTGGTACATATATACAATGGAATACTACTCAGCCATAAAGTATGAAATACGGCCATTTGCAGCAACATGGATGCAACTAGAGATTATCATACTAAGTGAAGTAAGTCAGAAGGAGAAAGACAGATATCATATGATATCACTTAGATATGACACAAATGAACCTACCTATGAAACAAAAACAGAATAACAGACTGGTGGTTGCCAAGGGGGAGGGGGTTGGGGGAGGGATGGAGTGGGAGGTTGGGGTGAGCAGATGTCAGCTTTTACATATAGGATGGATAAACAACAAGGTCCTACTGTATAGCACAGGGAACTATATTCAATATCCCATGATAAACCATAATGGAAAATAATATATAAAAAAAGAATATATATATATGTGTATGTATAACGGAATTACTTTGCTATAAAACAGAACTTAATACAACACTGTGAATCAACTATACTTCAGTTTAAAAATATTGAAAACTGATCTTATTCATATATTTTCTTTTTTAAATTAAATTAAATTAATTTATTTTTAACATCTTTATTGGAGTATAATTGCTTTACAATGGTGTGTTAGTTTCTGCTTTATAACAAAGTGAATCAGCTATACATATACATATAGCCCCGTATCCCCTCCCTCTTGAGGCTCCCTCCCACCCTCCCTATCCCACCCCTCTAGGTGGTCACAAAGCACCGAGCTGATCTCACTGTGTTATGCGGCTGCTTCCCACTAGCTGTCTATTTTACATTTGGTAGTTATATATTTTCTTATGTTCAAGAAATGATTAGCCCTTGAAGAAATGCTGTGCCAGATCACAGAATGCCAGAAAGTCAAAGAACAATCGATGTAAGCAAATCAGTTACCACCTAACTCTCTCACTGATAGATGTCACCTAATCACTGATCAGTGATGTATGTTCTATAACTTGATTTATACGTCCAATAAATATTTGATATTGTGTTGTTTGTAATTTTAGGATTTCAATTCTGCCATTCCATCAACAGGTGGCGCCATTGTATTATAGTTTGAATTCTGTGGGGGGCAGGGGAAACCCTTTTGGACTAGTTGCACCTGTAAGTATCTCCCCTTTTCTAGAGGCTTCTGTCGCTGCTTTTGTACCTTAAGAACTTTGATTTTATGGTTTCTTTTAAAAAAATGTATATTGTTAAAATTATCTTGTGTAATAAACTTGGCTGGATTCTTCTAATATATATTATACTTCTAGAAATTGCAGGACATATGTGTGCTATTTGGTTTACAAAGCAATTAATAACCAAAAATAATAGCTATGTATTCTGATATCTACAGGACCAATGAATGCTTTCTAATTTTAGATTATCACAAGTTCTCATTTTATAAAGAAAACTACAAGCCAATATCCCTGATGAATATAGATGCACAAACACTCAATAAAATACTAGCCAACAGAATTCAGAAGCACATTAAAAGAATCAATCACCATGAGCAAGTGAGATTTATCCCTGGGATGCAAGGATGGTTCAACATACACAAATCAATCAATGGGACCCATCACATTAATAGAATTATAAAAAAAAAGAATCATATGATCATCTCAATAGGCACAGAAAAATCATGTGACAAAATTCAACATCGATTCATGATAAAAACTCTTAAATTAGGCATAGAAGGAACATATTTCAACATAAAAGGCCATATATGACAAGGCCACAGATAATTTTATAATATTTAAAATACTCCTTTGTATTTGTAACAAAAAACTCTTCATTTTTTTTATACTGAGAAAAGCAAGTCAATACCCAATGCCTATTTGTGTGTGTGTGTGTTTTTTAAAGATGCTATTAAATATTACATTGGTCACAGCTCTGTCAAAAGATCTGTTTCTAGTTAAGTGTTCCCAGAAATAACACCACTGGGAAGATTCCTTCATGTTGCAGCAAGTCATGCAGGGTCAGCTTGGAAATGGAATGGGCAACCCCATATGCACTGGCATAAAGAGAATGAAAGGCTTTATCCCTTTTCGAATTCTGCCTTTGGTTCACTATGTAAACTGACAAAGCTATTTCCTCAAGGGTGCTTGTCAAAGTCACAGCATGATCACAGAAGGTGGTAATAAGGCGTTGGCACTCACGGACAGAGAGATTACTTTGAGGCTTCTTGTGATTCTCCTCAGTGATTTCAGGAACAGCTAGCTCTTCTTTTTTTTTAAAATAACTTTATTTATTTATTTATTTTTGGCTGTGTTGGGTCTTCATTGCTGCGTGTGAACTTTCTCTAGTTGCGGTGAGTGGGGGCTACTCTTTGTTGCAGTGCGCTGGCTTCTCATTGCAGTGGCTTCTCTTGTTGCAGAGCACGGGCTCTAGGTGCACGGGCTTCAGTAGTTGTGGCACGTGGGTTCAGTAGTTGTGGCTCGTGGGCTCTAGAGTGCAGGCTCAGAAGTTGTGGCACACAGGCTTATTTGCTCCATGGCCTGTGGGATCTTCAGGGCTCAAACCCGTGTCTCCTGCATTGGCAGGTGGATTCTTAACCACTGCACCACCAGGGAAGTCCCACGAACAGCTACCTCCTTAGAGGCCCCCTCTCCAAATAGGCCTGGTTCTTTCTAGTAGATTCAAGCTGTATCTTGCAGCTCATTCAAAGCACAGGCCTTTTCTTCCTTTATCAGACCCAGCACTTTCCTGACTGTGTTATATTGTGACTTATCCTTGTTATAGGCCTGGACACCTGAGAGGAGGTGGGACAGATCTTGGGAAGGCACTAAAAAACTTAGTAACTAAGGAAGGAATAAAATGACCCTCATGTGAACAAATACTCTACTGCTCTAGAGATCAAAGGACTACACCATAAAATAAGATACTGTCTTCCTTCCTACTGACAATAATTTAAAATCTTTATAGCTATTTTGATGAATTGTTACACATTTCTTTGGACAATTTGTCAACATGCCTCAAAAGTCTTACAAGAAGTACCTACTCTTTGATCCAGCATGTGTGCTACTATAAATTTATCCTAAGGAAATTATCAAATAATTGATAATTATTTAGTGTGCAAAAATATATACGTAAGGATTTTTTTGAGTGCAAAAACTGTACAAAAATAGGAATTGGTTGAATAAATTATGGAGCATTTATTAACACAAAACTATGCAGTAACTAATATAGATGAGGTAAAAGTATATTTATTAATATAAAGATATTCTTGGTATTACTGAAAGAGAAAGGGTAGGTTATTAAATGTGTGTGTGTGCATATGCATGTGTGCATGTATTTGCACAGGAAAGAAACCAAGCTGAGCTAGCTAAAGCAAAAGAAAGGGAATTTATCATAAATAAAGGGATGTCTCCAAGATTCCAAAGCTACTTTTTAGGAGAAACTTCTTAGGAAAAGACTAAACCACATGTTAAAAACTTATAAGCATTCTTCATCTCGCTTCTCTGTTTCTCTATTCCTACGTGCTTACTCCATGATCCATGTGATGAATTTGTTTATCCTAGAACTCCCAATTTTATATATTAAAGTCCAGCTATACCTAGAAACTGCCTGGTGTTCTGTAAATTCCAGCTCCAAATTCCTAGAGAGATTTTGGTCTAAAAATACATGAATATATGATGTCATTCCTTAGTGTATTAAGTATGGCCAGAGGAATAAAATTGTGTCAGAAAAATGTGGCTGCCAGGAACCCACTAGGTTTAGAAAGTTGATGTCATCACTTGAAAAAGGGGAATGATTGTGGGTGGGCAGAAAACCCACAGGAGGTATCATAAAATATGTAGATGTATTATTCATAAAACGCTGAATCACCTATTGGTCTTCATTCAAATAAATGGCACTATAAAATTCTCCAACAATTTGAAAATACATTTTAAAGTTTGTAGTGACATACTCAGCACACATTTCTTAAAGTTCCCCCCACCATACATACACCCCACACCTGATACTAAAAACTTTATCTTTCCTCTTTCCAGATCACCTAAATTCTCTCTCTTTACAATCTTCTTTTTCTCTTCCTTCCATATCCCAGATCTACTTCATTCTCTTTCAATGCCCTTTCTGATGTAAATCATTCAAATCAGTCTTGCTTCTTTTTAAAAAAAATTGTGGTAAGAACACGACACTAGATCTACTCTCAACACCTCAAATGTTTAGGTGCACAATGTAGTATTGTTCACTATGGGTATGGTGTTGTACAGCAGATCTCTAGAACTTATTCCTCTTATGTAACTGAAATTTTATACCCATTAAACGGCAACCCCTCATTATCTTTTCCCCGCAGCCCCTGGCTACCACCATTCTACTCTTTGTTACTGAGTTTGACTATTTCAGATACCTCATATAAGTGGAATCATGCAATATTTCTCCTTCTGTGACTGGCTAATAAATGGAAAGACATCCCATGGTTGTGGATTAGAACACTTAATATTGTTAAAATGTCCATACTACCCAGAGAGATCTACAGATTCAATACAATCACTATCAAAATCTCAATGGCATTTTTTACAGAAACAGAAAAAAAACCCTAACAAAACTCTAAAATTTATATGGAACCACAAAAGACACTGAATAGCTAAAACAATCTTGAAAAAGAAGAACAAACCTGGAGGGATCACATTTCCTGATTTCAAAATACATTAGAAAGCTACAGTAATTAAAACAGTATGGTACTGGAATAAAAATAGACTTATCAGCCAATAGAATAGAATGCATATACAGTCAACTGATTTTCCACAAGGTACCAAGAATACAATTGGAAAAGGATAGTCTCCTGAACAAATAATGTTGAGGAAACTGAACATCCACTTGCAAAAGAATGAAACTGGGCCCTTACACCATATACAAAAACAATTCAAAATGGTTTAAAGATTAAATGTAAGACCTGAATCTATAAAACTCCTAGAAAAAAACACAGGGGAAAAGTTTCGTGATATTGGGCTAAGGCAATGATTTTTTTGAACATGATACCAAAAGCACAAGAAACAAAAGGAGACAAGAGGTAAGTGATATTACCATCTTGCTTCCTTCATGTCTCCTGTCTCCTATGACTGTACCCTGCACCAAGGAGTTCCTCTGACACAGTACCATTCTGAGCCAGCACAGAACTACTGATGTTTTATTTTTTCCCTGCCACATATGTAGGGGAAAAAATGGAAAGATATAAAATAAAGCCTTACTACTGTTTATCACCAGAATGTGAAATTACAGATAATTAAAAAATGTATTTTATTTTTCTTATCTGTTTTTATACTTTCTTAAAATGATAAGTATGCATTAGTTGTAAAATAAATTAAAATCCATGTATGGAAAATAAACATATAGATACTTATCTTGTGCCAATGATTCTCATTAATATTGCTAACCTATTTTAATTTCATCTCTATTTTATCCCAAGCAGATCAAAGCCTTCAAATCAAATACCTAGTAAAACTCCTTACTTATAATAGTGGTTTAATAAATAATTATTTTAAAAATGAACAAGTACATACACAAATGCATAAAATAAAACTTAATCCTATAGTTTACATGGCAGCCAAAACAGAAATACCTATAGAAATCATGTAACCAGGGCTAATATTGTTTTAAGTCACAAAAAGACCTAATGTAACCATTATATAAAATTGATTTCTACCAAGAAGTAACTCCATCATTTTGCAAAATGTTGTCAAAAATTAATATCCTATACTCAGCTGGAGTTGGATAAGAGTTAAACAAAATCCACTATTAGAAATAATATAATGTACCAAGCTAGAAGCTATCCACTTACTGTGGAGTTCTGTTGTTGTATGTTGTTAAAAAGTTGATTTTTCTATTTGGTTTTAGGACTTTACTTTCAATATATTTTTTAACATTGTGAGAAATCCTGGAATGAAACTGGACCCTTATCTTACACCATGTGCAAAAATCAACCCAAAATGGATTTGAGACTTGGGAATTTTCCACTGGTACATCCACCTGTCTTTGTCTCTGGCAGCTGTCCCTCCCCCTTCTGTTTTATTTGACTTACCCAGTAACTATTCCTCTCCATTCCTCCTGATAGAATCAAGCTGTGTGAACAATGGCTGCTAATATGCAGGAACAATTCCTCCACTCCCAGCACTAGCTGACTTTGGTGATGTTCTCCCCCTAGATCTTTGTAAAACATCCTGCCCTTCTTTCCAAGAGAAGACACCTCTTGGAAGCCTTCTCTTGCCAGGCATTGGTGAACAAAGGCTTAGGCTAAGAGTGTTCTGGTAGAGTTTCTTCCAAAATATGAATAATGATTAATATTAGGGGAATTCAGTTAAAAGAGTACATTCTTAAAACATTTGCTGATAGAACAAGGCTTCTATCTGATTTCAAGGAGTGGGTCTTAGAACAGTAGAACCAGCTCAGTATAGGCATGATATCATTATTTTCAATATGCCTATATTGCATGCAAAATGTAAGATTAGGTACTCAACACCAAGAAAATCACTCATAAACCATCTCCCATCGCTCTTGGTAGCAAGAGTAGAAACTATTTGCCAGACAGCAGACCTCCAACCAAAGATAGGTGTTCTAGTTGGCACTAAACTTTTGTGAATTTGGACCTTGTTGGTAGCTTAAATGAATTGAATTTTACTCTTGAAGTGGGGAAGGGTGTCGTGAACTGTGTTGGTGATTAAAAGGACAATTACATAAATAATTTGAGTACAGAAAAGAAGGGGCTAAGGGCTCTAAGAAAGGCAAAAATCAATCAGATTCCTCAGAGGAGGAAGATATAGTATGTGGTTGGGAAGATCATTTCATTCACAAGAGCCAAGATATGGAAACAACCTCAACTGATGAAGATAAAGAAGATGTGGTATACACATGTACACAATGGAAAATTATTTAGCCGTGAGAAAGAAGGAAATACTTTCAACTACATGGGTGGACCTTGGAGGTATTATACTAAGTGAAATAAGTCAGACAGAGCAGGACAAATATTGTATGATTTCAATAAAAAAGCTGAAATCATAGGAAGAGAGAGTAGAATGGTGGTTACCAGGGGCTGGGGGTGTGGGAAATGGGACATGTTGGTCAAAGAATACAAACTTCCAGTTATAAGATGAATAAGTTCTGGGGGTCTAAAGTACAGCATGGTGATTATAGTTAATAATAATGTTTTATATGTGTGAAAGTTGGTAAGAAAATAAATCTTAAATGTTCTCACCATAAAACAAAACAATTATATGATGTGATGGAGGTGTTACCTAACACCATGGTGGTAATCATTTTGCAATATGTAAGTGTATCACATCAACACGTTGTACACTTTACATTTACACAATACTGTATGCCAGCTATATCTCAATAAAGCTGAAACAAAATGAAAAAGCAAAAAAAATTTTTTTAAAAAGCTTCCCATGGTGGGTTGGCAATTGAAGGTTGAATAGAACTCCTAACACTCTATTCTAAAATAAAATCTGACAAGGTGGCTTGTTCTCTATTGTATTTCCCATGCCTAGTATAATACTGTCACACAGTAGGTCCTCAGAAAATATTTTTGGTTGAATAAAATAAAATTTATTTTGAGAAATTTAGATATTTCAGAAGGTAATTTTTAGAAGCTCTAAAATTTCCCATTACCTTATAGCAATATGAATTTCTGAAATTATATCTACAGGGAAGATGACATTATGTTTCTTTAAATTTTTACTAATACTTTGACTTTTGATCTTTCCTATTTAAAAATGTTCACCTATCTTTTTGTAAGTCAGGAAGCTTGAAAGCTCAGGCTCCTTTATTTCTCTACCTCATGGATTTTGACGATAAACTCCATTCTGGGGAAAGAATAGTTGAGCTTAAACTTCAAATAGAATCTCATGAGTCATACACATGTCTGCTAACAGGAGGGAGACAAGGAGAGATGTACAAGTACAGAAGATAATGGGAAGGGAGTTGCTTACTTTATTTTCTTCTCCTCTTAATCAGGAAGTAGTTGTTCCTTCCCCACTTTTATTTTTTTGAACAATATATTTCACCGACAAGAAGAAACTTAATGATGAGTCAATTTCAGGAAGCAGGAATTTGATTTTTTAAATACTTAATTCTTTATAGTTAGCAGAGATCCAATGGTGACATTTAAAAATGATTCTGTTTCTGGAACTTGGCTACTCTTTAAAATAAAAGGCCGATGTATGTGGAATGGTGTACACCTACATGATAATTCATGTCAACCATGCACTTACTACAAACTCTCAAACGCTTCCTCACATAAATCAGTTCTGAGACCTAAGAATCTCACTCATTAAAATTTACTTGAGGTTCCTGTAACCTTTTCTCAGGAAGTAACAGCAGGTATAAAATGTGCAGATTTTTTTTTTTAAATGTGTGCAAAGCTTTAATTCCAGTCTATAAAAGAAAACATTTTCTGGTGGGTCGTTGAAAGCCTGGCAGAGGGTGGGGCAGAAAGTCATGGAATTTTGGAAGTATGACATGGTGGATTATGGCAAATTAGAAATTTGTCAAAGAATACTGATGGAGGAGATGCCAGGTTGAGTCAGATTTTCCCAGTGCTTGGGCAATGATCTGGTTATAACTTAGGTTCCTTTGAAAACTGCACTAACATTTTTGGTCCCTAGGTTATTAGAATTCATTTCTCCCAAATGCAGCAATGATAATAGTCAGTTCGCATATGGTGTAGCTGGTGTTATACTATTTATTGCTAGTGATAATTTCATAAACTGGGTGTCAAGTGTTCGGAAGAATCTCATATCATTCTTTTGTTTAGTAACTACCAATGACTCTGTTTCAGCTACAGAATAAAGTAAAAATTCTGAAGCATGACATGCAAAGTCCCCTGGGGTCTGGTATGTTGCTTAGATCTTATCACCTCGTTCTACTACTCACCTAGCTCCTACATCAAGATTCAGATCCATGTCTCCCTTCTTTATTCCACTGCTGTACCTTTAGAGTCGCTGTTACTGCATTCATCACAGTAAATACTTATTCAGAAGTTAATCTCCCTGAGGGAAGGAGCTATGGTTTACTAATCTTTGTATCAACAGCACCCAGTACATAGTTGGAGTGTCATAAATGTTTGTTGAGTTAATAAATTTATTCTCAGTCTTTAAAAAAAATAAAGCATAATTTGACATACGAGGTAGGCAAAATCTAAGAAGGACCCTAATAATCCTCACCTTTGTGTACTCCCCTCCTCTTTAAATGGGGTCACACCTCTGCATGTCATGAGATACCACTCCCATGATTATATTATCATGATTATGTTACATGGCAAAAGGGAGATGATCTGGTTGGGCCTAATCTAATTTCACAAGCTCTTTAAAAGCAGAGTGTCAACTGACTGGTGGGAGAAAAGGAAGTCAGAGATCCCAAGTTTGAGGGACATTGGATGCATCATTATTGGTTTTGAAGATGGAGGGGACCCCATGCCAAGGAATGCTGGTGACCTTGGGGAGCTAATGGTGGCTCCCAGCTGACAGCCAGCCAGGAAACGGGGACCTCAGTCCTACACCCACAAAGGAACTGGATTCTGCCAACAACCTGAATGAACTGGGAAGTGGATTCTCCTAGATCCTTCAGATAATGGACCAGCCTGCTGATACCTGGATTTCAGCCTTGTGAGAACCTAAGCACACAATCCAGTCACGTCGTCCCAGACTTCTGACCTACCCAACCAGGAGATAACCAATGGGTACTGTCGAAAGCCAGTAAGTTTGCAGTAATTTGCTTTGCAGCAACAGAAAACGAGTAGAGCTAGTGTGCAACCTCATCAGACAAACTAGATACATATACTCTCCTCTGTTTTGGTTTATTAATTTAATTAATGGAAAATAGCTGTACCCACATCCAGTTTATGCTGGTTAACTAGGTAACAATGCTTAGTCCAAGGCAGTTTGGTCATTTCAAATAAAGTAACAAACTGTTATCAAATATACTCCACATTTCATGCACTAGGTGGGGTTCTGGCTGAAATTCAGTTCTAAATATAATATTCAGAGTCAGAACAGCTTGACGTTCTAGCTCACGATAGCAGGGACATCACTGCAGACAAACATTTTATGTCAAAGAAGTCAACACGATAGCCTTTAAGTTTGAATATTCAGGGGGCTTCTGCTGTAGCAAGTACATTTGTTTTATAATTACTGAAGTTCTGTTTGGTTCTGTGTCAAATACGCTTGGTATTTAAATTTTTTTTTAATTTTTGGAAAATATCTTCTCTTATTTTTAAGAAATAGACCTAAATGTTTCTTTTTTTTTTTTTTTTTAATTTTATTTATTTATTTATTTATTTATTTATTTTTGGCTGTGCTGGGTCTTCGGTTCGTGCGAGGGCTTTCTCTAGTTGCGGCAAGTGGGGGCCACTCTTCATCGCGGTGCGGGGACCGCTCTTCATCGCGGTGCGCGGGCCTTTCACTATCGCGGCCCCTCCCGTTGCGGGGCACAGGCTCCAGACGCGCAGGCTCAGCAGCTGTGGCTCACGGGCCCAGCTGCTCCGTGGCATGTGGGATCTTCCCAGACCAGGGCTCGAACCCGTGTCTCCTGCATTAGCAGGCAGATTCTCAACCACTGCGCCACCAGGGAAGCCCGACCTAAATGTTTCTAATACTAAAAAAACAAACAAACAAAAACTCCATTTATGACGATTATGAGATAATTGGAAATTTGAATATTGGATATTTAATAATATTAAGGAATGTTTTAGATATAATGTTGTATTTGGTTTTGTTAAAAGAAGAAAGTCATTCCTTTTAGAAATTCATATGTAAATACATATGGATGATATAAGGGATTTGCTTTCAAATAATACTGGCTGGAGGGAAGTGGATGGCAGTTTGGAAAAGGCCATGGGTTGGCTATAGGTTGATGATTGTTGGGCTAAGTGATGGGTACATGGGAGGTTATTTTTTAAAAGGTTGTCTTTGATACATCCAAAAAGATATTTGCTAATTTTTACATAGCACTTATAATGCTTTAGTGTTGGTATTTTCAGGTTAACTGGTTAGTTGTATAGCTAGGAATGAAAGTATTAATGAATTCTTTAGGTTTGGAATTGGTGAAGAAGTGACTTTATGTTAAGTAAAGTACGCTTCTATTGAAGCCATATATATATATATATATATGCACTGTACCCTAGCAGCCTGAAAACATTCATATGATATTATCAAAATGCTGAATTTATAGTCCCTTTAATATCTTTGGACTAGAAATAGTAGGCAACAGATGATGATCGCTCATGACTGTGGTAAACCCCTCCAGTATTTATCACAGAGCTTTAGAGTACACTGAATCATGATAGGTCCCGTGGCGTACACAGAAGTTAAAATACCTGGACATTTCAGTTGGGTAGCCAAGACCTACCTCTAATACACATAGCACTGGCCATGAGGTAGCCTGGCCCTACAACTGCACTCTTTCATCTGTAGGGTGTGCTGAGCATCAGAAGAAAATTACTAAGACTGAGAAGATCTTATTACAAAGATTTTTCTAAGAATATGCTCTGTGTGTGGTTGGAATAAGTATTTTTGAGTAACTCCTTAATGGTGAGAACAGTGGTGAGATCCCCTAGAGGGCATGCCATACTGCAGGGCTTGTGTTTTGGGGAGCGGGGTAGGACAGTTTGGGGAATAGTGGAACAGTGGCTAAGCTCTGTGGTCCTCCTGTGTTCTTCCCCTGTAACACATCAGTCTCTCCTTTACAAAATGGTTGAACTAATATTTAACTAGTATGACTTAGAAGGCTGCCAAATTGTTAGCCTGCCAGGGGTGCGCACATACACGTTGGCCCATAAATTGATAAGAAACCAGTAAATACTCTACGGCATTTGGGAGCAGGACTAAAACATGAAGAACATATAGGATTCTCTATATAGGATAGAGAGTTAAGACCATGGTAAGCCATAAAATTCAGTACAGGAGGTGTTGAGACTTGAGGCAGACATCAGAAGAAGTGGAGAACTAACATTTTCCTGCAGGGGTCATTGTTCTGCGGGGAGATGCATGGCAGGGTGGGGACCAATGAAAGAGAAGCCCAGCTGGCATCGGGGCCTTGGATGGGGATGTGAGCAAATGTGATGAGACCAGCTGGTGGAGAGCCTGAACTCCTGCCAGAGGGAGGTTTTAGAGTTGATCAAATAGACAATAGGGAGCCGCTTGCCTTTGTTAAACAGGTGGTGCTAATTAATTGAGGATAATCAGGAGTCAGCTGTTCAACAGCAAGTTAGTAGCTGAAGAGTTTCAGTTTGTTAAAGAAGATTTGCACTGGAGAAGTGTTTCCCAAACTGGTCTGAGAAGAATCCCTCGGGGACAACAGTTAAAAGCGCACTTTGGCAAGTCCCTCTTCTTGTGCTGGTGTTTTAGTGGATTTGGGATAAAAACACGGTTTTTAATAAGCTCTCAGAGTGAGTCATTTATGCATAACTCTCTTCTAGGTAGTTAGAAAATGAATTTAATAACAGATTTAGGGTTTGCTGTGACTTTCAGTGGGATTAGGCAGAAAAGGCAAGGGTGGTGAGGAAGAAAGAACTTTGGTGAGCTTCATTTAACCACTTTGACATTTTCCAATTAATGGCTTTAAATGCTTCCCCTGACTTTTTGAGTCTTTTCTCTTACTAACAAGTTTCTGAATTGTGGTATATAGAAAAAAAGAAAATGTTATGTTTAGCTTAAAAGAATATATTCCAAGATATTGCTATTATTACCAGGCAGTTCATAATGAAATATCCAGTCTTTGTTCTAACCCATTACATTTATTTCTGAAATCAACTGAGGATTTTCTAGTTTCGACCAGTAGAGAGAGCTATAACTCTTGCTATAAATAGCAGTCTTTTTTTCCAGGCAGAAATACCACCACCAACCTATAGTATATTACTGAACTATTATACTCTAGAATTTATAATAAATATCCTAGAAGTGAAATGTGGTACATCCTTCATAATTTATAACTTGGGTCTTGTACATACATTGTTCATGATGCTCCTTTTTATGTATCTCCCAGTATGAACTCCTTTGCTAGTCAAAATGGACTACATTACCAGGATATTTTTGGCCCTTTCTTTCCCATCCACATTTATGTAGGCTTTCCCCCTTTTCTGGAACAAAAATGGTTATCTTTTGTCTAAATTTGACTTGTTTGCTTGAGACCTAATTCAGAAACAACCCTTTAATGAATCCTTCTCTGATCTCCCACCTCTCAACTTGTGTTACACGGTATCTCGTAACCTGAATCATAAGCACTTTGATTGCAGAGTTTTTGTCTTGTTCATATTCATAACCATAGAACACAGTGTCAACTCATAGTGGTTGTTCAATCAATGAAATGGTCAAAATGTAATATGTGGTTAAATTATTATAATACAAAGGATTACTACTTTTAAACACAGTAATAAATTATCTACATCAGTATTGCACTAATGTGTTGACAGTGAATTTTTAGTCATTCTAAAAAAGAAAATAGTTGTAAGAAAGAACTCTGTGCTAATTAGAAACTTAAGGATTTAAAAATGAAAATTGGAGGGAATATTTGAAAGATATTCAAGTGTCTTAAAATAACTCTTTCAGTGGTTAAGAAACATTATGTGGTTAAGAAACTTCTCTTGCAGAATGATTATGGATTTCTTTCAAGGAAAAAAAAGTGTATTGTAAAAGATGCATTGTGTTGAATCAAGAAATAAGTTATACAAAGATGGTACCTATGCTACTCATTGCACTTTGCCTTTGAAAAGGACAGAAAAAGTGTTGTATAAGAACTATTCTGTTTAAAGAAATAAATTCTGTGTACTTAATCTTGAATATCTATAAGACTGGTTGCCTTAAACCAAACCTAGGGTATTTCTCTACCAATTTCTTAAGCTTTTTGACTTACTAACCTGGAAAAGATAGAGCAAACATTCATAATTTTTCTCTATCAAAATGTAAATACTGTATAGTTTTTAAAACCTCCTTTAAACAGTTGAAAGTCATATGTTGGAAAATCTTATGACCAAGTTCCATTATACTCAGTGTCAAATGACATTAGTATGTAGAGATGAAATTATACTGATACAGCCAATTTAAAAGCACAGTAGTCTAAAACAATTGATTCACACACACACACACACACAGACACTCACAAGTGACAGAAAGGTGAAAAGAATTTAAATCTCATTAGTAACAAATTCACTTTATAATAACAATGTGATAAAATTCTTCACCTATTAGCTACAATGAAAAAAAAAGATACTGCTCACTATTGGCAATACTTATAGACTGTTGGTGGGTGTGAGAACTGGTACACTCTCTCTAGGAAGGATCTTGGTTACGGGTATGTATATTACAGACCTTAAAAAATTCTACACTTTACCTAGTAAGAGCCCTTTAATAAATTCTTGCTAAGAAGGTATACAGAAAATCATACAAAGGCCAATGTGCAAATAATCCCATTACATTTTGAGGAAGGAAGGGGTGTTCACGGTTCTTGACGACAGGGCTGGAAGTCACTCTCGGAGCCCTCTTACTGGCCTCTTCTGCACTTGGTCAACAGGCAATATGGGCCCAAGGTATGCCTTTTCACATGGGATTCTTCATTTCTGACCCTGCTGTTGCCTCCCATTGAGATCTACTCCCCCTGCCCCCCTTCCCTTGTATCTTAATCCCCAGCTCTCCTGTGTGGATGACATTATGGGGGTCATAGCACTCCCGGGTGGCTTATAAACAAGATATACTTATTTTTCACAGTTCTGGAGGCTGTAAGGCTGAGATCAAGGCACCTGCAGATTCTGTGTCTGGTGAGGGCCTCTTCTTCATAGACGGCATCTTGTCACTGTGTCCTCACATGGTAGAATGGGTGAGGGAGATCCATGAAGTCTGGAGTCTCTTCTTTTTTGGGGGACCGGGGGGCGTGTCTCGTGGCATGCGGGATCTTAGTTCCCTGACCAGGGACTGAACTCACGCCCCCTGCAGTGGAAGTGCGGAGTCTTAACCACTGGACTTCTAGGGAAGTCTCTATGGAGTCTCTTCTTAAAAGGGCATGATCTTACTCATGTGGGTTCCACCTTCATGACCTAATCCCCTCCCAAATGCCCCACCTCCAAATGCCATCACATTGGGGATTAGGTTTCAACATGTGACTTCTGGGTGGACACCAATATTCAGTCTCTAGTGCACTGGGGAGGGAGTGGCATAGAGGCCGACTTTGCTCCTATTCTTGTGGCCTGGGCAGAGGGACGCTTTCCTCCATCCCTTTTCAGGGTGACAACTGAGACAGGTTGGAGGTGTCAAGATTAGGAACTACATGTCCATCTGTACTGACCCCTACAGTGGATTGGAGGAAGCACAAAGGGCTGGTGGAAAAGTGGACATCCAGCTAGATTTTCCCAGTGTTCATGATGGATGGCAGTAGATTCAACTTGGTGCCTCTGACAACTCTTACACTCCTAGTTCCTTACCCTCCTAGTTCCTTGATCTAAGGGAGGCTGTAATTGAAGGCTTTTCCATAATTATATTTTTCTCTGAGAATAAGGTCCACTCCACCCCTTTGTCAACCATATCATATGCATACTGTCTAATTTGTAGACATTCAAATTTGAAATGTGGGCTTCCCTGGTGGTGCAGTGGTTAAGAATCCACCTGCCAATGAAGGAGACACAGGTTCGAGCCCTGGTCTGGGAAGATCCCACATGCTGCGGAGTAACTATGCCCGTGCGCCACAACTACTGAGCCTGTGCTCTAGAGCCTGCAAGCCACAACTACTGAGCCTGCATGCCACAACTACTGAAGCCCATGCGCGTAGAGCCCGTGCGCCACAAGAAGAGAAGCCACTGCAGTGAGAAGCCTGCGCACCGCAACGAAGAGTAGCCCCTGCTCGCTGCAACTAGAGAAAGCCTGTACACAGCAATGGAGACCCAATGCAGCCAAAAATAAATAAATAAATAAATAATTAAAAAAATTTTGAAATGCATTTTCATGAGAAACTTTAAAATTACTAATCTTTCAATTTAAAATTGGGGACTAGGAATCCTAAATTGAACAATTTTTCTCCCCATAGCCTGCTGTTTTACAAATAAATCTTCCAAATTGTATTCAGCAATTTTGTAGACCTTTTGGTATTCCAACCACTTTCAGCATTCTTCCAATATATTTAATTAATTTTTTCTGCTCTGTTACAATAGAATAATTTATTTCCACATTGTTCCTTACGGTCATTAAAAATTTAAAATATCAGGTATCTGGTTCTTACCTGTTCAAAATGAATCCAGATGTTCACCTACTGAAAGGGTGCCAGTTTTTTGTTTTCTATCATACATTTAACTTTGGAGAATAAATTTGGAACAGTTCTGTAGGGACTATTGGTCGCAGATGGCTGAGTGATAATAAATCCTCAGGTTGAGATACAGTCCTTCTGGATTGCAGCACTTGAACTGATTTTAATAATTCAGAGTACTCTTCATCATCCAAGTAAACAAAAGGTATCTCTTAAGTATTTCTTTTTTTTTTTTTAAAGATATGTAATTAGCTTATGACACCTTAATTTTTTTCTTACTCTTAGTTTCTTTCTTACTTTTAATTCAGCACTCTGACGTTTCCTCCAGGATTGTTGCTCCTTTCTTTCAGGCCATAAAAGAGTTCAATTTCTTCCATGTTCAAAAAAAAAAAAAAAACAAAAAATCCCTCTTCCTGCAGGAAGCTTTCACTTGTATCCCAGGCTGAGTTTTTATAATTCTTTCTCTCTTACTTATCATCATATTTGCCACACGACTTACGCATCTGAGCTCCTTAGAGGCGGGGACTGTTTCTTATCAATTTTTGCATCTCCACAGCTTAGCAGCGTGCCTGATATACAGTAGATGCTCAATAAAGAATGAAGGATAGTCCTTTAAGTCAGAGGTTGATATCGAGTCACTGATACTGTCCAGTGAAGGACCTAATCACGTCCCCAAAAGTTCTACCTAATACCATCACCTTTGGGGGTTAGGATTTCAACATATGAATTTTGGAGGGGGGGCACATAAACATTCAGACCATAGAATTAACGGATTATGTAACTGATGACCCTGTACCTCTAAAGAAAAGTACTAATAATAAAACCTTGACTTCTTGATCTATCTCTGTGTAGCTTTGGGATATATTTTGCCCCACTTACATAGCTTTTGCTGGTCAATTTCCACTACAATATATAGCCTTTGAGGATAAGTACCATGTTCCTTTTATTCTTTGTATTCTCAGCTTCTAATACAGTGTGTGGCAAGTAGTTAAAGGTCACTATGTATTTGTTGACTAGATGAGGTTACTATGGCTGGGGAAAAGATAGGTTTCACATCTCATTATTGACTAGATCCTATTCTAAGTGTTTCCATTCCTCCTCTTATGATCTTCCCTTTCAATGACAACTAAGCAGAATTCTGATTTGTAAGAACTTGTAACCTGATGAAAACATGTCATGCAACAGTGCTTTTCTGTTGCAGTGGCAGTAAATGTGATGTTTATTCTCCATGTTTTGATTAGAGTAAGAGATACAAAATAAGCCATTAAACATGTCACCTAGTGGACTTCTTTGGGTCGCCTTTGTTATTTAAGGCAGATTCAATGTCAAGTCATAAAATGATGAGCATATGGTATTATTAGTTTTCTCTGGAATCCAGTCTCTTTATATATGACAAAAATCTGTTACTAATATTTTTTGAGCCAAAGAGTCTCTATAACCTATAAATTTAAATCTGATCTTGACTGCAATATATGCCTCCTGTAGGTAGAAAAGATGTTCCTATTAACAATGGTAGAGTTCCTTTGGATTATGATTTTCAGTGTCATGTTTTTTTCAAATAAAGCGTTTTAATTTTCTTTCATCTGAGCACTGCGAGCTTTATTTTTAGGACCAAAGATTTAATTCCAACAGGATATGTTTAGAACTCTCATGTACTGGCTTTCTGAAAACACTGAGTTTCATCTTATTATGAAACGTGTAAACAGGTTATAGCTCAGAAACAGGTGCTAGAACCCTCAGCTCTTTGAACTTCATAGGGATGTCTTCCAGCAGAGCACAGCGGACTGTTCACATGTGATTTCAAAGAGCACTGCATTTAAATCTCACATCTTTCTATCGTTTTCCGCCCTTTGTTTGTTAGCTGGCAATACACAACGTAAACTTCATTCATATGTTAAATAAAAAAGCATCCCCTTCCCGATTTTGTCAACATACTTCCAGAGGAGACCACTTGTCAAACTAAGCAAAGGAAATCTTCAAAGGAAAATTTTCACAAACAATTGTGATTTAGTACAAGTGTGCCCCCCCCCTTTTGACATGTAACAATGTTTACTGAGCATCTACTAAGTGCCATGTATTCTTCGAAGGTGAAGGGTACAATTGTAAATATGACAGGCAAGATCCCACATCTCATAGAACTTGCATTTTGAAGGAAGGAGTTGAGTGAGCAACCAATCAACCAAATAACGAAACAAACAACCAAACAACCAAGACTTTACAGCTAATGACAACTATCATGGAGAAAATAACACAACACTTGCTAGAGAGTGACCTAGGACTGGGTGCCTGGGAGGATGTGGGGCAGTTAGAATAAGGACACTCTTTTTTTAATGCTTCTTATTCAAAAGCATTTAAAAGCAATTTCCTGATGTTACAATATTTCCCACATAAAAAATGAATATGCATTTCTGAAAAGTAAAGACATTATACCACATAGGCAAAATAACATAACATTACCATACTTAATAAAATTAATAATTATTCCTTAGTGTTATCTAATAGCCAATCCATATTTACATTTACCCTATTGTTCCCCAAATGTCCTTCACAGTTGGTTTGTATGAACATTATTGAATCCAGGGCCACATATTGAATTTTATGTCTCTTTTAATCAAAAACGATTTCATGACACAGGAACCTAACTGTGTCTTGTGGAATATTGTACCTATGGATGTTACCTCATTTCTTCTGCATGCTGTAATTTAACTTTATAATTTAATAGCTTGTATTTCCTGAAACCTAGAATTTAGTTTCAGTCTTGATTAGATTGAGCTAAGCATTTTTAGGTAGAATGCATCATAAGTGATGTTGTATATTTCATAATGCATTATATCTGGAAACACATAATACCTGGTTGTCCTACCATTTTTTAAACTAAAAATTGGCCACCAGGTTAGGAAGAATACAGCCTTGTTCCTTTATTGCACATTAAAAATTC
This sequence comes from Balaenoptera acutorostrata, assembly GCF_949987535.1. NCBI lineage: Eukaryota > Metazoa > Chordata > Mammalia > Artiodactyla > Balaenopteridae > Balaenoptera > Balaenoptera acutorostrata. The sequence goes on along the minus strand of NC_080066.1, from coordinate 6,505,097 downwards.
CCTTTACAACCAGGAAATAATCTGTGTAGTATACTTTGGCACCATATACACATCCATTTCTTAATCAACGATTTGTGTAATGGTTTCAAAATCAATTTGTAATCCTTGTCTGGATACATAATTTCATTGGACTTTGAAAAATGGTGACTCTTTTCTAATTTTATGCTTCCTTCTGTGATTATTTGCTGGTCATCTTAGGTAAAGTAGAGGTTTTCCTCATGAACTAGGGTCATATGGTTACTTCAAAATACAGTTCCTATTGAAAAGGCAAAGATACATGCATTTAATTTTTCTTTTTGATTTCTAATTTTCAAAGAAAAAATTGATTTAATAGCCAATGTAAAAGGAAGCAATGAATTTTTCCCCCCATTTTTTCCTTTTTTGGGGGTATTATTACAGATTAATGGATTTTTACTGATTTAATGTTTTATCAAACATTCAACAATCATATCATCTTATTCTTTCCAATTCTCAAAATTGTAACAGTTTTGGCCAGTGGAATACTCTTAAGGCTGGATTTGGGTCCTTTTAACATGGCTTCATTGTGGCATTGGTTAGGAAAAATTTTCATAAAGAGGACAAAGAAATCACATCCCTAAAATTAAATAAAATGGGCTTCATTAAAAAAAAACAAACCTTTGCTTATGTAGAAAAAGTCAACAAATTACAACATCCTTTCATGATAAAAGCCTTCAACACATTGGGTATAGAAGGAACATACCTTAACATAATAAAGGCCATATATGACAGACGCTCAGCTAACATTATACTCAACAGAGAGAAATTGAAAGCTTTTCCTCTAAGATTAGGAAAAAGACAAAGATGTCACTCTCACCACTCTTATTCAATATAGTACTGGAAGTCCTCACTAGAGAAATTATGCACACAAAGAAATACTAGGCATCCAAATAGGAAAGAAGTAGTAAAATTTTTGCTATTTGCAGACGATATAATTTTGTATATAGAAAATCCCAAAGAATCAACCAAAAAGGTTTTGGAACTAATCAGTGATTTCTGTAAAGCTGCAGCATATAAAATCAACATACAGAAATCAGTTGCATTTCTATACACTAATAAAGAAACATCTGAAAAAATAAATAAAATGATCTCATTCACAAGAGCATCAAAATCAATAAAATACCTAGGAATACATTTAACCAAGGAAGTGAAATATCTGCAGAATAAAAATATGAGACTTTTCGGAAAGAAACTGAATACACAAAAAAATGGAAAGATACCCTGGCTCATGGATTGAAAGAATATTGATAAACTGTTTATACTACTCAAAGCCATCTATAGATTCAACATAATCCCCACCAAAATACCCATGATGTTCTTCACGGAAGTATAAAAAAATTCTAAAATCTTTATGGAACCACAAAAGACCCCAGAGAGCCAAAGCAAACCTGAGGAAAAAGAACAAAGCCTGAGGTATCACACTTTCTGATTTCAAATTATACTACAAAGCTTTAGTAATAAAAACAGTATGGGACTAGCATAAGAATAAACACATAGACCAATGGGACAGAATAGAGAGCCCAGAATTAAACCTCTGCATATCCAGTCAACTAATATTCAACAAGAAAGCCAAGAACACACAATGGGGAAAAACAAATGGTGCTGGAAAAACAGGATAAACACATGCAGAACAATGATATTTCACCCTTATCTTATATATACCACTCACAAAAATTAACTCCAAGTGGATCAAGGACTTAAACATAAGATGAAATACCATAAAATTCCTAGAAGAAAAAATAGGGAAGAAGCTCCTCAACACTGGTCTTGGCAATGATTTTCTGGATATGACACCAAAAGCACAAACAACAAGAATAAAAATCAACAAATGGGATTAAATCAAACTTAAAAGGTTCTACATAGCAAAAGAAACAATTAAAATGAAAAGGTAAACTACAGAATGGGAGAAAAGTTTGCAAACCATATATCAGATAAAGGGTTAATATCCAAAATACATAAAGAATGCATGCAACTCAATAACAAAAACAAAAAACCAAACAATCTAATTTAAAAATGGGCTGAGGAACTAAACAGATATTTTTCCAAAGGAGACATCCAATGACCCCAAGAAGTACATGAAAAGATGCTCAACATCACTAATTATTAGGGAGTGTAAATCAACACCACAGTGACATATCACCTCACATGTTAGAATGGGTATCATCCAGAAAACAGAAGATAATGAGTGCTGGTGAGGATGTGGAGAAAAGGGAACCCTTGTAGACTGTTGGTGGGAATGAAAATTGCTTTAACCATTATGGAAAACAGTATGGTGGTCCCTCAAAAAAATTAAAATAGAACTAACATATGATGTATCAATTCCTCTTTTAGATATATATATATCTCCATCCAAAGGAAATGAAAATAGGATATCAAAGAAATATATGCACTCCCATGTTTATTGTGCCATTATTCACAAGAGCCAAGATATGGAAACAAGTACCCTTCAATGGATGAATGGATAAAAAATATATATACAATGGAATATTATTCAGCTATGAGACATAAGGGCATCTTGCCATTTGCATCAACAAGTATGGACCTTGAGCATTTTATGCTAAGCAATATAAGCCAGACAGAGAAAGACAAATACTGTATGATACCCCTTAACATAAAAAAGCCAAACTCGTAAAAACAGAAAGTAAAATGGTGGTTACCAGGGGATGGGGAATGGAGGATAGGACAGATGTAGTTTAAGGATACAACCTTGCAATTAGCAGTAAATAAGCACTAGAATATAGACAACTATATAATATTATAATCATCAAACTTGTTAAGAGACTAGAACATAATGATTCCAACCACTTGAAAGAAAGGATAATTATGTAATGTGCTAGAGGTGCTAATTATTGCTACAATGGTAATCATATTATATAAAGTATCAAATTAACATACTGTATACCTTAAAGCTACACAATATTATATGTCAAATATATTTCAATAAAAAATAAAATTTAAAAAAAAAATAAATAAAATTTTAAAAGATAGAAAAAAATCTTGTTCTTCCCAAGACATCATTAGCATAATGTAAACACATTTACTGAATAGACCTAGGGTCAGTAAACTACCTTGATGTGCCAATTTCAGCCCACCACCTGTTTTTATAAATAAAGTTTTATTGAAACACAGACACATTCATCATTTAGGATTGTCTCTGGCTGCTTTCCTGCTACAACAGCAGAGTTGAGTAATCTTGTCAGAGACCTTATGTTCTCCCCTAAGCCAAACATATTTACTATCTGCCCTTTTGCAGACAGTTTGCTGACCCCCGGTTGGGACCATGAAAATTTCAAGCAATATGACATTTTTTGTTTGATGTTGTTTCATGGGTTCATCTTGTTTTTTTCTAACCAAATTTTTAGCTGCTACTTAAGAGCAGGAATGGTGTCTTACATTTTGTCTGTATCTTTCATAATCCCCAGGCACTCCGTAAATACTTGATTGGTTTATCTACTGAAAGAGTACTTTCACAGATGTTTTTTCGTTTGCTTTTAACAAGAATATCCGTTGATTCAAAGTAATGAAGCATCTAGACACATGTGTATATTCAGTGTATTGGAATAATATGTGAATGTCCTGGAATTATTGTGAGTGAAAGAAATCAATTTTCTGTACCCTTTATATTACATTACAGAGATGACCCTACATCTCTACCTATTCCACAAATTTGCCTTTTAGAAGAGAATAATTTATTTTACCAACTCACTGAAGTCATTGTTATTTCACGACTAGGTAATATGAGATGACTTTAGTCTTTAGAATGAAATTTCTGTACTGGAAAAGCCTTTAACTTTGCAGGGGGAAACATTAAGGTCAGTGTCTGTGGCTCTCAAGGGCTTTTGCTCAGCTTGACATAGAAAGAAATTAAAAAGAAAGAAATCCATACTGGACAGAGCAATAAAAATTAGTGCACAGTTTAGCTCTAAGGAAGACTCTCACTGGGCATAGACAGAAAATTCACTAAAAGGACAGAAACTACCATCGACTTTAAACAACATGTTTTACCTTTCCTATGTGCAGAGTGCCCGTGAATTTATATATGAACAACTTTGCTAAAATTCAGTGCAAGGATAGGCTGTGTCTATTTGCAATGGGAAGGTTGGAAGAACTTGAATTTATTTCTGTTGGTCCTTCTGTGTTTAGTGGTTTATGATTCTTGTCATCTTGTTTGGCAAAAGTGATAGCCAAGCATCCACTGGTGTACATTCAGATTTTTTCCCACATCTTGGCTAATGTGAACAGTGCTGTAATGACCATATGACCACAGGAATACTGATATTTCTTTGAGATCCTGAATTCGTTTCTTTTGGATAAATATCAGCAGTGGGATTGCCTGATCATCTGGTAGTTCTATTTTTAATTTTTTGAGGAATCTCCATACTGTTTTCCATCATTTTATATTCCCACCAGCAGTGTACAAGGGTCCCAATTTCTCCACATCTTCACCAGTACTGGTTATATTTAGCATTTTTTTTTTTTTTGTATAACACTAAATTGTACACTTAAATTTGTTAAAAAGTAGATCCCATGTTAAGTGTTCTTATCACAATAAAATAAAATTTAAAAGAAGTGACAACCAACAGCGGGGGTCTATTACTGTGGTTGGTATTTGTAGTATTTGTTACGTATGTGTATTAGAATTAATGATTTGCTCAGTGCAAATCACAATTTAGCTTCTCTTTTTGAAGTAGTGACATCTATATGGAACTAAAGTCTATTAAATAAATACAATTTCTGTGCAACAAGCAAATTATTTCTTGTGTTATTGTTCATAAATAATGGAGAACTGTAAAATGAATACTTAAAGAAATATAGACCTATTAAAATAATGCACCATTTGCCTAAGTTCATGCAGTTACAGGATTTACTATAACTGGAAATTATTTCAAAACTGACTGCAGTGTTCCATAAATTTAATGTGTGGATAGTTTGGCAAGTAGCTTATTAACAAAACAGGAGAAGCACCAACTCGTTTCGTCTACTTTCCCTAAGTTAGAAGGATAAACCACTGTTTGTCATATTAAAGACTTCTATAGACAGTCTAATATATTTGATACTTCTTAACTTTTCTGTAAAATTATATCTGAGTGCTATACATATCTGTGTGTATATACATATACATAAGTATGTGTGTACGTATATTTGTGTGTTTATAGATATACATATATATACACATATGTGTGTATATGTGTATATATATGTCTGTGTATATATGCATATACATATATATGTGAATGTGTATGTTTGTATGTATATAAATATGTATGTGTGTTTATGTGTGTGTGTATATATATATATATATATATATATATATATATATATCTATATCATGAAAAAAGTTCTTAGATTACAAAGAGGCTTTATTTTTCTTTTTTTGAAACTTTGGTTTATACATCTTAAAACTTAGAAACCCAAACTGGATCATGTTTTTGTTTTTGTTTTTGCCCTGGGACTACTGCTCTTGGGTTAGTTCCATTTTGATGAAATCTGTTGTTGATAAAAGAGAGTTCAAACTCCTCTAAACCAATTAAAACGTTTTTTGCCTCAGGAAGTAAATAAAAGCACATGATAGAACTAAAGCAGAATGGAGAGTGGTAATCAGTATAGTAGTTCAGTATTGAACAATATTGAACACTGTAACAATAACACCTAATAAATCATTCTGAAAGGTACATTGGATATATTTTTTTCAAGGACAAATAAAGTATACTCATGAAGATCAAAAAAATGCCTGTGTTACTTTTATGGTCTATTTTAGAAAGTATTGAAGATTTCTTCTAAAGTAAACTTTAAATTCCTTTATTATATGAAACATTCCTCAAAATATTTGAAACCTGTCATAGTATGTTTACATACATTATGAATTGAGATGTAAATCGATTTAGAGATTTATGTAAATCTATTTGGAACCCTACTTAAATAATTTTAAAGCCTTTATGTTTAAAAAATATTTGTACTACTTTGATCACAAAAGACTTTTTAGTGTTGAATGCAAAGCATAGCTGTTACTAATTTTTCTTTCCAGAATATATTTTTCATTTAGTTTCAGAAAACAGAACTGTTAAAATTGTTTTCATAATAAAATTGACACTAATGGTTTGCTTCTGCCTTTTCTTACTGTTTTTTTTTTTGATAAGAATTTTCCAATTATCTATGGCTTAATGATTATGATGCCACGATTAGAAGATCATGACTTTGAGAGAGGCTATAAACATAGCGGTTTTTAAGAAACATGTTTGGTTCATTCATTCGTTTATCCATCTGTCCTTCTGTCTGTTCATCTATTCATTCTATCACCTATTCATCATCTAACAACGCATCCATCCTCCTATCTATCAATCATCCATCCATTCATCCTTCCATCTGTCCATCCATCTATCCACCCATCCATCCTTCCACCTAGCCTCCAATGTTTTTGAGCCCCTGCTATGACAGGCACTTTTTTTTTTTCCTGGAAAATGACTTTACTAATAGAAACAGAAGGAAACCCTGAATTCCACAGTAATTTTGGAAGAAATAAAGTATGCAGGACAAATGTTAGTTAACTTATTTCATGTTTGATGGGAAGCATACGTACTTGAGAGCAAATATCTTCCTTAACCAGATACTTAGCACTGCTATTTAAAGAAAACTGGTTAAAACTTCAATAGCACTTTTCTCTAACAAATTTTTATAAATATTTAGATATGTTAGGAACTTGGTACAGAACTAGCTCTGTAACTTGGTTATAGTAATGTAACTGCACTAATTAAAGCTAGAGATAAAAATTCTCTTCCACACAAATTAAGTACGATAATGACTGTGAAAGCCTTGAATGCTGTGTTCATACAATGTATGAGAATGGCTATTTCCTCACACCCTTGCCAACAGTGGCAAGGAAGTATTATCATTCTTTTTATCCTTGCTAGTATAAATGGAAAAAAATCCACTGTTCTCCTAATTAAAATTTCTCTGATTATTTATGATGCTAAGCAGTGTATACTTAGTGGTCACTTGCATTTCTATTTCAGTAAATTGTGTATTCATGCATTGATATTTGCCCATTTTTCTATTTATGTCTTTTTTTCTGACTGATTCATGAGAGCACATTGTATACTAAAGACACTAACTCTTGGTCATCTATATTACAAATATATAAAATATGTTTATTTTAATTTCACATATACATCAGTTTAAGCTTTATATGGTCAAATTTATTAATATTTATAAATTAATATTTTATTGCTATTTTGGTGTTATGCTTGAAAAAGATCTTCCCACATTATACAGGTATCTGTGTGTGTTTTATTCCAATAAAATACAATTTCAATTTTTACATATAACTTGTCATTTTCCTGAAAATAATGCCAGTTTGTTATGCTAGGCGGGGAGCACTCTTTATTTTTTATCATCCTAAACTTCCAAGGTCATGTACTTAACTAAAGGCCAAAAATGAAGCTGGATTCTCTAGCCCAATTTGGCCTCTCTATATTGTTATTTTAGTCCTTACATTCAAATCGTTATGTATTTCTCAGTGTTCCCTACCCAAGGCGCTGGATTATAATACCACCATGAGATGAATTTACTATCCCCTTCCCCAAACTTCCCATCAAGGGGAGAGCCTAACTCTTTAAATCTTATGGTTTGGCTGAGACAGCAGAACATTGGTCTCCTGTGGGCAGCTGGGTCCCTTCCATATGGGAAAAAGGGATGATTGACAAAATCATCAAAAGGTAGTGGCATTCTGTGAGTCGTGCTCTTGCATGGGGGACAAGAGCAGGAAGGGGAAGCAGCTTTTTCTCCTCCACCCCCTCCTGCCCTTGTTTATTGGCTTGCTTGAGTCTGTCTTTCATATCTACTGCATTTTCCCCATTATACTCACTGTTTCTCCCCATTGCACTTATAATAACTGTTCTCTTCATTACAGTTAATTTTCTGCACCCTGTGTTTTGTCTTCTACTTTATTTCGAGTATTCCTGTATTCATTTCTTTTTGTTTTATTTTAGCCCCCTTTTCCCCCATCTTATGATGTTTTATTCCCAGACTATTCTGACACCCCATTCCTGTTTCTTAATGGATATAGCTTCTTGCATTCTATGGGGTTCCCTAACAGTTTTACACTTCGATACAGAAATTTCTCGTGGATCACATAGTGGGTTAGTCTCAAAGGCACATGGATATTCTTCCCTCCCTCCTGTTCTGCAGTATTTAATTCACAGTCTCCTTTTCTCCCAATGTTGCTTCACCTCCTACTCATGCTCAAATGAAGGAATCTTTCCCAACTCAATATTTTTAGACAAATCTTATGGGTGAATTGCCTTTCATCTTGTTCTTTGCTGGAATGTTTGGTACTTTAATCCTTCCTTAGATCTATGATTGTAGAACAGGTTGAGACGTACAGGTTTAGGTCAGTTCTCTAGTTTCCAGCCTGATTTTACTTCTGTTCAACAGAACCAGCATTGTCCAGCTCCCTGGTTCTTAGAGACTCTGACAGGATACATGAAACATTAACTTCTAGTATTCAGTTGTACTAAATTCTTCCTTCAGCTGCCTTCAGAATGTTGCTTTGGCTATACAATATGAATATGAATTTAACTACCAAGACATTTTCTCGTGAAATGCAACAGGATTCTGTGGGGCTCCTGGGCACAAAAGCCTTTCTGTGCCCCCCACTGCTTGATTATAGGAAATAAGCTTCATTCAGCCTCTGACTTTCCATGAGCTCCAAGGAGCAAGTTCAAACAGTTGCTAATTAGGGAAGGGAGGGGATGCAGAGACAAGGGAGGAACAGTCAAAAGAAACTACAGTGCAGCCTTGGGGCAGGGTCCTAGTTCCCCCTCAAGGGATACACAGAACAATATCTCTGGGCTGTTTGGCAGATACTGAAACCCCCTCCAGGTGGGAGAAGTTAACTGTGTGCTGCCCACAAGCACGTAGACCCCAGACCGGTTGGAACCAGAAGGTTGATGATGCCGACTCCCACTTACCTCCCCACCAACCAATCAGAAGAATGTCCATGAGCTGATCACGCCTTCTTTGAACCATTTCTATAAAACTCCTTACTGTCCACTCCAGGTTGGGACACAGTTTTGAGGGCATTAGCCTGCTGTGGTCCCCTTTTCCTGGCAAAGCAATAAAGCTCTTCTTTTCTACTTTACCCCAAACTCTGTCTCCAAGATTTAATTTGGTGTCAGGGTACAGAGGCTGGATTCAGCTTCACTTCCTGCTAAGTCATGAAATTTTTCTGCAAGGATGGGAAAAGTTGGTGGATGGGGAGGCTATGACAGTGAGGGTAAGTATGGAGAAATAATCCAGAAGCTACTAGGCAATACAGCACCTGCAGGTAGAAAGGTAAAATTGCTAGACCTCATTGTGTAAGAGTCTCTAAGTATCTGAATGTTGGGAAAATGGTGGAAAAAATATGAAGCATAGTGTTACCATTGACTGTACAATTACCAATTCCCAGCAGGCCCTGGTATTAGATTTTCAGTTTTAGTTTTCATTGTTTGAATTCTTACCACCATTTTTTGTATTCTTCTTTCTCTTTTTTCTCATCTTATAATAATTTAGGGACAAGCTAGTTTTAGCTTTACATCATTGTGGACCTAAACTTTGTTCAGTGTTCCGTCCACACTCTAGTTTTGACCATACATGTCTCATGAGACACTGTTCTGCAGAAAATTGTTCTTAAGCATGTTAGTAAATGTGCCTTCGAAAGTGTTCTATATTCAATATGCTTTGAAAATACTGTGTTGAAATTCCAGAGGTTCATCTATTACAGGACTTCCCAACAGCTTTAAAATGCCAGGGTATATGTATTGTGAACCACCAAGAGGCATCACCAAGCATCATGCCCCTAACTTGTTTGACCATGAATCTATTATTCCTGAACAATGTTCTGCAGATCACTACTTTAAGAAACAGTGTACTCACTGTGTACTCTGTACTTAAATGCCCCAGAGTCCTTACTACTCTCTGGTTACAAGGAAGACACTTGGAAACAATTTATTCAGGCTTCCTGGTTATCATTTTCTGCACTTACGCAGAAAGACATTTAGCTCTTGACCTTATGTTAAACTTACTGACTACACCTCTAGTTTAAAAATTATTGTTTGAGTCAATGACACAGTTTGATTCAGTTCCAAGGTCTCCATGTAATATATAAAAAAAGCGTGGACTCAATGAATTTCTTTTATTCACTTACATTATCCCAGGTAGTCTTCTGTATTTGCTTTATCAACCCTAAATAAGGTTTAAGACTGAAAACTTTGTTCCATATAATTAGAAACACACATATACATTTGTGTCATAGTGTTGTACTTTATAAGAACTTGATACCTACTGACTGATTTATTAAACCAACACCTAAGGATGGCAGAATTCAACCTTTGGCTCTGGTTATTCTAATGTGATCTCTAGAGTGGCATATATAGTAAAACAAACTGGCATTTATATTGTTTAGTTATATACATTAACTAACAAGTCTAGACTCAACACTGATTTTGGAAGTGCTGTAGAGAGGTAAATCAAACAACTGTAGAAATAAAGTGTTATGTCTCTAATTAAATGCTTTAAAAAATAAACTGAAAGATATTCAGGATTTGAAGAACTTCAACAAGAATGTAGAACCAGTTCAGTAAAACTAAGATAAAATTATTTTGCATTAAATTAAAGAGGAGAAAAGGACATTCAGGTAATAAAGTTCTTTTATGGTATTGAACTTTAAAAAATTAAGTAAAACAAATAAAATTGAAAATAAAAATTCCTCTGTAGCTTTTCTCCTCTGACCTCTCAAAACGAGCAGTTCTGAAATATGAGCCATGTGATAATGCTAATTCTTCTGATGATCATTTTGACAGATCTTTTTAAGAAATTGCTTTCAAAGTCATTTAAATGAGGAAGAAGGAAACTATGCACAACTCAAAATTTTCAACTGTCAAAATGACTCCCTGATTTCTCTCCCATATTACATATTTATTTTATTAAGTTTATTTAGCCTGGGGTTACTTCCTAACATCATTTAGTCGAATGTACAAGCCTGGCCTTTATTATGTACAGTAGGGAAATTATTTTCCTGGCCTGAGATGGAGCCATAATTTCATCTCTTCAGAGGAACTGAAGAGCTATGTCTGGTCTTGTTAGATGCTCAAGCTGTAGCAGAATATTCTGTGCCAACATCAGCACACTTGCCAGAGGCGCGGAGAGCCCCTGGACTGTGACCTGAGCTGAAGCTCCAGCAATAAATTAGAAAGTCAAGGGAACACAGAAGGAACTGGAAGAGCTTTAATTAGCACATTCAAGGGGAAACACTCTATTAGATTTTTATTGCTTTATAGCATATTACCACAAAGGTAGTGGCTTAAAACAACTCACACTTGTCATCTCAGAGTTTCTGTGGGGCAGATGTCAGGGCATGGCTTAGCTAGGTCCACTGCCTAAGGTCTCATATAGTTGTAATTAAGATGTTGGAGGAGATGCATCCTCACCCAGAGGCTTGACTAAGGAAAAGCCCTCTTCCAAGTTCACTCAGGTCACTGGCAGAATTCATTTCCTTTTGGTTGTAGGACTGAGGACCCTGCTTCTATTGGCTGTCAGCTGGAAGCTGCCCTCAGCATCCAGAGGCCACCCACAACTCTTTGCCAAGTGGAATCTCAAACATGGCTCCTTAACTGTTTCACATGCAGCTAGGAAAGGAGGGTCTTTAGAATGAGCCTGCTACAAAGATGGAATCTTATGTAACGTAACATAATCATGAGAGTGATATCCAACCCTTTGCCATATTCTGTTGGTTAGAAGAGAGTCATAGATCCTGCCCACACTCGAGGGGAAGGGATTACACAAAAGTGGGAACACCAAGAGGCAAAGATCATGTTGGGGGGGCAACCTCTGAGTCTTTAGCCACAAATACTGGGCTCTTACTTAAGGAAGAATCCCTCCAAATAAAAAAAAAAGCCTTAGCATTCAGTAGAGTGGTATCAAACACTAACATAAAAAATGATGACTGCCTTCTGCTTCCCACTCCTGGGCCTATAACCAGACAAAGCTATAATTCGAAAAGATACATGTGCCCCCATGTTGATAGCAGCACTATTCACAATAGCCAAGACATGGTAACAACTTAAATGTCCATCAACAGATGAATAGCTAAAGAAGATGTGGTATATATCTACAATGAAATACTACTCAACCATAAAAAGAAATAGTGCCATTTGCAGCATCATGGATGGACCTAGAGATGATCATACTTAGTGAAGTAAGTCAGCAAGAGAAAGACAAATACCATATATCACTTATATGTAGAATCTAAAATACAACACAAATGAACATATCTACAAAGCAGAAACAGACTCACAGACATAGAGAACAGACTGTGGTTGCCAAGGGGGAGGGGGGTGGGAGAAGGATGGACTGGGAGTTTGGTATTAGCAGATGCTAATTAGTGTATATAGGATGGATAAACAACAGTGTCCTTCTGTATAGCACAGGGAACTATATTCAATATCCTGTGATAAATCATAATGGAAAAGAATATGAAAAAGAATATATATATATATATATATATATATATATATATATATATATATATATATATATATATATCTGAGTCACTTTGCTGTACAGCAGAAATGAACACATTATAAATCAACTGCACTTCAATAAAATTTTTTTAAAAAAGGAAAGAAAATGATGACTGTCACAATTTTGCAATGATTTTGCAATGTTTCAGTAACTCCTTGACCTTGCTTATGAAACTGAAATTTCTGTGTTTTCCAAGTGACTTCTAAGGTCAATGAATAAGTTCTCTGGTGAGGCAGTAACAGTGTCTGTCATTCAGTCAGACTGTTCTTTGTATGCTTCAGCTTCTGCTACTAATTTGCCAGTTTGTTGATCTTCTTTGATATAAACACAAATATTTACCCTTGGTAAGAAATAAAACATTGAACACAAAACTTAATTGTTTGGTCAGAAAAAAGATCACAACCTTGCAAAAATAGTTGAAATATTATAGGGAAACTGTGGAGTAAAATTTCAAACAATGTATTAAAAAAATTGAAGGAAAATTTATATATAGTGAACTACACAGATCTTAAGCATACAATTTGGTGAGTTTTGACAAATACAAACGCCTGACTAATCAACACCCCAATCGAGAAATAACACATGTCTATCAACCCAGAAAGTTCACTTATGCTTCCTTCCCTGTTACCCTTAGATAACCATTGTTCTGATGCCTATCATCATAGACTAATTTTGCCTGTACTTAAAAAAAATGTTTTAAACATTAAGATAAAACTGAAGTACACTACACACATTTAAAGTGTACAATTAGATCAGTTTCTACATGTATCTATACCAGTAAAACCATCACCACAATAAAGATTACAAACATTTCTGTCACTCCTAGAAGCTACTCGTGTCCCTTCTGTAATCCAATCCTCCCTCTATCTCATCATTGTTACCCCAGGCAACGAATGATTTGATTTCTGTCACTTTAGATTAGTTTGGATATTCTATAATTTAAAAACATGCTCAGCATCATTAGGCATCAAGGATATTCAAATTAAAACTATAATGAGATATATTATAAACTCATTAGGATGACTAAAAAATGAAAAACTAACCATATCAAGTGTTGCTAAGAATGTAGAACAGGTGGAACTTTACTTTGTTGCTGATGGGAATACAATATGGTACAACCACCTTAGAAAACAGTTTGACAGTTTCTTAAAAATTGATACATTTACCTATCATAGAATCCAACTATTCTACTGTTAGGTTTTTACCCAAGAGAATAAAAAATATACGTTTACATGAAGACTTATACACAAATGTCCACAGCAGCTTTACTTGTCATAGGCAAGAGCTGAAAGTAGCCCAAATGTCCAAGAACAGGTGAATGAATAAACAGACTGAAATGATCACCCAACAAAGCACCACTCAGCAATAAAAGTGAATGAACAACTGATAAATGCAACAACAAAATGAATCTCAAAAAATTCCTATGCTGAGTAGTAGTTTTGCCTATTTTTGAATTTCATACACATGGGATAGTTACAGCGTTTGTACTGTTGCACTTCTTTTGCTCCACAAAGAGTTATTCACTGTGTTACTAATTCAGTAGTGTATCACTTTTCATTGTCAAATAACTGACTTTTGAAATTAAAATACTCTCCATACCATACAGAGATTATACACACATACAACACTAGAGCTGTGCAGAGCTCAGCAAAGGCAATCTATTACATTTAAGAGATTAGAGGTCGAGTATATTTTAATTTGCCTTTCTTTTTAACACTGGTTACCTATTTACAAGCCCTACTTGCTTGTTACCTTGAACTTTACCTTAAAAGAAAAAGGCCTAGGTGTGCTCCTCAGCCATGGAAGCGTGTGCTTAGCTTCCCGAGGCACCCCTTTCCCCTTTGCGAGTAGAGCTTGTGTACAGAATGTCACCATCCTTTGCCTGATTTCATCAAACAAGCATTCTGACAGGTCTCCCATCCTCTAGCTTTCTCCTGGTTTCAGTCCATCTTCTCCGGGATGACCCAGGGTCTTGGTGCTCCAGCCAGGTGTCAGGCCTGAGCGTCTGAGGTGGGAGAGCTGAGTTCAGGACATTGGTCCATCAGAGACCTCCCAGCCCCTTGTAATATCAATCAGCAAAAGCTCTCACAGAGATCTCCATCTCATCTCTAAGACCCAGCTCCACTCAACGACCAGCAAGCTCTAGTGCTGGACACCCCCTGCAAACAACTAGCAAGACAGGAACACAACCCCACCCATTAGCAGACAGGCTGCCTAAAATCATAATAAGTTCACAGACACCCCAAAACACACCACAGGATGTGGTCCTGACCACCAGAAAGAAAAGATCCAGCCTCATCCATCAGAACACAGGCACCAGTCCCCTCCACCAGGACGCCTACACAACCCACTGAACCAACCTTACTCACTGGGGGCAGACACCAAAAACAGTGGGAACTACGAACCGGCAGCCTGTGAAAAGGAGACCCCAAACACAGTAAGTTAGGCAAAATGAGAAGACAGAGAAATACGCAGCAGATGAAGGAGCAAGGTAGAAGCCCACCAGACCAAACAAATGAAGAGGAAATAGGCAGTCTACCTGAAAAAGAATTCAGAGTAATGATAGTAAAGATGATCCAAAATCTTGGAAATAGAATGGAGAAAATACAAGAAACGTTTAACAAGGACTTAGAAGAACTAAAGAGCAAACAAACCATGGTCAACAAGACTATAATGAAATTAAAAATTCTCTAGAAGGAACCAACAGCAGAATAACTGAGGCAGAAGAACGGAGAAGTGACCTGGAAGAGAAAAGAGTGGAAATAACTACTGCAGAGCAGAATAAAGAAAAAAGAATGAAAATAATTGAGGACAGTCTCAGAGATCTCTGGGACAACATTAAACTCACCAACATTCGAATTATAGGGGTCCCAGAAGAAGAAGAGAAAAAGAAAGGGTCTGAGAAAATATTTGAAGACATTATAGTTGAAAACTTCCCTAATATGGGAGAGGAAATAGTCAATCAAGTCCAGGAAGTGCAGAGTCCCATACAGGACAAATCCAAGGAGAAACATGCCAAGGCACTTATTAATCAAATGCTCAAAAATTAAATACAAAGAAAAAATATTAAAAGCAGCAAGGAAAAAACAACAAATAACATACAAGGGAATAGCCATAAGGTTAATAGCTGATCTTTCAGCAGAAACTCTGCAAGTCAGAAGGGTGTGGCAGGACATATTTAAAGTGATGAAAGGGAAAAAACCTACAACCAAGACTACTCTACACAGCAAGGATCTCATTCAGATTCGATGGAGAAATTAAAACCTTTACAGACAAGCAAAAGCTAAGAGAATTCACCACCACCAAACGAGATTTACAACAAATGCTAAAGGAACTTCTCTAGGCAGGAAAAACAAGAGAAGGAAAAGACCTACAATAACAAACCCTAAACAACTAAGAAAATGGTAATAGGAACATACATATTGATAATTACCTTAAATGTAAATGGATTAAACGCTCAAACCGAAAGACACAGACTGGCTGAATGGATACAAAACACAAGACCCGTAAATATGCTGCCTACAAGAAACCCACTTCAGACCTAGGGACACGTACAGATTGAAAGTGAGGGGATGGAAAAAGATATTCCATGCAAATGGAAATCAAAAGAAAGCTGGAATAGCAGTTCTCATATCAGACAAAATAGACCTCACAAGAGACAAAGAAGGACACTACATAATGATCAAGGGATCAATCCAAGAAGAAGATATAACAATTGTAAATATTCATGCACCCAACAGAGGAGCACCTCAATACATAAGGCAAATACTAACAGCCATAAAAGGGGAAATCTACAGTAACAAAATCATAGTAGGGGACTTTAACACCCCACTTTCACCAATGGACAGATCATCCAAAATGAAAATAAATAAGGAAACACAAGCTTTAAATGATACATTAAACAAGATGGACCTAATTGATATTTATAGTACATTCCACCCAAAAACAACAGAATACACTTTCTTCTCAGGTGCTCATGGAACATTCTGCAGGATAGATCATACCTTGGATCACAAATCAAGCCTTGGTAAATTTAAGAAAATCGAAATCATATGAAGTATCTTTTCCGACCACAACACTATAAGACTAGATAACAATTACAGGAAAAAAACTGTAAAAAATACAAACACATGGAGGCTAAACAATACATGACTAAATAACCAAGAGATCACTGAAGAAATCAAAGAGGAAATTAAAAAATACCTGGAAAAAAATGACAATGAAAACACAACGACCCAAAACCTATGGGATGCAGAAAAAGCAGTTCTAAGAGGGAGGTTTATAGCAATACAGTTCTACCTCAAGAAACAAGAAACATCTCAAATAAACAACGTAAGCTTACACCTAAAGCAATTAGAGAAAGAAGAACAAAAAAAACCCAAAGTTAGCAGAAGGAAAGAAATCATAAAGATCAGATCAGAAATAAATGAAAAATAAATGAAGGAAACAATAGCAAAGATCAATAAAACTAACAGCTGTTTCATTGAGAAGATTAAAAAAATTGATAAACCATTAGCCAGACTCATCAGGAAAAAGAGGGAGAAGACTCAAATCAATAGAGTTAGCAATGAAAAAGGAGAAGTAACAACTGACACTGCAGAAATACAAAGGATCATGAGAGATTACTACAAGCAACTCTATGCCAATAAAATGGACAATCTGGAAGAAATGGACAAATTCTTAGAAAAGCACAACCTTCTGAGACAGAACCAGGAAGAAATAGAAAATATAAACAGACCAATCACAAGCACTGAAATTGAAACTGTGATTAAAAATCTTCCAACAAACAAAAGCTCAGGACCAGACGGCTTCACAGGCAAATTCTATCAAACATTTAGAGAAGAGTTAACACCCATCCTTCTCAGACTTTTCCAAAATACAGCAGAGGGAGGAATAGTCCCAAACTCATTCTATGCGGCCACCATCACCCTGATACCAAAACCAGAAAAAGATGTCACAAAGAAAGAAAACTACAGGCCAATACCCCTGATGAACATAGATGCAAAAATCCTCAACAAAACACTAGCAAACAGAATCCAACAGCACATTAAAAGGATCATACACCATGATCAAGTGGGGTTTATCCCAGGAATGCAAAGATTCTTCAATATATGCAAATCAATCAATGTGATACACCATATTAACAAATTGAAGAATGAAAACCATATGATCACCTCAATAGATGCAGAGAAAGCTTTTGACGAAATTCAACACCCATTTATGATAAAAACCCACCAGAAAGTATGCTTAGTGGGAACTTACCTCAACATAATAAAGGCCATATATGACAAACCAACAGCCAACATCGTTCTCAATGGTGAAAAACTGAAACCATTTCCTCTAAGATCAGGAACAAGACAAGGTTGTCCACTCTCACCACTATTCAACATAGTTTTGGAAGTTTTAGTCACAGCAATCAGAGAAGAAAAAGAAATAAAAGGAATCCAAATCAGAAAAGAAGAAGTAAAACTGTCACTGTTTGCAGATGACATGATACTATACATAGAGAATCCTAAAGATGCTACCAGAAAACTACTAGAGCTAATCAATGAATTTGGTAAAGTAGCAGGATACAAAATTAATGCACAGAAGTCTCTTGCATTCCTATACACTAATGATGAAAAATCTGAAAGAGAAATTAAGAAAACACTCCCGTTTACCACTGCAACAAAAAGAATAAAATACCTAGGAATAAACCTACCTAAGGCGACAAAAGACCTGTATGCAGAAAACTATAAGACACTGATGAAAGAAATTAAAGATGATACGAACAGATGGAGAGATACACCATGTTCTTGGATTGGAAGAATCAACATTGTGAAAATGACTATGCTACCCAAAGCAATGTACAGATTCAATGCAATCCCTATCAAACTACCACTGGCATTTTTCACAGAACTAAAACAAAAATTTCACAATTTGTATGGAAACACAAAAGACCCCGAATAGCCAAAGCAATCTTGAGAAAGAAAAATGGAACTGGAGGAATCAGGCTCCCTGACTTCAGACTATACTACAAAGCTACAGTAATCAAGATAGTATGGTACTGGCACAAAAACAGAAATATAGATCAATGGAACTGGATAGAAAGCCCAGAGATAAACCCACACACATATGGTCACCATATCTTTGAAAAAGAAGGCAAAAATATACAATGGAGAAAAGACATCCTCTTCAATAAGTGGTGCTGGGAAAACTGGACAGCTACATGTAAAAGAATGAAATTAGAATTCTCCCTCACACCATACACAAAAATAAACTAAAAATGGACTGCAGACCTAAATTTAAGGCCAGACATTATAAAACTCTTAGAGGAAAACATAGGCAGAACACTCTATGACATAAATCACAGCAAGATCCTTTCTGACCCACCTCCTAGAGAAAGGGAAATAAAAACAAAATTAAGCAAATGGGACCTAATGAAACTTAAAAGCTGTTTCACAGCAAAGGAAACCATAAAGAAGACAAAAAGACAATGCTCAGAATGGGAGAAAATATTTGCAAATGAAGCAACTGACAAAGGATTAATCTCCAAAATATACAAACAGAGCATGCAGCTCAATATCAAAAAAACAAACAACCCAATCCAAAAATCGGCAGAAGACCTAAATAGATATTTCTCCAAAGAAGATATACAGATTTCCAACAAACACATGGATGCTCAACATCACTAATCATTAGAGAAATGCAAATCAAAACTACAATGAGGTATCGCCTCACACCAGTCAGAATGGTCACCATCAAAAAGTCTACAAACAATAAATGTTTGAGAGGGTGTGGAGAAAAGGGAATCCTCTTGCACTGTTGGTGTGAATGTAAATTGATACAGCCACTATGGAGAACCGTATGGAGGTTCCTTAAAAAACTAAAAATAGAACTACCATATGACCCAAGAATCCCACTAATGGGAATATACCCTTAGAAAACCATAATTGAAAAAGAGTCATGTACCACAATGTTAATTGCAGCTCTATTTGCAATAATCAGGACATGGAAGCAACCTAAGTGTGCATCAAAAGATGAATGGATAAAGAAGATGTGGTACATATATACAATGCAATATTAGTCAGCCATAAAAAGAAACGAAATTGAGTTATTTGTAGTGAGGTGGATGGACCTAGAGTCAGTCAGAGTGAGGTAAGTCAGAAAGAGAGAAACAAATACTATATGCTAACACATAACATGGAATCTTAAAAGAAAAAAAGGTTCTGAAGAACCTAGGGGCAGGACAGGAATAAAGATGCAGATGTAGATATTGGACTTGAGGACACTGGGAGGGGGGAGGGTAAGCTGGGACAAAGTGAGAGAGTGGCATGGACATATATACACTACCAAATGTAAAATAGCTAGTGGGAAGTAGCCGCACAGCACAGGGAGATCAGCTCGGTGTTTTGTGACCACCTAGGGGGTGGGATAGGGAGGGTGGGAGGGAGCCTCAAGAGGGAGGGGATATGGGGATAGCTGTATACGTGTAGCTGATTCACTTTGTGATACAGCAGAAACTAACACACCGTTGTAAAGCAATTATACTCCAATAACGATGTTAAAAAAGAAAAGAAAAGAAAAAGGCCTAAGACTCAAGTTATGCTCTGTAGGAGTATTACGAAAAACTTTGTGATCAATTTATTAGTGTTTTCCTTTAGTGACATTCTAAAATTATCATTTTTTAATTTCACTGATCATGTCTTTGGATTATTCTAAACAAGCCTCTATCCATTTCTTTTTTACAATTTAAAAATACTCCTAACTATCACAGTACTTTTTCATTCAGCAAAAATAATTTTGTATATATTTAGTTCTCTTCATTTTTTTAAAATAAATCAGTAATTCTAGGCTCTAAATTTTTAGCTGTCACTTGTGTCTAAATTTCTGTTTTCAATAGTTTCCTGATATTTCCATAGCATTATTTTAGGTACATAACAATAAGGAGTAGATTAAAGGACTATTAAGGCATTGGTGTTACAGCTCACACTCTCATCAGAGATTCTGGTGTCCTCCAGTTTAACCAATGTGATGCTCTGACATTAAGTATTTTTAAGAAGTTCAAAAAGTTCGAGGTAAGTTATTAAGCTGTATTATAGATATTATTTTATTAGGTATCTACGGTACATCTCCCTGAATTTTCAAGATTCATTTATATGGTATTAGGGCTATTAAGTTAACTGTAAATCCTTTTATTGAGAGGTTTATTATTGCCTGAATTTGCCTACAGTACAGGTCAAACAATATCCTCTAAAAAAAAAAAACAACTTTGAAATTCTTAAAAATGTTCCTAAAATGGGTCTGGGTCCTGTTTCCCCAACCTTATAATACAGTTTCTCATACAATCCAAGGTTTCTTGAGACTCTCATTAGAAAACAGCTTCTTCAAACTGGTTGATTATATATATATATATATATATATATATATATATATATATATATATATATATATATATAGACTATAGATATATAGACTATAGATATATAGACTGTTTACACTATCTGCCTTGTAGTTGCCATACTCCCTGAGATCTCGAATGATCAAAATTGCCTATTGTGTTTTATTTAAAAGCTTTATTGAGATGTAATTCACATGCCTTGTAATTCACCACTTAAAGTGTACAATTAACTAGCTTTCAGTATATTCATAGAGTTGCAGGACCATTACCACGGTCAGTTTCAGAACACTTTCATCAACCCCCAAAGAGCCTCCACACCTCCAAGCTGCCACCTCCAATCCCCCCATCATCCCAGCCCTAGGAAATCACTAATCTATTTTCTGTCTCTATAGATTTACTTATTCTGGATACTTCGTATAAATGGAACCATACAGTATGTGGCCCTTTGTGACCAGATTCTTCCACTTAGCACGATGTTTTCAAGATTCAGCCATGTTGTAGCATGTATCAGTATTTTATTTCTTTCTACAGCCTGATACCATTCCATTGCATGGATATGCCATATTGCAGGGGTCCCCAACCCCCGGGCCGAGGACTGCTACTGGTCTGCAGCCTGTTAGGAACTGGGCCACACAGCAGGGAGTGAGCAGCTGGCAAGCGAGTGAAGCTTCAAATGCCGCTCCCCATCGCTCACGTTACCACCTGAACCAACACCCCCATCCCTGCCGTCCGTGAAAAAATTGTCTTCCACGAAACCAGTCCCTAGTGCCAAAAAGGTTGGGGACCGCTGCCATATTGTATTTGTCCATTCATCAGCTGATGGACATCGGGTTGTTTCAATCTTTCAGCTACTGTGAATAATGCTGCTATGAACATCCGTGTACAAGTTTCTGTGTGGATGTAAGTTTTCAATTCTCTTGGTATATTCCTAGGAGTGGAATTGCTGGGTCATGTGGGAACCCTGTGTCTAACCTGTTGGGGAAATGCAACACTGTTTTCCAAAGGGAACGCACCAGTCTGCATTCTGACCAGTAGTGTATGAGGATTCTGATTTCTCCACATCCTCCACAACACTTGTTATTATCTCTTTTTCATTACAGCCATCCTCATGAGTATGAAGTGGGATTTCATTGTGGGTCTGATGGCTAATGATGTTGAGCATCTTTTCAAGGGCTTATTGGCCATTTGCACATTTTCTTTATAGAAAAGTCTGTTCAGACCCTTTGCCCACTTTTTAATTGGGTTCTTTGTTTATTATTGAGTTGTCAGAGTTCTCAAGTATTCTAGATACAAATTCCGTATCAGATACATGACTTGTAAAACTTTTGTCCAATTCTTTGGGTCGTCTTTTCACTTTCTTGATGGTGTCCTTTGACATACAGAAGTTTTTAATTTTAATTTAAAACTTAGGTATCATTTATTCTTATTTATCTATTCTTTTCTTTGGCTGCTCGTGCTTTTGGTGACATATCTAAGAAACCACTGCTTGATCCAAGGTCATGAGAATTTATACTTGTCTATTGTTTTTAAATGTTCATGACGTCTTGGCTTGGTATTAAGTTCTTAGATCACTCCTTTTTTATTTAAGGATTTTGTATACGTTTCTTTCATATGAAAGATCTATGAGGGTTTTCTCTCAGCCTTACCTTTTCTAATATTCTTCAGGGTCAAACACAGTTCATGGATATTGCTAAAACTTTTCCAACATCTTTCTGTTCTAAGAAAAAGGTCATTTCTAGGCCCTTCAGAGCAGTTTCACCTACAGGAGATTTGGCAAGCAAGATGCCTGTGATATCAAAGATCTAAGCCTTCACTTAATACCTCCCTCACTTCACTCCAAATTTTAGTGTATCTGGCTGGCAGCTGCTCTTCAGAATTGTTGTCCAATGTTGTGACTTTTTCCTATTCTACTGAAATTGGAAGCTTCTTTGCTTTTTTCTTAAAATAAATTTTTTGTTTATTTATTTATGGCTGCATTGGGTCTTCGTTTTTGCGCGCGGGCTTTCTCTAGTTGCGGTGAGCAGGGGCTACTCTTCGTTGCGGTGCACAGGCTTCTCACTGCAGTGGCTTTTCTTGTTGCAGAGCACAGGCTTCAGTAGTTGTGGCATGCAGGCTCTAGAGCACAGGTTCAGTAGGTGTGGCACACGGGCTTAGTTGCTCCGAGGCATGTGGGACCTTCCCGGACCAGGGCTCAAACCCATGTCCCCTGCACTGGAAGGCAGATTCTTAACCACTGTGTCACCAGGGAAGTCCCTTCTTTGTTGTTTTAACTATTGTTTGAACTTTGTTTCACAGAAGATAATGAGGTAGAAAGACTCTTAATGCACAATCATATTTTGACTACTTTAAAAGTGGTTGAGAAGAGATTGATAAGATTAAAACAGAGCTATCATAGTTAACGGAGTAAGTTGGTACTTATTGAATGTGAACTATATGACAGGCTACCCTGGTCACCCATTCTGAGGTTGGTAATAATATTCACATTTTTATAGGTGAGTAAGCCAAGGTGCTGACGGGGATGGATGTTGGAGAAGAAAACTGGAAGAATCCAAGCAAGACTACAAATGATCTTCCCATCAAAATGGAGTGGAGGTTTCTGGAGAGGGTGGGAAGGGAATGACCTGAGAGGAAGGGGAAAGTTGGAGGAACTTTGGTATAGAGAAATCATGCAGACAAGCAGAAAACCGTAAAGACTCCTGGGAGGTGGAGAAAGCCAGGGACGGAAATTTGAGGTGAAGAAAAGATGCTCTAAGAGCATTTGGGGGGAAATTTTGCCATGCGTTGTACAATGTAATTCACGTTTCACTGTCTCCTCAAGAGGTGTTCAGTAAAAAGTTACATTAGTTTTCATGAGTTTTTGAATCCATCTGTGTTTCAAATTTGACACTGGGATAACACTGTCAGTGAGTGACCCAAGTTTTGAAAAAAGTTGGGTGATATTACTAATGTTTATCTTAAAAAATAGTGTTTTTGTATTTCCTAGAGGTTTTTTGTGATTTCCTTAGCCTGGGAGCAAGTTTTTAATATACCTCCTACAAGCCTTAGCCTTTCCTATGGATACTTAAAAAATAGTAAGCGTCAATATTTAAGTATCATTAAGAAGGGCCAAAAGTTTATTTAGCACAAATTTAAGCCTCCTAATAAATTCAACAGAAACCCATAATTTAGTCCAGTATTGAGTTGTAAAAATAAAGGTTTTAAATTCTACACATTAAAAAATAACCTTCTAATTAATATTTTAGTATGCCCTTTAAGTGACTTTTCTCTGACAAAGTAATACATTCATTGCAGAAAATCTGAGTAATACAAAAAGTATAAAGAAGAAAATTAAAATCACCCATAATCTTGTCACTTAGTAAATATTTTGTAGCATACTGTTTTATACATGTATATATCTGTGTTACGTATGTGTGTATATTCCTTTAAAAAATCTATTTTTACTTGATGTATTTTTACATCTCTGCTTTTAAAAATATTCTCTTAAGACATAATTTTAAGTGTTTTCATACCTATCGTTTTTTTTAAAAATAAATTTTATTTATTTATTATTATTATTATTAATTTTTGGCTGTGTTGGGTCTTCGTTTCTGTGCGAGGGCTTTCTCCAGTTGCGGCGAGCGGGGGCCACTCTTCATCGCGGTGCGCGGGCCTCTCACTATCGCGGCCTCTCTTGTTGCAGAGCACAGGCTCCAGATGCGCAGGCTAAGTAATTGTGGCTCACGGGCCCAGTTGCTCCGCGGCATGTGGGATCTTCCCAGACCAGGGCTCGAACCTGTGTCCCCTGCATTGGCAGGCAGACTCTCAACCACTGCGCCACCAGGGAAGCCCATACCTATCGTTTTTAAAAAATAATTTTTGACAATTCATTGTATAGATGATCTATATTTCATTTAACCAATCCCTTATTTTATAAATAGTAACGGGATGAGTATCCTTAAATGTACATATTTCTCTTTAGCTCAATTTATTTCATTCCAGTTATCTTATAACTGGAAATTTGGCAATGCTCTCTTAATTGTTTCTAGTCTTTTCCTTTCTTCCATCCTACCCGTCCTACCCACCAACACAAACAAGCGTGATATTTTGCCTTGATTTTTGCCCTTTGCTTTCTTTCTCAGCTAAGAGCCATTTTCTGGCTCTCCAACTTTCTAAGTTTTATAAATTGAAATCAGGCCTTAGTACAGTCTCCTTGTATACAGTAGGTGATTTAAAAAATGTACTGGCCTTTTCTAAGGCACTTAATAAATAATGAATGAAAAAATTTTAATGAATAAAAAAAAGTTTAATTTTATTTTGAGCTGTGATGATACAGGTCTTATTCATGTTAGAAACATGAAAATCTACTTGATTGGTCTTTCTTTGGTTCTTATTACAGTATGAATATGTGTGTGTGTGTGCACACGCATGTGCATATATGTGTGTGCGTGTGTGTGTGTGTGTGTGTGTTGCCTTTAATTCAAAGAAACAGTCTAGTAAATTCTCCCTCTCCTTCCATTGGCTTAGCATGTAGCAATTAAAAACATTACTTATTTGAAACACCTTGAATTTTACCTAGCTCTAGCTTGGAATTGGAAAAAAGGACTGATAAAATTACAGAAATAATTTAAAACTACACAGAATTGGATAGGGGTTTAACTTCTTTCATCACAATTATGGTACAATATTACTATATCCATTGAGAGAAGGTAGCCTGATAAATTATTAGTATTTACAAAGCTAGTTCTTGAATTTCAAAGGTTTCAAACTAATCTTAAATGCAAAACCCTATGAAAGAATGCAGAATGAAAGAATTAAAGAGTTAAGTTCTAATATCAAAATTAAATTTACATTATGCCAACATGATAGAAAAATTAGGCACTAGAACATTTCAGGATGTAAAAGGATGGATAGATCCATTTTAAAAGGTTTGAGTTTTAGTATTAGCTATATTATTTCCAATTAACAGTGGGAACATATTGATATATTTTCCATTAGTGCAAAGGTAAAAGTATTTCTCCACTAATAATAATAAATGGTAGCATTTAGCATATAAATGGTGCAAGCTCTTAAATTACCTTTACTCGTGCTGTATCAGTGCAGCTGAAGAGAATTTAATGCATTTTTTACATGGTGTAATTTTGTCTTACTCATAAAATGTGAGACGAGTAATAATGATATTCTAATATTAATGTAAGTACAAAATATACATACTGATGAATAATAGCCATGTTTTTCGGACCTCCTTGCCAAGTCATATTAAAATGACAAATAATTGCAATTGCTTCACGGAGAAATGGTGCAGGATCTGTAGTCAAAAGCACATTAGGGACCAACAGTGTCCATTTGTTATCCTTTGTCAAGAAAACATGGCTCCTAATGAAAGTGACTAAGAGAACACTGATTGAGGACACTGACACCAAACCATTCCCTCGACAAGAGTCATGACAAGAGTATTAATAAGAGGATTGAAAGCTGAAGGTAGAGCTCTGGTTCCTAACATCTCTGTATAATCGTGATTTTCTTTGTGTTTGATTTTTTAAATAAAGCCCGGTACTTTTTGAGGGCTGGGGGGAGTGTGGCTATGGGGGAAGAAATTACAGTAGAAAATGTAGTGGAGACACCCCAAAGACATTCCAGGGTCAGCGTGTTCAGAAAGGATTCCCCAGGTAACTGGAGGCAATGTTATTTAAAAGGGGAACAGCTCTCAGATCAGAATCTGAATGCTTCCAAAAAAAAGAAAAACTCCGCTATTCCTGTACTCGAGCTGTTAGGCACTCTTTTCCCTCTTAATTGCTTTGTCTTTTTGAAAATTATGGTCTCTCCATGCAAAACATTGCTGGAGAAAGAATTTTTGATCAGGAAAATGAGTAGCTTATTAAAAGAGAAACAGGAAAATGTAATTCCATTTCAGGGATTTCTCAGCACAATTTTCAGGAATTATGACGGCTTTGTTATAAATCCAGGCCTATACAGTCTCATTTCATTTTATACCTGCTGATTCCTAGTCCAGCAATATTTAAGATAGTTCCTGTCTGAGATGGTGTAAATATACATGTGCATATCTAGTAACAGAGGCAAAGTACCTTGTAGTTTCTAGTAATTTATTAAATATTTGTATGTAGCCTATCACGTAACAGGCACTGCGATAGGTTTTGAGACTATTATCACACACAATCGAGTGGGGAGGGAAAAGTTAACAAATGATACCAACTATCACTAATGGAACATATCACATACAGGCACCTTCCTGAGCTTCACAAAGATGATCTCAATACAACAGCCCTTTGACGTAGATACCATTATTACTACTATTTTACAGAGAGAAGTCCTGAGGCAGAGAGGTTTAGTGGATTTTCTAGATCACACAGCTAGTTACTGCTGAAGTCATGTTTTGAACATAGATTCCAGAGTCCACGCTCCTATTATATCTGTTTATTTATAATATACAATATAGTATATGTGCTTGTGTACACACACAGACACTAAAACTTCACTTAACCTGAATTAGTTACCTGACAACCTCATCTATCTTTGGTAAAACTAAGGAAATTGAGCAAACAAGAGCTCTGAAAACCCTAAATAATTTTATTCATTCAACAAATAAGTGAGACAGCCTCTAGGTACTCATACACAACTTTGATCAAGACTGACTCAGCCTGACCCAGGGCTTTTGTACCGAAGCTTGTACACACTTTCCTAATGAAGAGACACCTTAGATTTTCACTCTTACCTCTTATTTCCCAGGCAACTTGTATATATTATAAGTGGCAGGTTTCAAGGATGGGAGAGTTGAAGTAGAAAAGGCTAGAGATGGGAACAGTAATATTATGAAAAAGAGGAAATCAAAAAAGACATAAGTAAGACTAAGATATTAAGAAAATAACATTAAAAGCCAAGAACCCTATATTTTCCATAGATCCTAATTATATTGGAATATAGCCTATTCTGACAACAGAGATTCCTAATGATTACCCTCAAGTAATAAGAACAGAGGAGATGATATGATTATCAGTGAAGATACAATAAACTACATGAGAAAGTTCAACAAAAGGTTAAAATTGTAATTTTGACATTTACAGCTGTTTATAGGGGTGAACCATAATCGACTTATGATGAACACATCCTTCTGTACCAAGTGCAATATGAAGAAGACACAGTCGCAATTCACATATTAAGAAAGATGTAGTGGACATCTCTGTTGCTATCCTGTCTTTTTGTGGCAACAGTCCTGCTGTTTTTAAAGGGACTTCCTCCCCCTGCCTGCCGGCCCCATCACAGATAGCCTGGTTCAGGCTCTACGTCTAGTCCTGGGAGAGCATGTGACCCAGATGTAAGTCAATCAAGGAATCACATTTTCACAGCCATACAGAGTTACGTTAAAAAACGTGGTCAGTTGGTCTAGTAGGGGTCAACCTCAGAACTGTCACTGTGAATGCTACAACAAGGCTCTGTCTCTTTCCTGTTGGATCTCAAGCTGGAGGAAGGCAACTCTAGGAGTTTCTGGCCACCATCCTGTGACCAGAAGGGGAGAGCCAAGCTGAGAATGAGGTCAACAGGGAGGAAGGAAGCTGAGAGAGAAAGAGAGAGAAACCAAGTCTTGATAATATCGTATAACTTGGTGAGCAAATCTATTCCCTTTTTTGGTTGAGTAGCTGGGTATCTCTCTTTTTAAAATTGGAATGGGCAGAATCCTCACTCATTGGATAGATAACATATATACAGCAAATATGAAAATTTGAAATATGAAAATATGAAAATCGCTATTATAGGTGGGCGTAGGGGAAAAGTATACATAAATACATTGAGGTAGATGTAAAAAGCATTACAGTCTTTCTGGGAACATCAATTTGTGTTGTTATATAAATTATATATTTCTCTATATAATTATATATTTCATGCTACTCCTGGGAATTTGTGCCTTAGAAACTAAACATACATAGGACATATATTTCTAAGAATTGAAGTTGTTTATTGCAGCATCTTTCATAGTAGCCAAAAGATGGAAGCAAAATGAATGTCCCTGAGTGAGGGAATGGCTGAGCACGTTATAGCACAGTCACCAGTATGGACGGTTAGGACTACTGTGTAGCTTTAAAAGAATGAATTAAAAGCCGTATCGGATGCCTTGGAAGAATTTCTACAAGGTATTGTAGGATGAAAATCAGGATGTAGAGAACCAGACCACTATGACTTCATTTTTAAAAATCAAGATAATCCCCACTGTGTGACTATGCATAACTACATAGGATTATAGGAGTATAGAAAAAAATATGCATAGTATTAGATTTTAAACATGGATTATTTGGAGGAGGGTATTTGACATCAATGAAGAAGGAAGTATAAAGGAAGGAGGAGACAAGCAGAAAAGAAAACCAAAAATGTATACTAGAAATAAGCATGTGTATGCTTATGCATGTATGTAAAATTATATATATATGGAGTATATGCATAAATATTGGGTGTTCTAAATTTTGTGTATATATGTATAAAAATTGAATACAAAAAGATATTTTAAGTAGACTCTAATTTTACTGTTTTATCCCATTAAAAAAAAGGTCTTGGCTGCCTGAGTTTGAAGGCATGCATGTCCGTTCTTTTATGGGTACCAGATTGGCTGTACCCACCTTGGAGAGTAGTCCAAGGCTGGTGCTTCTAGCTCACTGTGCTTGGCTTCTTATGACCTGGCTTTCACAGAAAAATTATTTGGGGTTCTGCATGTGTTCATCCCATGGTAACACCAAGGAAGAGAAACAGAGTGGGGCAAAAGACAGACAGAAGCTCTGTTCTCACATCTCTGGTTCCCAAAACACTGGTTTTACAGTCAATTTCTGGTGACTGGTGTGATCTGTTCCCAGCTGTATTTTCCATATCTATTCCAGCGTCATGTCAGGTCATGTAATAACACTTCATACTCTAGTATGTATCATACTATTACATTCTACTTATATTGAATTATATTATGTTATAGTATGCTATGTTGTGTTGTGGTATGTTATATTTTTACTATATCACTCTTTTGGTGGTAATGCCTTTTATTAACATTTTGAATTTCCCATGTTGTGATTTATTTTTCTATTTTGTTTACATTTAGGCCTTAGGTCTGGGCTGTAACTTTTTTGAATCTTTTTTTTCCTTAATATCAGCTTTGCTGAAATACAATTCATATACCATAAAAACAACCATTTTAAAGTGTACAATTCACTGCTTTTAGCTTATTCACAGAGTGGTATGATTATCACCACTATCTAATTTTAGATTATTTACATCACCCCTACAATAAACTCCTTAGCCATTAGCCATCACTCTCCTTTCTCCCCTCTCCCCTATCCTTGGCCCCCATTAATCTACTTTCTAGCTCTGTGGGTTTACCTTTTCTATACATTTCATATAAATGAATCATAAATATATGGTCTTTTGTGACGGGCTTCTATCAGTTACACTATTGTTTTCGAAGTTTTTCCATGTTGTAGCATGTATCGAGTGCTTTACTCCTTTTCATTAGGAAATAATATTCCATTGTATGGCTATACCACATATATTTATTCATCAGTTGATGGACATTAAGGTTGTTCCACATTTTTACTATTAATAATAATGCTGCTATAAATACTGATGTACAAGTTTTTGAGTGGATGTATTATATTTTTATTTCTCTTGGGTATATACCTAGGAGTGAAATCCTAAGTCAAATGGTAACTCAATATTTAACATTTTTAGAAATCACCAAATTACTTTCCAAAGTGGCTGCATCAGTTTTACAGTCAAGCCAGCAATGTATGAGGATTGCGATATCTACACATCCTGGCCAACACATACTATTTCTGTTTTTGAACACTGCCATCCTAGTGGGTATGAAGTGGTATCTCATGGCGGTTTTGATTTGAATTCCCTAATCATAATGATGCTTAACATCTTTTTGTGTGCTTATTTTCCATTTGTATGTCTTCTTTGGAGAAAAGTCTATTCAAATCCTTTGCCATTTTTTAAGGTGGGCTATCCACCTCTTCATTATTAAGTTTTAACATTTCTTTACATATTATGAATATCAACGTCTTATCAGTTGCATCAAAAAGAATAAAATACCTAGGAATAAATTTAGCCAAGGAGGTGAAAGAATTGTACACTGAAAACTATAAGACACTGATGAAAGAAATGGAAGATGACATAAATAAATGGAATGATTTTATGTGCTCATGGATTGGAAGAATATATATTGTTAAAATGGCCACACTACCCAAAGCAACCTAAAGATTCAATGCAATCCCTATCAAAATTCCAATGGCATTTTTCACAGAAATAGAGCAAACAACCTAAAATTTGTATGGAGTCACAAAAGACTCTGAATAGCCAAAGCCATCTTGAGAAAGAAGAACAAAGATGAAGGCATCACAGTTTCTGATTTCAAACTGTATTTTAAATCTATATAGTAATCAAAACAATGTGGTATTGGCATAAAAGCAGACACATAGATCAATGGAACAAAATAGAGAGCCCAGAAATAAATCCATGCATATATGGTCAATTAATTTATGACAAGGGAGTCAAGAATATACAATGGGGAAAAGACAGTCTCTTCAATAAATGGTGTTGGGAAAACTGAACAGCACATACAAAATAATGCAACTGGACTACTATCTCACACTATACGAAAAAATTAACTCAAAACGGATTAAAGACTTGAACATAGACCTGAAACCATGAAGCTTCTAGAAGAAAATAAAGGTAATAAGTTTTTTCATATTGGTCTTGGTGATGATTTTTTGGATTTTACATCAAAAGCAAAGGCAACAAAAGCAAAAATCAACAAGTGGGAGTACATCAAATTAAAAGCTTCTACACAACAAAGGAAATCATCAACAAAATGAAAAGGTAACCTATCAAATGAGAGAAAATATTTGCAAATTATATATCTGATAAGGGGTAAATATCCAAAATATATAAAGAACTCATATAACTCAATAGAAAAAAGGTCAAACAATCTAATCATAAAATTGGAACTAAAGAGACATTTTTTCCATAGAAGACATACAAGTGGCCAACAGGAGCATGAAAATGTGCTCAGCTTCGTTAATCATCAGAGAAATGCACATAAAAATCACAATGATATAACCCAATCAAAAAATGGGCGGAAGTTCTAAATAGACATTTCTCCAAAGAAGACATACAGATGGCCAAAAAGCCCATGCAAAGATGCTCAACATCACTAGTTATTAGAGAAATGCAAATCAAAACTACAATGAGGTGTCACCTCACACTGGTCAGAATGGTCATCATCAAAAAATCTACAAACAATGAATGCAGGAGAGGTTGTGGAGAAAAGGGTGCCCTCTTGCACTGTTGGTGGGAATGTAAATTGATACAGCCACTATGGAGAACAGTATGGAGGTTCCTCAAAAAACTTAAAATAGAACTACCACATGACCCAGCAATCCCATTCCTGGGCATATATCTGGAGAAAACTCTAATTTGAAAAGATACATGCACCCCAATGTTTACAGAAGCACTATTTACAATAGCCAAGATATGGAAGCCATCTAAATGTCCATCGACAGAGGACTGGATAAAGAAGATGTGGTACATATATACAATGGAATATTACTCAGCCATAAAAAAGAACAAAATAATGCCATTTGCAGCAACAGGGATGGACCTAGAGATTAACATACCGAGTGAAGTCAGACAGAGAAAGACAAATATCATATGATATCGCTTACATGTGGAATCTAAAAAAATGGTACAAATGAACTTATTTACAAAACAGGAGTAGAGTCACAGATGTAGAAAACAAACTTATGGTTACCAGGGGATAAGGCAGGGGAGGGATAAATTGGGAGATTGGGACTGACATATACACACTACTGTATATAAAATAGATAACGAATAAGAACCTGCTGTAGAGCACAGGGAACTCTACACAATACTCTATAATGGCCTATATGGGAAAAGAATCTAAGGGAAAAAAAAAGAGTGGATAGATGTATATGTATAACTGAATCACTTTGCTGTACTCCTGAAACTAACACAACATTGTAAATCAGCTATACTCCAATAAAATTTTTTTTAAAAAAATCACAATAATATATTACTTCATACCTGTTAGAATGCCTATTATCAAAAAGATAAGAAATGACAAGTGCTGGTGAGGGTGTGGAGGAAAGGGAACCCTCATGCACAGTTGGTGGGAATCTAAACTGGTGCAGCCACTACGGAAAATAAGATGGAGGTTCCTCAACAAATTAACAATAAAACGACCATATGATCCAACAATTCCACCTCTGTGTATTTACCCAAAGAAAACAAAAACACTAACTCAAAAGATATATACACCCCCATGTTTATTGCAGCATTATTTACAGTAGCCAAGAAATGAAAACAGCCTAGGTGTCCAATGATGGATGAATGGATAAAGAAACTGTGGTATATATATACAATGGAATATTCAGCCATAAAAAAGAAGGAAATCTCACCGTTTGCAACAACATGGATGGACCCTGAGGGCGTTATGCTAAGTGAAATAAGTCAGAGAGAGAAAGGTAAATACCATTTCATCTAACTTATATGTGGAATCTAAAAACAATAACAAACAAAACAAAACTGAGCTCCTAGATACAGAGAATAGATTGGTGGTTCCCAGAGGTGGTAGGTGGGGGGACGGGTAAAATGGGTGAAGGTGGTCAAAAGCAAAAACATCCATGTATAAAATAAGAAAAAAAAT
The DNA here is from genome assembly GCF_949987535.1 of Balaenoptera acutorostrata. Classification (NCBI taxonomy): domain Eukaryota; kingdom Metazoa; phylum Chordata; class Mammalia; order Artiodactyla; family Balaenopteridae; genus Balaenoptera; species Balaenoptera acutorostrata. Next base: position 6,471,447 of record NC_080066.1, on the reverse strand, counting down.
TCTTTATCAGATACAGAATTTACAAATATTTTCTCTCTTTCTGTGGGTCCTCTTTTCAGTTTCTTGATACTGTATTTTGAAGCACAAAAGTTTTAAATTTTGATGCAGTCTAACTTATATACATATATATATATATTTTCCCCTTATGCTTTTGGTGTCATACCTTCTTAGGTATTATTGCCTAAGCCAAGGCCATGAAGATTTACATTTAGGTTTATCGATTTTGAGTTAATTTTGGGGTATGATATAAATTAAGATCCAACTTCATTCTTTTGTATGTAAATGTTTAGTTGCCCCAACACCATTTGTTGAAAAGGCTGTTCTTTTCCCATTAATTCTTTTAAAAATCAATTGATGATGAATGTAAGGGTTTACATCCAAACTCCAATTCTATTCCACTGAGATATCCGTGTATCCTCAAGCCAGTACCATATTGTCTTAATTACAGTAGATTTATAGTAAGTTTTGAAAGCAGAAAATGTAATTTCTTCAACTTTGTTTTTTTCAAGGACATTTTGACTCCTAGATCTCTTGCATTTTCAAATGGATTCTGGGATCACCCTGTCAATTTTTTAAAAAGAGGCATCAGGATTTTGATAGGAAATTGACTGAATCTGTAGATCAGTTTGGAGAGTAGTGCCATTGTAATAATATTGTCTCCTTATCCATGAACATAGGATTTCTTTCTACTTATTTAAATCTTTAATTTTTCAACGTTTTGTAGTGTTTAGTATGCAAGTCTTGCACTTCTTTTGTTAAATTTATTCACAAGTATTTTATTCCTTTGCATACTACTGTAAACAGAATAGTTTCCTTAATTTATTTTCAGATTGTTCGTTGCTAGTATATTGGATTGACCTTGTTTCCTGCAAACTTGCTAAACTCACTTATTAGTTCTAATAGCTTTGTGGATTCGTTTGGATTCCCTATATGTAAAATCATGTCAACTATGACTAGAGATAATTTTACAAGCATTTCCAATCTGGGTATCTTTTATTTCTTTTTCTTGCCTAATTTCCCCAGATAGAACCTGCATCACAATGTTGAATAGATGTGGCGAGAGCAGATATCCTTGTTTCCATGAAATAATTGCATTTTTCTATCTCTGCCTCTTTTGAGATGCTCATTTTTTGTACTTTTTTCTACTGGTGGTGTAGTACATTAATTGAATTTTGGACATTAAACCAACCTTACATTTCTGGAATGAACTCCAGTTGGTCACGGTGTATAATTCTTGTTATGTCATGCTAGATTCTGTTGAGGAGTTTTTCATCTGTATTCATAAGGGATATTGGTTTGTAGTTTTCCTGTGTTGTTTTTGTCTGGGTTCAGTGTCACGGTAATATTGCGATTAGAAAATTAGTTGGAAATTGTTCTCTATTCTTGTGTTTTTTGAAGAGTTTATGAAAATAAGTATTAATTTTTTAATGCATTTTGTAGGATTCATCAGTAAGCCACCTGGGTCTGAGCTTTTTTTGTGGGAATTTTTAAATTAATAATTTAATCTCTTTACTTTTGATAGGTCTATACAAATTTTCTATTTCTTCTTGAGTAAGTTTTAATAGTTTCTTCCTAGGAATTGTCCCATTTCATCTGGATTATCTAATTTATTGACATAAAGTTGTTTTTAGTTTATAATCTTTGGTGTTTTTGTAAGGTCAGCTAAAAGAACCAACTTTTGGTTTCCTTAATTTTCTCCATTGTTTTTCTTTTCTTTTATTAATTTCTGATCTAATCTTTATAATTTCATTTATTCTACTTGCTTTGGATTCAGCTTGCTCTTATTTTTCTAGTTTTTAAAAGAGTACGATTAGATTATTATTTTAGATGTTAAATTTTAAAATATAGACATTTATAGCTATCAATTTCTTTCTAAGCATTGTTTCAGCTACATTTATAAGTTTCAGCAGTTTATGTCTTAATTTTAATTAATTTGAAAGTACTTTCTAAATTTGTGATTTCTTTTTTGATACATTAGTTATTAAGGAGTATATTGTTTAACTTCCACATATTTGTGAATTTTTCAATGTTATTGATTTCTAATTTTATTTCATTGCTCATTTCTCTCTCTCCTCTCCTTCTGGGACTCTTTTTATGGGTATGTTGGTACACTTGATAGTATCCCACAGGTCTCTGAGGCTGTGTTTATTTTCCGTTTTTTTTGTTTGTTTGTTTCTGTTCCTTACACTGGATAATTTCAACTGGCTTATCTTCAAGTCTGCTGATATTTTCTTCTTTTGGCTCAAATCTACTGGTGAGCCCTCTAGTAAAATTTTCATTTCGGTGATTATATCTTTCAATTCCAAAATTTCTAACTGGTTTTTGTTTTTTATTTTTAATAAATTCTATTGCTTTATTGATATTCCCTATTTGGTGAGACACTGTCCTTATAGTTAAATTATTTAGGTATTGTTTCTTTTAGTTCTTTGAAACTATTTATTCCTGCTGATTTAATGTCTTTTTCTAATAAGCCCACTATATCAATTTCTTCATGGACAGTTTCTACTGACTAATTTTTTTTTTTTAAATTCTCCTCCTGTATGCTTTTGTACTTTCCTGCTTCTTTGCATGTCTCATAAGTTTTGGTGAATTCTGGACATAATGTGGATATCTGAAAATCAGATTCACCTCCATCTCTAGAGATTGTGATGGTTGTTATTGTTTGTTTGCTTAGTGACTTTCCTGGACTAATTCTGAAAAGTGTGCAGACGTTGTAGTCTCTCTTAGTTAGCTTAGTGGTCAGGTAATAACTAGATGGAGATTTCCTTAAATTTCTTGAACCAGTAAGTCAACCCCCCTTTGCTGAGGAGTTCTGTGCTTTCTTCATGCATGCCTTGAATACTCAGGCACTTTATAATTCTACCTTAGCGGTCATCTGATGTTTGCGCAAGCCTTAAGGTCAGCAAGAGCTGAGAGATTAGACAGCTCATACAGCTTAATATCAAAAAAAACCCAACCCAATCAAAAAATGGGCAGAAGACCTAAATAGACATTTCTCCAAAGAAGACATACAGATGGCCAACAGGCACATAAAATATGCTCAATATCGCTAATTATTAGAGAAATGCAAATCAAAACTACAATGAGGTATCACCTCACACCAGTCAGAATGGCCATCATTAAAAAGTCTACAGATAATAAATGCTGGAGGGGGTGTGGAGAAAAAGGAACCCTCCTACACTGTTGGTGGGAATGTAAATTGGTGCAACCACTATGGAGAACAGTATGGACGTTCCTTAAAAAACTAAAAAACAGAGCTACCATATGATCCTGCAATCCCACTCCTGGGCATATATCTGGAGAAAACTCTAATTTGAAAAGATACATGCACCCCAATGTTTACAGAAGCACTATTTACAATAGCCAAGATATGGAAGCCATCTAAATGTCCATCGACAGATGAATGGATAAAGAAGATGTGGTGTATATATACAATGGAATATTACTCAGTCATAAAAAAGTACGAAATAATGCCATTTGCAGCAACAGGGATAGACCTAGAGATAATCATACAAAGTGAAGTAAGTCAGACAGAGAAAGACAAATATATGATATCATTTATATGTGGAATCTAAAAAACGTGATACGAATGAACTTATTTACAAAACAGAAATAGACTCACAGACATAGAAAACAAACTTTTGGTTACCAAAGGGGATAGCAGGGTGGGAGGAGAGACAAATTAGGAGTTTGGGATTAACATATACACATTACTATATATAAAATAGGTAAACAATAAGGACCTACTGTAGAGCACAGGGAACTATATTCAATTCTTGTAATAACCTATAAAAGGAAAAGAATCTGAAAAAGATACATGTGTATGTATAACTGAATCACCTTGTTGTACACTTGAAACTAACACAACATTGTAAATTAACTATACTTCAATTAAAAAAAAAAAAGAGCTGGGAGAGTAGGCCTTCTCATGTGCTTCCTGCACGTGCTCATAGCCCTCTATAGATCCTAAGGATTATGTTGAGACTTGGCCCCTATGGACATCTTATTACCTAGACCTTCCTTTTAAGGTTTTTGGCCAGCCTCTTGCTGCCCCCACTGGTATCATCACCTCAGGTGGTATTAAACAATTAATTCTTTTGTTTTGGACTAACATTTGAAGATAGGACTCCCTCACTAAGTGATCTCTGATTCAGGTCAAATAGAGACAAGCCCTGTGAACTGCTGTCCCCTTTCCTGGGAGCTTCCAGACAGGTAAAATCGTGACAGCTATGTGGCAATGGGGCTTCTGTGGGAGCTCCTTCAGGGGCTGCTGGGCTGCTTGGATTTATTCTCAGGGAGCCTAGTTCCACAGCTGCCAGTCTGTAAGGTGATTTTGGAACTAGGGAGAGGGAGCTGGGAAAATGGAGCTAAAATGCCACAAAGCTCACTGTTCTTACCGAGCCTCAGTTGTTTTTCTTGAATGAATGCTCCTCAGATCATTGTAAGGCTTTGGTTAATTTTAAGAATCCTGAAAAAGTTGACTTTGATGCTTGCAGGTGTTCACATTGGTTTTTTGAAGGGGTGAATATTCTGAGGTCCCCAGCCTGGCATTCCAGAAGTGCTTCTCCCCCAGAGTTATTTTAGTTAAAGGCTCCATTTCATTGGGTTAATCTGATCTTTTGAATAGAGATAGTGTAGCTCTGAAAACATCTTTCTTATAAAGAGATTAGCAGTGGGTGTTTATCAAGTGGCTCCTCAAGCATTTAAATAGAAACCTAGGGCATGTTATACAGACAGTCTTCCCCTCCTCACAATCCCAGTTTATTAATAACACTAAATGAAATATTTCATCTCAGGTTGTGGACTCCTGCAAAGTTTGCTTGTACACGCCACATCTGATATTTTGAAAATCATCCTTTCTATCAAATGGTAAATGAAAAATAATCACATGTATTTGTTGGGATGATTTTACAACTGACCCAGCTCATCTTTTTTTTTTTTTTTTTTTTTTGGCCACACCGTGCAGCATGTGGGATCTTACTCCCCCGACCAGGGATCAAACCTGTGCCCCCTGCATTGGAAGGCAGAGTCTTAACCACTGGACCACTGGGGAAGTCCTCCTCATCTTCTCAAGTATACTATTTCTCAAACTCTTAGGACTAATATATTATATCAAACCAAAATCAATTAAAATATTTGGCTTTTAATGAATGAAAAGTTTTATGTTAGAATATTTAATCCAGAGAGGAATAAACCCTTCCTTACCCCCAGTCTAAAGGTTTAATTCATTTTCGGCACCAGAAATAATATTCATTTCCTTCCAGGGACATGCTCACCCTCTAGAGTGTGGTGTACGTTACCGTTTCAGAAAGACAAATCCTTTATTGATATATTGGAATCTGGGCTACTTGACCTCATTCATGAGGTGGGGGGTTCATGGCTAGAGCAGTAAGACAGCCATAATTTAAAGAAGCATATGTCATGTAATGCAGGGACACTTTTGTAGATTTTGCCTACACTATTATATGTGATTTGGTCATAGACTCAGAACCACTTTCCTTGTTAAATGTAAAAGACTCATATACTAAGCAGAGAAAAACTGGGGTTCTGGTTCTGGCTATGCAAGGAATTATTTGTGTGGTCTTGAAAGAATCATCTGATTTTTGCCTGTCTCAGTTCCTTTTGCTATAAAATGAAGAGTACAGATGAGATGACTTACAGGTTTCTTTTTAACTTTTACACTATATTTTAATGTAGAGGAATCACTCTTACCAAAAATGGGTCATGAAAAAGTCAGAGTTAGAGTGGTTCTGAAGCATTGGTACAAGGATAGGCAGAATAACAGAGAATTTAGGAATATTTTTTTCCCAAATAAAAAAGGCATTTAAATTCTGTTTTATGGAGGGTAGACTCACAGAGCTGGATGTAAGAGAGTACTTGAAGTTTCCTCTGCTCCACCCTTTTCTTTCTGGGATCACTTGTTACTAAACCATTCCAGCCAGGCTACTGCCTAATTGATTAGAGGATTTTTAGGAATAGAGCTCCCATGATTTTTTTTTCAGATAGTGTCTTAAAAAATATGACTATTGTTTTAGCTTCACCGTTATGGTCTGTTACTTATAGAAGCACGACTTTTCAAATGTGTTGTTGGTGTAGTGAGTGTTTGACAAAATCAAGTTGCTTGTTTCTCCCTAGCATGGTTTTAAAGATAAATGAAACCTTGAAAGATAGGAAAACCCCATGAATGAGAATCTTTCCACGATACTGTTTTTAAAAATCAGAAAGCAAATCTCCAAAAAGCAAGATGATATTAGGGGTTTATGACGTTATTGACTCTTTAGGAATGTTCTAAGTCTACCCACATTAAATCCAATCTTCTACACCTTTTTTTCCTCTACATCTATAGAACTTTTACAGTGATATTTGAGGTGTAGAATGAGCTTCTCAGGACCTTAAATCATCATAGAGCAAATGAAAAATGGAACAATACTACTTACTATGCTAATTAATGAAACAAACCATCCTATGTTAGAAACATCTTCAAAGTTAAGGTCTGAAATAAGGTCTTTCTTATTTCAGACTTCTAGAAACTCTTATTTTGAGTTCTGGAAACTCAATTAATTGAAGCATATTCTGTTCTGAGAATTCTATGCTACTATTTTCTCCCTAGTTATCTTCCAAAGTATTTGAGTTTAACTTGTCAGGCCATCAATATTCTGCTATTCCTTTCCCCCTGCGTACTACAATCTTTTAAACTTCCCTGTCATTTGCTATCCCCTGTGTGTCTCTAAAACAAACATTCAAGTACCCCTGCCAATTTCTTAAGTACACACACTTATGCATGCTGTAAAATGAGTATCATCAAGCCCTGATTTGAGATCATCATTTATGGATGTCCCTCTGTGGCACTACCAACAACAACAAAAAACCCTTCCAAGGATAAGAAAACCTCCAAAGCATGAACTTAATCATACTAAGTGGTACAAAAGAGCAGACAGAGCAACTAATTTTTGACCCATGACAATCTGCTTATTTCTTCACACATAAAAGTTATTACTCTTTTCTAAGCAACATTCTCACAAAACTGTTGACCATAAAATTACCCATAAAAGCTGTTGAGAAACTAAATAATTAAAATTGCCTTTGGTCATAACTGAATTAAATATTTAAAGGTGATATGTTAATATTTTCCAACTTTGGATTTGCCTTAGACTTAAAAACTTAGCCTAAAATGAACTTGTTGAAAGTGATATAATTAAATAGCACTTATATTTTCTTAGTGGAGTTGTTTTATTTCTACGAATGGAATATTTTTAAAAATTCAGTGTTTTAGTCTAATGTATATATTAATTTTCATATTACTGTGCAACATCCTCTTAGATTTTTACTAAGGTCTGTTTTATTTAGAGTCTCTTCTTTTTTGTTCTACTCTAATCTTGCCCTTTCCCTACTTTAATTTAATAGAAAAGGCGTGCAACGATGCCATGCAGACAAATGTACAGCAGTGCCGTTAGCATTTAATCTCTTTTTAGATAAATGCAAATATTGCTGCTGATGGTATTGGATTCTTGTCCAGTAATCATTTGGGGAGCTTCCTCATCCGTTTTTAAAGCTGTGTCCGTTACAATCAGTCACTGAAAACTGTGATCTAGAATATTCGTTCTTGATGAAAACAATAGAATTAAGTTACAGGGCTCTGGAAAGTTGCTTCCATATTCAAGCAGGGCTACATATATACAGACACCTTGTTGATGATTTTACTGCCTCGAAGAAAATGTATCGCTACTGCCACAACCCTGTCTTTTGGCACTTTATCACTTACAAGTGATGATAAAATTGCAACAAAGAGACTTCTTTTTAATCTTACAGGTCACTGTTTGTAATCTGGACTATCCACCCTTTTGTCCTCTTATTTAGGCTAGATAAGGTGAAAAATTCCCTTTAGTTGTCTCTAAATTTCACTTAAATGGTATGAAACACAGACTTTGTCTTCTGATCTTCAAGTCCCCATATCTTTTAATATATCAATTTTACTTCTTCATATTTTAAGCATAATTTTTAGAAAGAGTTCTGAATGTGTTTAAAATAGTTTTTATGAAACTAAATGACTGGTTGTATTTTGAAGGGTTCAGCTACTTTTAAAAATCATAAAAATAGAAGATAATTTATTTGACATCATGAGAATCCTGACTATAAAATAATTTTGTTACTGAGTTTCTTCTCATTATTATAACCATCAGTTTTTACTATTTATTCACATAAGAATATTTATACAGATATCCAATCTGGCAACACATAGTTGCCAAAATAATAGACATTTCTGATTAAATTTTTCTAATCATTGAGTCCTTGTATGAGAAAAAGTGAAGCAAGTGAGGAAGAAAACACCAAGAAAATCTATTCTGAGCTGTTTATTTCTTTTGCTCTTTGATTTTTAAACTTTCTCACAGGTTTGTTTTGGGGGGCTCCACCTATACATAAAGCCATGAATGTATAGTGTCATGGTTTATTTCTCTCATGGTTTATTTCTCTGCCACAGATTGGGTTATTTTAACAATTTCCTGGTAATCAAGGAATACTTTGTCGATGCACTAAGCCTTACAGAAGAATGCTTTATATTATATAAAGGAGGAGAAACTTTACTGCCAAGGCAGCATTTTATTTCTACTAAAATACCAAGGGTGCAATTTGGAATGTCTTTCTCTCAAGTGGTTAAAAACAGTTTACAAATGTAATTTTTATCTCTGATTTAAATATGCTCTCTGGCCTACTAGCCTCATTTTATAAGTAGATAAACCATGAAAAAAGGAAAGCTGGCAACTTTTTACGTGTTTGTTAAGTCAGGATATGATGTTTAGAGAGCAAAAATAGGCAGGAGATGAAGTCTTCATAAAATGCTATGAGTGACAGTTTCCATTTACTGAGACTCTACTATGGCAGGCACTATGCTTAGTGTATTATGTACATCACCTATAGTATTGACTGCAGTCTCGGAAGGTAGGCATTATTATACCCACTTAAATATGAGGAAACTGATACATAGGGAAGTTAAGTGTCCAGCTGTGAAGGGCAGAGCCCAGATTCAAGTAATGCTTTGCTAATCACTAAAAATGGTCTAAACAAAGCATATTGTACTTTCTTCTGCTAACAGAGGCTTGACAAAGAAGCAGAACTAATAAGAACTCAAAGGGACACTGCCTTTGGGCTTCTGTCCTTTTTGCCATGCTCTCTGCAGGGTTGCCATTGGTTTTTAGCTTCTAGATCTGCAGTTTAGCACTTTTGTCTACAAGATGCTTTTAGATGATCGTGCATGAGATCATCTTCTAAACATGTCTTCAGATAAGTGGAAACATATCTGGGGGGAGGGTTTGTTGGAAGGGGCAGTACTTGAATTTCTTTCTCATTAGTTTTTATTTCACTTTGAGTACAGGGACCACATCTTATGAGGTTGTCTAGGTAGGCATGTTTTCTCGCGTTGTGGGTGTGATTATATACACCTGCATTTGTTGAATGACACCAACTCTTTGCCATTTTTCATGGGCAGCTCTGTGCAAGCATCTTTGTTAAATGGTTTACAGACTGAAATATAAAGAAGAAACATCAAGCAATTGACTCAACAGTTCCTCCCCTTTTCTTCCTCTTAACATCAATATGAAGTCTTGTCTGATAGATTGGAAAAGAGAAAACCACTTTCCACTGCCCTGACCCTGTCTAAAAAATGCAGCTCTCATAAGTACACTCAGAGAAAAACAAGAGAAGCAAATCCACTCTTAGCCTCTGTCTAGGTGTGCTTTTAAAATATGATTGTACTTGTAAAGTCTGACTGAGGTGATAAGCAGCAACCATGACAATTTTAAATTTTATTTTTAAAGAATTAAAAAAAGTTGTAAAGCTAAGATTTAACAGACATATAACATTATATTAGTTTCAGGTATAAAACATAATGATTCAATATTTGTATGTCTTAGGAAATGATAAGCACAACGAGTCTAGTTAATATTATCACCTTACATAGTTAACAAAAAAATCCTTTTCTTTCTTGTGATGAGAACTTTTAAGATCTACTCTCCTACCAACTTTCAAACATGCAGTACAGAATTATTAACTATAGTCACCATGTTGTACATTACATCCTCATGACTTATTTAAATATTTTATAACTGGAAGTTTGTACCTTTTGGCCCTCTTCACCCATTTCTCCCAGTCCCCCCATCTTCCTGCCTCCGGCAATCACCAGTGTGTTCTCTGCATCTAAGACATGACTCTTTAATACAGCTTTGCACAGTGCCCAGAACTGCACCAATGAAAAATCACAGAAAGACAGTAGTTAATATTTACGATGCTAGGAGACCGCTGGAAACTCCATCTCTCATGGTTTCTGTTTACAGATAAATGTTTCAGGCTCACAGTTTTATTCTGGACAGAGTGCCTGCAATGCTACCTCAGAATTTTACCTCCCTGAAAGCTGCTTTAAAATCACAAAAGTATTTATAAATCCTAAAAAACTTTGTCTCTTCTGTGTATCAAAAGTCTTATTTTTGCTTCTAGAAGATTTTAAAAGTTTTCTCCGTAATTAGAAAACATGTCTGTATGTGTGACCAGAAATTCTTTAATGGTGAATGTTTAAAGATCCTAAAGAGCGGTAATTGGGTCATTTGTAAGAATGTCACAGCCTGTGACTTACTAAAGAATGTTTTTGCTTCATGCAAATGGGAAGCTACTCTTAGGATTTCCTTAAGAAAATAAATACTTCCTCAAGAAGATATAGAAAAATCTTTTAAATCAGGATCTTCCTGCTAAAACTTTGCTTGAAGATAAATTATTATATTGGGGGATACAGGAGGAGGTTGGTGCCCAGAGACCTCAGCTGGTGGCAGGGCTTCAAAATTATACTAGAAACTAAGGCTCATTTCTTTAGACTTGCAGGTCTTAAGTTTATTATTATTTTTTATTTTATTTATTTTTGGTCGCATTGGGTCTTCGGTGCTGCGTGCAGGTCTTCTCTAGTTGCGGTGAGAGGGGGCTACTCTTCATTGCGGTGCATGGGCTTCTCACTGCGGTGGCTTCTCTTGTAGTGGAACGCGGGCTCTAGGTGTGTGTGCTTCAGTAGTTGTGGTGCGTGGGCTTCAGTAGTTGTGGCGCACAGGCTTAGTTGCTCCGTGGCATGTGGGATCTTCCTGGAGCAGGGCTCGAACCCATGTCCCCTGCATTGGCTGGCGGACTCCTAACCACTGCCCCACAAGGGAAGCCCAGACTTGAAGGTCTTTACACTGGATTTCATTAGTGAAATCAAAGATGACTTGATACACAGTGGACTTCCATTAAATAAGACACATGTACATCAGAAAGTCAATTTATTATTTTAATGTGGGAGTTCCAGTGACTGGGTGCGTATATCTCCTAAGGACATCACCCCTTTTCCCCATGTCAAGATTCCTGGGAAGCTAGTAGAAAATTCCTTGGTGATCACAGATGAGTTCAAACCTTCGGTAATGTTTCCTGGTGAGAGTTTATGGAGACATACTTTCTCCATAGAGGACGCTACATCTCTCATATAGGAATACTTCACACACCTCAGACTCTGCCTTTCTCTCACCTACACCACGGTAGACAAAAGGGCCATTTATGACATACTAAATGGCAACAGAGTGCCATTACTATTATCGCTGTCGTTGGTGATGGTGGTGGTAGTAGTGATGGTTCTTTTTTTTTTTTTTTTTAAAGGATTTTCTTATTTATTTATTTATTTATTTATTTATTTATTTATTTATTTATTTATTTATTTTTGGCTGTGTTGGGTCTTCGGTTCGTGCGAGGGCTTTCTCCAGTTGCGGCAAGCGGGGGCCACTCTTCATCGCGGTGCGGGGACCGCTCTTCATCGCGGTGCGCGGGCCTTTCTCTATCGCGGCCCCTCCCGTCGCGGGGCACAGGCTCCAGACGCGCAGGCTCAGCAATTGTGGCTCACGGGCCCAGCTGCTCCGTGGCATGTGGGATCTTCCCAGACCAGGGCTCGAACCCGTGTCCCCTGCATTAGCAGGCAGATTCTCAACCACTGCGCCACCAGGGAAGCCCGATGGTTCTTTTTTTAAAATTTATATTGAGGTACAGTTGATTTACAATGTTGTGTTAGTTTCAGGTGTACAGCAAAGTGAATCAGTTGTACACATACACGTATCCACTCTTTTTAAAATTCTTTTCCCGTATAGGCCATTGCAGAGTATTGAATGGTAGTGGTGGTTTTTGAATCTATGCTCTAATTTTTTTTGTCTCATCCCTACGCTCAGGCTGTACGGTATCAGTTATTCCTGCTGTCAATCTGTTGCCTTCAATGTTTCCAATTTTTAATTTATTGCTTCTGATTTGCTATAGACAGGGAAAGCAAATATACAAAGCAGTTAAAATTATGCCTAAAGTTAGGGCTAGGTGCAGAGAGTAAAGGCCTAAAGATTTCTTCAGTGAGCGGATAGCTGATAAAATTTGGTCTATATGTTATGTGTCTTGGCTATTCAAACACCTTTATTACTTCCTGATATTTGTCATTTTCTAGATAATTGAAGTTACTAGAAAAATGATGTCTGTGTCTTTGAGGTGTTGTTGTATTGCTATCATACATGGCCCGTTCTGATTCGAGGGGCCTCAGTAGGATAAGTCAAGTTAAGCTATGTAATAAGTGGGTCTCTTTTAAAAGAAAAGGTACACTACATTTTCCTTAGGGAAATGGTTCCTCCAGATGCCTTAACCTAATACTCCTGTAACTCAGTTCAGACCTGAGACTACAGTCATTTTAACTTCAAGTTACAGCTTTCACCTAGAGAAAAATATACTACCCATTTTGAAAAATCTCAAAATGCTGAAAAAAATGTCCATCAATAAGGGTCCTAAAAATATTTGTGATTTTTATCCTTTGGAAACCTTTGCCATAATTTTGTGCTACTATTTTAAAATAGAGTAGTTTTAGTAGCCAAGTTTCTAATGGCTCCGCCACCTCACACCTCAGGGAGCCGCTATACTTTTATACCTCCTCATAAAACTGTATCATAATCACCATAAGGTTAGGAGAAGTTGAATCTAGTAATGAAATAGTTCTCAGGAGATGACTGATTTTATCCCAATTCCTGTTTTTCTATAGATCTTTCTTAGTCATAGGATGATGCAGAAAGTTTTCTGTTGAACAACATTCAAGACATCTATGGAATATTTCTTTCCTATCTCCTGTGATGAAAACATAATTCATTTTCACTTTTCCAATAAGAGGTATTTTTTAAAATCAGAATATAATTTCTAACAAACTCCTTTGGTGATAATATATATACTAAGTAAAATTTGGTGTCAGTGATTTGTAAATAGATAACTATATCTTATTCCTTAAGTCATCTGCAAAATTTGTTCTTCTTTTAAATTAAATTTACTTTTAAAGTATATTCTACAATGCAACTCTTGAATAGATACTCTGGGTCAATTCAGTGTTTTGCTTTCTACAGGAAAAATCATGAACAAGGTAAGACCAAGTAATGCATTTCAAAGAAGTCATATGAATTATGGTCAAATCAAGATTTCATTTAACCTTGAAACTCCTTTAACTATATTCATTTAGAGTAACATAGAGATATCTTCTCCACTTTGCTCCAAACCACCATCATACTTTAAAGCCATTTGTATTTATCTTTAGAAATTTCTTAGCATCAAACAAAATAGTTAAGCATATTAAGCTTTCAATTAAAAATTAATTCGTAAGTTCATTTATATACCTTAACCACATACTAATTTTTCTTGTAAAAATAAATGCAAACACTTGTAAAGATTACAAGTGGCATAAAAATACATCAAACAAAAAGTTAAAAACCCCAGTTCTCTTTAAATCCCATAATGTCTCAATGTTTGATGGACATATTGATAGTAAAAGAAGTCTTTGTTTAAAACTTTTTTGCATTACTAGAGGATGATGAAGTTGCTTTTTCACCAAGGAATGAAATGGTAGACTTGTACTTGAATGTCATCTAATGTCAATAAATATGAGCATTTGAAGTTTCGTTTTGAAGCTGAAAAACAGGTACACTTGAATGCTAGAGGCTAAGGAATGAGAAAAAAAAAAAAAAAAAACCTAGAGAAATGACCTGGAGAAATGTAATATGATCTGTATCTTACTGCATCTGGCATCGTTTAGGGAAATCTAGTCTTCCTATCTGTCTTTCTAATCTAGTGTTCTCTTTTTTCCTTTAGTAATACTAACTCTTGGATTCTGTCCTCATGTGTTCCATTTATTATTCTTTACTGTTTATAGAGATACAGATCAGAGCATCCAAGGAGTCAATTAAAAGAAAAGCAAGCAAACAAAAATGCTAGAAGATAAAGACAGCTATGGGTGTTAGGACCCCAAAGCTCATAATCAGATTTCATTTGCTCTGACTATCGAGATGATGCATAGGATGGAAATGGAGTGCTCATCTACTCATATGTGGCTGATCCAACAAAGTTCTTGAAACCCTTCCTGTCCAAAAATACCATAATTACATTTAAAAGACAAAGAGAAAATCATGAAAACTATTTGCAACGCTTATGACAGGAAAAGCCTCTTAGTAACTAAATATCAAATAGTCAAACCAATAAAAAGACAACAACAACAATATGAACTGCCCCTGATAGAAAATATTTATAACAGTTCTGTGTTGAAATAGTGAAAACTTGATACCAAATGACAAGTCTAATGGTAGGGAATTGTTCAATGATTAATGGAAGAGTGATACAACGGAATATTATGCAACCATTTAAATAAGGATTTAGAAATATATTCACTATTTTAAAATCATATTATGATCAGCAGGTTCTGACCATAGAAGTGTTCCAGTTCCAAGCTAAATGGAATGCATCTTCTAAGAACAAAATAGCGTTGAGCCAGAAATGAGAATCCATGCATCTCTGAGAAGTCTTCAGGCTAAGTAAGATGATTAAAAGTAAACTAATTACCACATGTTACATGTCTTCTAAGCTTGGTAAGATTGCACTTCCCTGACCCCTTAGAGTTAGGATTGGTCATGTGACTTACTTTAGCCAATCATATAGGAACAGAAGCAGTGATGTCACTTTTAGGAAGAAGCTCTCTGACCCAGTGTGGTATTTGCTATACTTTCTTCTTTCCCTCTACTCTGGCAATATTCCACAAAGTGACTGCGCCATTAGCCAGGAGCAGTCTGGAATGGAGGCAGCACAGCACAGACCCACAGCTGATCCAAGATGGATATGAGAAGAAATCTTTGTGATTTTAAGGCACTGCAATTTGGGGGCTGCGTGTTACCGCTGTAGAACCCAGCCTATGTTAGCTGACAAAACCTGCTTCTGAAGTAATAAACTTAGTGTCTACTAAGTTCCACCCATCTAGTCCTTATCCTGGCTCTACTACTGAACAGCTCTGTTATCTTGAGTAAATTATCTAAATAGAATTATAAGCCTCAGCCTCCTTAGCTATATAAAATGAACATATTAATACTATTTCATAGGGCTATGATAATGATTAAATGAAACGAAGCTTAGCATAGTACTTGGCACTTCTCCAGGAACTTCACTCAGGTTGTAGCTTTCAAAACTGTATGTGTTACAGGTAGACATTCAGGATGCTTGCCATTTCTCCAGAGGTAACTGGTATGATGCCATAAATTTAGTGCAACTGGATGATATCCAGTGAGTGCATGAGGTGGACCGAAGGCCATTAGACTGCCGTTGGCAGGAGTAAGACACACCACAGGGTCCTCTGTGCTCTTGCAGAGGCCATTTCTACTCCTGCAGCACTGAAATATTTACAAGGGAACACATGGTAAACCATTTCCATGATGCTCCTCATCTGTTTACTTCAATCACCACAAGGGACTCAAGGTACCCACATCTTCCCTTGTCATCTGAACCCTTGTCCTCAATATGGTTCTGTACAACCTCTAATCTGACCCTACCCCTATACGTCCCCAACATTCAAAACCCTTCCCCTGTGTCCTCTGGAATTCACAGTCTATCATCATCAAATGCTCTACATCCTCAACCTCATTTCTGTGCGTCTCCTTTACGCTCTCACCGGAAATGAAATCTGCTTCCTCTGCAGGACACTCATTCTCCGCGGCCCTCAGAAGGTGGTTGTTTTTTCCCTTCCCTGTCTTACAGCACAGGGCATCCTTGCTCTTCTCCAATCCTTCTCCCTCCAGACCCCACAATTACC
Organism: Balaenoptera acutorostrata; assembly: GCF_949987535.1. NCBI lineage: Eukaryota > Metazoa > Chordata > Mammalia > Artiodactyla > Balaenopteridae > Balaenoptera > Balaenoptera acutorostrata. The sequence goes on along the minus strand of NC_080066.1, from coordinate 6,455,306 downwards.
CATCCTCATTGTCTTCACACTCATGCCATCATCTGAGTTCATATCACTAAACCCTCCTTGCTTTCGCCATTTATAGAATTCTGGGATTCTCCTCTCATTTCTTGAGGAATTTAGCTTATGGATCCTTGCTGTTTCTGATACTATTCCTATAATAATTCATAGTGCTTTTGTATATAAATAGACATCCTCTGAATATCCTGACCTCTCAGGGCCTGATCTCCTTTCTGTGCATGACCTTGCTTTTCCTCCCCCCCAGGCCCTGTAGACATGCCCTAGACTTTATCATTACCAGTACTTGCACAGCCTCCAGAGTCTCAGTTTCGAGGGTCACTGTTTGACCACCACCTTTCATTTTGCAGCTCACATTCTTCACTAACCTATATCCAACAATCCTTCAACCCTTCTGGGTCCTGCAATTCATTGGCCCTAATAAGTCTTCAATGTCCCTCAACCCTCTTCTTTATTACCCAGCTTGGATTCCATAGTCCATCATTATAACTCCATTGCTTACACCCTCAGCTACCATGTTCTCCCCACCCCATCCCAATGTCCTTAATAGTAAAACCTCAACCCTGGTTAAACTCAGACTGGCCTATTCAAGGTCTACACCTGTGCTGCTGGACCTGCTGGAGAAAAACACCCAGCCATGCTAACTGGACGACCAACCTCACATGATGCCTGGAAATGCTGTGTTGCCCTGTTCATCTGTGTGTGTGCTCTCTCTCTCTCTCTCTCCTGATCATTTTGTACTTAATCATCTCTTCTCAAACCTTCAGCAACCCCTTAGCAATCCTCACTCTTACAGATGATCTTGCTTCCTATCTCCCTCTCAAAATAGAAATAATCAGAAGAGAGCATCCATGAGCTCCCATCCTGCCTTACCTCCTTTTTCCATGGATGAATTGTCCGTGTTCCTACCTAAAGCCAACACCTCCACTTGTTTTTGGATCCCATTCCCTCTTGCCTACTTAGAGACACCACCACAAGGATCTCCTCGCTCTCCTTTTTTAAAAAAGAGAAACTTCCTGTGCTTCCGTATGCCTCATTGCAAATACCCATTTCTGTTTCCCTTTGCAGCAAAACTCCGTGGAAGAGTTGAATCTCCTTGCTGCCCTCACTTCCTCTGTTCTTATGTCTTTGGGTATTGGTTGAAGACTCCTCCAAGGCTAGGATTCAATTACAGGAAAAGGGAAAGTAGATGGGGAAAGAAAGTAGAGATATAGACAAAGCATCTGCAAGTCACACTTGTACCAGGTCCTTGTCTCTTTCAATCCATCCTGATAAATAACCAGCTGCCTCTCTTACCCCTGCCCACATCTCCCTTTCCCCCTTTCTTATCATTGAGAGAATCCTTATGTCCGTGCCTGAGTCAGAGTTTTAAGGTTACTGACCTAAACCTTTCTGCTGGACAAAACCAGAAGTAGACTCTTCAAGCAGACAATAAATCCCATGTAACATATTTCTCCAAGCTTCTGTGTCCTTTTGGTCATGAAGAAAATGATCAAGTCATACAAATTCAGTTTTGGGAAAAAACCAATTATTTACCCTATAAAATTAAGCAAGCATAGGATAGGACTGAAAGTACAAATTGTTCTCTAGTTTATTTTTGAGATTTTTGGATTGAACTGCTTCTTAGCTACAAAGAACTATGAGAATTAAATGGGTAGTTCAGTAGGGGGTGCTTTAAAATTAAAGACTAACAAATATTTTGCCAAGGCTCTCTTTGGGAGTTTAAATACTTTCACTGTTTAAGTTGCGTAGACTGTGCTGGTGGTTGTATTCTCTACTCAGCATGCATTTTTATGTGCATTTCAGCTACAGATAGATATCTAAGTAAATACAGTTTCCTGAATTCAAAACACTTTTACATTATTTCTAAAATTCTACAGGTTTAACCTAATATGATTTGCAAATTACTTTTAAAAATGAATTATGTATCATCTCTATCAAACCTTTGAGTAACAGATTCCCTTTTCAAGGTCCCTTACGATGACCCTTAAGCCACCCTTGAATACTTATTTTTAGTCTGTCTAATCTTGAATGATGAAATATTTGAAAACATCTAATCACAATTTTCAGCAAACTTTCTGAGATGAATTTGCAAAGTCATATATTTTGCTTGCCTTGACCCCCCAAAAGTTCAATTTATATGCCTTGGTTTTTCTTTTGAAGGGAAGAGGACCAATTAGTCACATGCTAATCAGAACTTTTGGTGTGAATGTGTAATGAATCATTTTTTTGGAATCAATCATTAATTTTGACCAAAGAGCCAACTCTAACACAAATTGCAATGGATCATTTAGGAAGAGATAATAAGAAGCAGGCTCTATCAGAAATGAAAGAAGATCTGTATATTTTCCAGTAGCTGCCTGCTTCAAGAGGCTCTTATCTTATTGATTCTCATTCTTCCATGTCTAAATTTCTGGGCTGACGTCCCAGAGTTTCTGACCCCAGAGTTTCTCTCACAGGAGAGACAGTTATCACCATTAAGTGTTCCAAAATGTCTTCGGATTTTCAAAGCTCAACCTTTGCTCTGGAAAACCATGCCAGGCAAACTTACTGGGAAACTTAATCAGGTCTCATTGGGCCACCTTTGGCCAATAGGGCCATTGTGAAGTAAGAATGCTAGTCATATCTATCTACCTATTCCTTCCTTCCTTCCTTCCTTCCTTCCTTCCTTCATTTCTCTACTTACTCAACAAAACTTTTGAGACTATCAGACTCTGTACTAAGCACGAAAGACACACATGTGATTGAGACATAGCTGGCACCTTCAAGGAGCTTATATTTAGTGGAGGAAACACAAGTAAATAAATAATGCAATGCATCCTGGTAAGAGGTTATTGTAACTCTGCATCTGGGTGTCTTGCTGGAGCCCTGCCAGAATCCTCTGGGAGTGGGTATATGCCTTTTTTTTTTTTTTGGTCAACCCAACATCTGAAATCCTTCTGTTATAAGTCTTGGCAAAAGGAAAAGCCTCTCTCCTACTGTTAAACATACTAGATCTTTCCTTTCCCAGCCTCCCTTGCAGATAGGTTGTGAATACCTGGTTTAAGTTCCTCCAAAGGAATGCCTCTGCCATTTATTTTGCGGTGGGAGCAGCTGTTGGTAGTGGTGCTGGCGGCAGTGCAGAGAGAACGGTGCTGGGGCACTGGCAGTGCAGAGAGAACAGTGCTGGGACACTGGCAGTGCAGCAGCAGTGTCCTCACCACACCTGTCAGTGCTTTTCCTGGCTGCATGGCCCCATGCCTCTTCTGTCCTCCTAGCCATTTTGTGGGTTACCTACGACCCTTCCTAAGGAATTTCTTTACTGCTTACATCAGACAGACACCCAGATTTTTAAGTGCATTGGAAGCCAAGATTTTTGTTTGTTTTTGGAGGCTTGCTTGTTTTGCTTTGGAAGGTAATGACCTAGATACCAAGTCAGTAGGAGATGTTTACATTGTGACATTATTTAGAACTTGAATTAATTGTGGTTAGTTCAGGGACACACTTGGGTTCTGTACCTTAAGGTGCTAACTCACATAATCATGAAATTTTGAAAATTTAAAGGCATGTTTATCAGAAATTTCTACAGGTTTTTAAACTAATGGTTTTAGTGATTTAAAAAAAAATTGAGAATTCCTTGGTGATCCAGTGGTTAGGACTTGGCGCTTTACCGCTAGGGCCCGGGTTCGATCCCTGGTCAGGGAACTAAGGTCCGGCAAGCCGCACACAGCATGACCAAAAAAAAAAAAAAAAAAATTAACAATCTCCAAAATATTTATTGTATTTTTTCTTGAAAGGTTAGTTTGATACTTTTTACTATTACATTATTTTGTCCTTTTAAATTTTCTCTTTTGGATGTTAAAAAAATTTTTTTTTGCCTTGGTTTATGATTTTTTAAAAGTATACCTCCACCAACTGATTTGTCATTTTATACATGTTTAAAAAAATCACGTTGGAACATCAATGTTGGGTAGAACAAAGCACAGATGATGAAGGCCCATTTTAAATTATTTCAAATAAAAATTAAGGTGGTTCTAAAGGAATGAGATCCCAGAGAAACACTGAAAATAATTTTGTCAATAAATTATATCTAAAGCTCCAAATGACTATCTCATTTGGGCAGTTATGAGTTGAATTATGGCTCTGATTACTGCTCTGTTAATATTGATTTGGTGCTTCATTTTATTTCTTACTTAAGGAGGAATTAACATAAGGCACAATTTTTAATGTACTTAAATGTGAGGATTATTTTTTACCGGGGGAAACACTAGCCTACTGTCTGAAAATAATAACTTTTTATTTTAAACCTTTCTCCTTAAAGTAGTCTTTGAAAGAAATACTCACAAAAGGTCACCAATTTTTCCTGTCCTTCAAACTATTCTATTATGTCTTGATTGTTTTATTTTACTAGAAGTTCATGAAATTGGTGTTTTATATAATTATAAGACTAAAAGTGGGTGCACAAAAACTATTTATATTGGAGCAGTCCATGGTGGATTGCATAGTTCCATGCAATGTCTCTAGAACTCCATGAAAATACTGTGTTTTAAAGTCAGTTGAAGAAATTCAATTGTCAGTATGGTTATCCTATTAACTTTACATTTTATTTGTATGCACAGAATAATTTCAGTTTGTTTTTTGTATTTAGGAATTATTTTTCTTTCCTTTTGATTTTATGTTTTTTAATTTGCACAAAGCATGGGCATGATTCCAAAGCCAAAAAAATAAATTATTTTCATAGAAGTGTCATTCACTCCGTGTGCCCTCCATCCTGTTCTCTTTCTCTCAGTGAAGGTCACCAATTTTATTAGTTTTTGCCAGTGAGGTTTTTAAAAAATATAAGTGAAACAGAGCCATACATAAATACATTGATATTTTTCCAGTTTCTTAACTGTGAACACTATTTTACACCTTGCTTTTTCATTAAAAATATATTTTATAGATTGCCCCACATCAATGTTGAGAATTGCATGCCTTCCTCTTTACAGCTGCATAATGTTCTTATTTGTGGATGTCCCACACTTTATTCAAGAAGTCCTCTTTCTCTGAACATTAGGGTTATTTCTACTCTTCTGCTATTTTAAATAAGACCACAATAAATATCCTCATATATATGCCTTTTTGTATTTTTGCCTGTGTACCTTTGGGATAGATTTCTTAAAATAGGATTGCTAGATTAAAGAATAAATTCATAAGTAATTGTGCTATAGTTTCTTATTTTTAATATGACCTTCTAGTTCTTATCTATAATTATGTATATTTTACATAATTTCACTCAAATTTCTGAGGACTTTTACATTTTGTATTTGTATTTAATATATGTTTATGTTTGTATGTCTCTTCATAGCTAATTTTCATCATTCTGTAAAAGTTTGTCATTGAAGAATGGATTAAAATCACTCTTATTTGTATTTCTTTCCTTCCTAACTACTTAATGGATATTTATTAAACTGAAGTGAATCAATAGTCCTTTGTATCTGGTGTAAGGCACACAAGGAAGTGTGTTTGTGTGAGTGTGTATAGACATTCATAAACATTTCAGTATATCTCTTAGAAAACATAATTACCTATGTATTTCCAATTTTTTGATTTTCTCATGTAAAATTTTGAAAACAACTATATATCAGAGTAGATGAGTAGAGTAGCTCATCTTGTATTGAAGAGGCAGACATGGTCCATGTCATGTATTTCTACACACTTGGAGCATACAGACTGACCATGACTAGGAATTTACTTATGAAATTAGAAATCACCTCAAGTCACCTCCCTTCACTTACTTTCCACTCTTTACTTTTCACCTTCCTGAGGGTCAAGAGGAAGACTTGCTTCCTTGGATGTGATACCCATGACCCCTTGCCACTAGCATTTAGAAGTCCAGTACCACTTCTTGTGAAGGTGAACCCTTATAACCACGTCTGTGCCTGGATTCTCTCTTCTGTCTTTTCAGTTTATCACAGAAGTTGTGTTTACAATTAAAAAGCTGTACCAATGCAAACTGGTACAGCCACAATGGAGAACAGTATGGAGGTTTTTAAACCTAAAAATAGAGTTACCATACGATCCTGCAATCCCACTCCTGGGTATATATCCAGAGAAAACTATAATTCTAAAAGATACACACACCTCATAGCAGCACTATTTACAACAGCCAAGACATGGAAGTAACCTAAATGTCCATTGACAGATGAGTGGATAAAGAAGATCTGGTATATATACAATGGAATATTACTCAGCCATAAAAAAGAATGAAATGATGCCATCTGCAGCTACATGGATGGACCTAAAGATTGTCATACTAAGTGAAGTATGCCAGACAGAGAGAGACAAATATGATAAGATATTGCTTATATATGGAATCTAAAAAAAAAATGATACAAATGAACGTATATACAAAACAGAAACAGACACAGAGAGCAAACTGATGGTTCCTGAAGGGGAAAGAGGGGGAGGAATAAATTCGGAGGTTGGGTTAACATATACATACTACTATATATAAAACAGATAACTAACAAGGACCTAATGTATAGCACAGGGAACTCTACTCAGTATTTTACAATAACCTATAATGGAAAAGAATCTGAAAAATACATACATATATATATATATATATATATTCTTTTTCAGAGATATATATATATAACTGAATCACTGTGCTGTACACCTGAAGCTAACCTGACATTGTAATTCAACTCTACTTCAATAAAAATTAAATTAAATTCAATTAAAAAGCAAGTTACTGGGCTTCCCTGGTGGCGCAGTGGATAAGAATCTGCCTGCCAATGAAGGGGACACAGGTTCGATCCCTGGTCTGGGAATATCCCACATGCCGTGGAGCAACTAAGCCCGTGAGTCACAACTACTAAGCCTGCACTCTAGAGCCTGTGAGCCACAACTACTGAAGCCCGCGTGCCTAGAGGCCGTGCTCCGCAACAAGAGAAGCCATCGTAATGAGAAGCCCCCGCAATGAGAAGCCCACGCACTGCAACAAAGAGTAGCCCCCACTCACTGCAACTAGAGAAAGTCTGCACGCAGCAACAAAGACCCAATACAGCCAAAAATAAATTAAAAAAACAAAAACAAAAAAACCCAAGTAACTGAAATGTGTACAAGGAGTTGGTGTGGCATCAGAATCTCTGTGCAATTTAGAACATGAATTTTATAAAAGATTTTGAGTTTAATTAGGTCCCAAATGTTTATTTTTGATTCTGTTTCCTTTGCTTTAGGAGAAAGATCCAAAAAAATATTGCTACAATTCACATCAAAGAGTGTTCTGCCCATTTTCTTTCAGGAGTTTTATGGTTTCCAGTCTTACATTTAGGTCTTTAATCCATTTTGAGCTTATTTTTTATATGGTGTGACAGAATGTTCTAATTTCATTCTTTTATATGTAGCTGTCCAGTTTTCTCAGCACCATTTATTGAAGAGACTGTCTTCTCTCCATTGCATATTTTTGCCTCCTTTGTCATAGATTAAATGACCACAGGTTCATGAGTTTATTTCTGGGCTCTCTATTCTGTTCCATTGATCTGTGTCTACTTTTGTGCCAGTATCGTACTGTTTTGATTACTGTAGCTTTGTAGCATAGTCTGAAGTCAGGGAGTGTGATACCTCCAGCTTTCTTCTTTTTTCTCAATATTGCTTTGGGTTTTTGGGGTCTTTTGTGGCTCTATGTAAATTTTAGGGTTATTTGTTCTAAAGACAACCTACTATATAAACGGGAGAAAATATTTGCAAATGATATGACTGATGAAGTATTGATCCAAAATACATTAACAGCTTATACAGCTCAATATAAAAAAAAAAACTGATTAAAAAGTGGGTAGAAGACTTGAATAGACATTTTCCCAAAGAAGATACACAGATGGCCAACAGGCACATGAAAAGATGTTTAACGTCACTAATCATCAGAGAAAGAGAAATCAAAACCTTAATAAGATATCACCTCACACCTGTCAGAATGGCTATCATCAAAAAGTCTACAAATAATAAGTGTTGGTAAGAATGTGGAGAAGAGAGAACCCTCATACACTGTTGGTAAGAAGGTAAATGCAAGCACTGTGGAAAACAGTATGGATGTTCCTCAAAAAACTAAAAATAAAACTACCATGTGATCCTGCAGTCCCACTCCTGGGCATATACCCAGAGAAAACTCTAATTCAAAAAGATACATGACAGTCTCTAGGTCCATACAGAGTGAAATAAGTCAGAAAGAGAAAAACAAATACCATATGCTAACACATATATATGGAATCTAAAAAAAAAAAAAAGTTCTGATGAACCTAGGGGCAGGTTAGGAATAAAGACGCAGATGTAGAGAATGGACTTGAGGACACGGGGAGGGGGAAGGGTGAGCTGGGACGAAGTGAGAGAGTGGCATGGACATATATACACTACCAAATATAAAACAGATAGCTAGGGGAAGCAGCCACATAGCACAGGGAGGTCAGCTCGGCGTTTTGTGTCCACCTAGAGGGGTGGGATAGGGAGGGTGAGAGGGAGATGCAAGAGGGAGGAGATATGGGGATATATGTTTATGTATAGCTGATTCACTTTGTTATACAGCAGAAACTAACACACCACTGTAAAGCAATTATACTCCAATAAAGATGTTAAAAATAAAAAAAAAATAAAGATACATGCATCCTAATGTTCATAGCAGCATTATTTACAATTGCCAAGATATGAAAGCAACCTAAGTGCCCATGAACAGACGAATGAATAAGGAAGGTGTGGTACATATATTCAATGGAAAATTACTCAGTAGTAAAAAAGAATGAAATTTTGCCACTCACAGCAACATGTATGGACCTAGAAGGTTTTATGCTTAGTGACATAACTCAGACAGAGAAAGACAAATACTGTATATTATCACTTATATGTGGAATCCAAAAAATAAAACAAATGAATGACTATAACAAAAGAGAAACAGACTCACAGACTTTTTGATGATAACTGGTGGTTATCAGTGGGGAGAAGGAAGTGGGAGGGGAAGATGGGGTAAAGATTAAGAGATACAAACTACTATGTCTAAGATAAGTAAGCTATAAGGATATATTGTACAGCACAGAGAAATATAGTCATTATTTTATAATAACTTTAAATGGAGTATAATCTATAAAATATTGAATCACTATGTAGTATAATTAAAACTAATATAATATTGTAAATCAACTATACTTCAATTTAAAAAAAGAATTATGAGAATTAACTATAATTGAATATAAATAACATTTTAACTATTAAACTATAGCATCTTAAGAAATTATTTTCTAAATGTAATTATGACCACTTTGGGATATTTAATTTTATATTTCTTAATCCAGCTCAGAACCATCATGACTTTCCATAGAAAAAATAGAAACACAACTTGGTTAAGCCTAACACAAATCACTCAGCTATCTATAAATGCATGATTTATGCAGTCCAGAAAGTCTGACACCGTATTCCTTAGCTGTCTTTGTATTAGAAACTTATTGTTATGCAAAAATCCATAGTTTTTCTCTTAAAATACATATCATACAAATAGAGAAGTAGAAATATTTTACAATTGCTAGCATCACAAATTTAATGCTAAAATGATTCAAAATTATTAACAATGTCACAAAAGCCAAGAGAGATATATTTGTTATAGATAAAGAAGTCCATGAAAATCATGTTAAAGTGGAGGTGAGAATCACTTAAGATTATTTACAGTACAATTACCTAGGACGTTTGAACTGAAAAGGAAACAAAAAGGACACAAATGACTGAAAAACTAAATGACAAAAAGAACTCCTTTTTTTCCTTAAAGGGAAGCCAGTTAGGAAGGGAATTGGGAGCATTTAAAATGTAATAGAGCTGTGTGCGATTTTCTTCCAGGACTGAGAACGATAGTGTTATCCGGTGAAAAATGAATATGAGACATTTATTGCTGCTGAGGGATTCCCTGGGCCGCCTGTGATAGGTCTGGACTGAGGCTTTGCTTGAAGGTTATGTGAAGACTTTGTCATTCAAAGTCGGCACCACTGACAAGCACTATCCTCAATAGGGCTAGCCTGAGCTCCGGTGGATAAACAATGGGGTGAGATATATTAGTAAATGCGTGGAATCCTTCTACTTCCCCACAATTACTCATTCAGATTTATGGTGTATGATTTTGACTCACTCTGGCCAGGGTCACTGATCATGCTGTAAAGAGTCTCATCATCAATAAATACATACAGATCACCTAAGTTGAAATCTGCACATGCCAATGTAGACATCACAATAGAATGTCAGTCATTAAACTGTGGTCATACACACTTCTGATCTCAAGCAATCATTCCCTACCTTGATCAACCACCATTTTCAACAGGCTCAGCACTAAATTTTTTCACTCTTTCTAAAAAGCAAATTCTCTTGCACAGACCAGAGATTTACTGCTCCAGAGGACATTAAAAATATTCCAAAGGTTTTGATGGCCATTTTTAAAAAGAAGTCCCCAAAAGATTTTGAAATGCCAGCATCACTGGAACAAATGCAAAATTTCCCAAGGTGATTATCTTGAAATAGATGACTCTAATTTGGGATTTATATGTATATATTTTGCCAGTTCTGAAATCTTCATCAAAATATCAGTTATTTAACCTTATACTGCCTCAACTCTTGATTCTGTGCTTACTCTAGAAAAGGAAGATTACTCATTCAACAATCTTCACCATTTCAGTAAATGGATACCTGACTAGTTTATCAGTCTAAAAACCTTATGGTCATCCCTGACCCTTTTAATTGTTTGTAGCTACAACCAATCTAAAAGCAAATCTGACCAAAGCAATGGAGCCTTGGTCAGATTTACATGAAAATTCATAATAATTGAAAAATTATTAGACTTACTAAGAGAGGTTAGCAATGTCAGTATATCAAAGTTCAATTTACTTCTACACTCCAGCAATAAGAAGTTAGAAAATACAATTTAAGAAGAAGATGTTATTATTTAACAGTAACAACAACATCAAAAATAAAGTATCAGTGCAAATCTAACAAAAGATGTGCAAGATGTTATTGCCGAAATCTAAATAAAGGAAGAGCTATAGCATGTTCATGGTTAGCAATAGGCAATATTATAAATATAGCAATTCTCTCCAAATCAATGTGTGATTAAATAGGTTTCTAATTGAAATCTAGTTAAAATAGTTCACTTTTATTGTGGAATTTGACAAGCTGATTCTAAAATATATTTAGAAAACCAAGTACGTATTTGAAGAAGAATTAGGAACAAATTTGCCATACCAGCTAACAAGAGCTATTATATTGTTACAGGAATTATGTAACTACAGTAATATACAGTAATTAATATTGAGGTAGGGAGTGACAAATATACCTGTGGAACACAACAGCCTAGAAACAAGCTCATGTATATGTGAAAATCTGATATATGACAGAACTGGCATTATGCTCAGCATGGAAAGGATGGACAATTTAATACACTGTACTCCAATGATTTCTTATCCACATGGGAAAAATTAAAGTGGATTCTTCCCCTATTACATACACAGAGATCAATACTAGAGGGTTCAAAGATTTAAGTGTTAAACACAAAACACTAAATTTCAAAAGACAATATACATTTTTATAATCTTGAGTGCAGGAAATGATTCTTAAATAAGATCCCAAACAAAAATAATAAAGAAAAGCATTGCCACTTTTTACTACATTAAAGGTAAAATTTTCTGATTATCACCATTTGCAGCAACCTGGATGGACCTAGAGATTGTCATACTCAGTGAAGTTAAGTCAGACAGAGAAGGACAAATATAGTATGATATCACTTATATATGGAATCTAAAAAAATGGTACAAATGAACTTATTTACAAAACAGAAATAGAGTTACAGATGTAGAAAACAAACTTAGAGTTACTGGGGGTAAGGGAGGGAGGGATAAATTGGAAGATTGGGATTGACATATACACACTACTATATATAAAATAGATAACTAATAAGGACCTACTGTATAACACAGGGAATTCTACTCAATATTCTGTAATGACCTATATGGGAAAAGAATCTAAAAAAAGAGTGGATACATGTATATGTATAACTGATTCACTTTGCTGTACACCTGGAACACAACACTGTAAATCAACTAAACTCCAATAAAAATTTTTTTAAAAGTCAAAATCTTAATTTAAAAAAAATAAAATTTTCTGATTATCAAAAGACATGATACAGAAAATGAAAGCAAAATACTGGGGGGAGGTATTTGCATGCCGTGTAACTAATAAGTGACTAGGATCCAAAAAATATAAAGAATTTATAGAAATTAACCAGATAAAGACAATCAACCTAGTAGAAACATGGAAGAACACCATGAACTGGCCTTTCTTAGAAGAGGAAACAAAATAGCTACTATGTATTTATATGAAAAGTTACTTAGGTACCATAGATCAGTAAATTGCATATTAAAACCACAACAAGATGCCTTTTCACATCTAATGGGTTGATAATAACTTAGTAAAATGAAAATTCCAAGCATTGGTGAAGATATGTAACCAAAAACTCTTGAATATCATTGAGTGGAGTGTAGATTGGTTTAACCACTTTAAAAAACAACTTGGCATTACCCAGAAAAGTTATAACCTAGCAATTCTCTTTCTAGGTATATCCCTTAAGAAATTCTTGAACAAGTGCTCTAAGAGACATGTACAAGAGTGTTCATGTTAAACCATTATGTCAGTAACTGTGAAACCATCTGAGATTTCATCTTGCTTGCAAGCTAACAAGTTAACCAGTCAGTTTCATAGATATTGGTAGAAATACATGAAGTGCGAGGGTTAGAGACGAAAGATAGTTTATTGTTCACAGCAAAAGTAACAATCAGAGTAATACTGTAGGCATCCCCCCTCCAGTTCCCACAGGATGCTGTGGTGAGGGCTAGGTGTTTCTTGTATAAGCAATGAAAATGCATTATGCACAGAAACCCTGAGATAAAGAGACTGTGATCTTATATAAGGGCTGCTGACAAACCTGCCTATTCTCCTATCCCGTGAGTGACATGATCTTATTAGCCTGAAATGTAAGCAACCTCTCTGGGAGAGGAGGAAGGCCTCTGTATCTTTTTTACCTCCGAATGTCTTCAGGGAAGGGGATGTGTCTATATTTATTACCTGGGAACATAAATGAATTCATTCCAGAACAAGTACTAACCCCATCTATCTAGGGCTGTTTGCTTATACCAATATTGCTAAAATGATATTACTAGAGCAAATGGGCTGTTAGTGCTTAGATGTTTAGCAACAGGAGAGATTCATAGAGAACTGTATCCTCACAGTTAATAACAGCACAGTTTGTAATGGTAAAACAAAGCAAAACAAACCCACAATGCTTAATGACAGAAATCTGGGGGGGACTATACTGTGGAATATCCAAATACAGAAATACTATGCAAAAGTGAAAAATGAAATGAAATATGACTTTCATCCACGTGCATGAATCCTATGTTAAGAAACAGAAAAATACACAGAAATATATACATTTATCTGAGTTCAGAAAGAAGAAAAACTATTAAACAGTTTGATTAGAGTTGTACACATAGGAAATAAAATCGTAAAGGAAAACAAGAAAATTATTAACACAAAATAGCATTTAACTCTGAGGGAAAAGAAAGATACTGTGATTAGGGATGGTCACATGGAATTTTCCAAAGGATTGGAAACATTGTACTTCTTGAGCTTGGTGACAGGTATTTTTAAAATTAATATTCTTTCAATTGTACATAAAACTTATATACAATACTTTGCAAATATGATATATTTCACAGTTAAACTAAAAAATAATTTAAAGACTAGGTTACAGATTGGATAAAGGGAAAAGGGGGGAGAAAAGACTTCTACATTAAAAAAATCCCTGATCAACATTTACTATGTACCAGCACTGTCCAGCTGAACAGGATTTCTGGTCAGGCAGGGCTCAAAGCTATCAAAAGCAGTGAACAAGGCAATGAATTAGCTCCCTTGCTTGGGTGAGGTGGCAGAACCAACTACAAGGCTGGCAAGGCTTTTTGGCATCTTGACCACTGGGAATGTGACTGCAGTGGAGAAGGGTGGAGGGACTTGCAACAACCAACACTCAAATATTGGCAGAGTGAATTCCAACTGGCAGTTCTTAAATGGTAGTCCCAACCAGCATCTTTGCTCCTTTGTAGATGGTGGTGCAGTCTGATCTGGAAACTCCATGGGGCACATGTATGTCTGATTTGGATCTCAAATGAAGAGCCATACTGGCCCTGGATCCTGGTGTTACCCCACCCCTATTTCCATCTAGGCAGGTGAGCTGAGTCTTAGCCCTAAATGTCACTGAGTATGTAGATTGCAACCTCACCCAACCAGGAAGCCTGGTCTGAGCATCTGGGAAGGTGTGTAGCCCAGCAATGCAATTCCTGAATGGAATTCTTGAAATGAAAGCCCAGGTAACAACACTGACTGGCAGCAGAGCAAAGCAGGTATCCCCATTTGGCCAAAGAACTTGAGGCACAAGCCATTTCTTCCAGGAGAAGAGAAAAAAGAAAGATACAGAAAGTATGTTTAAAGCAACAATAGCTGAAAACTTGCCAAACTTGGGGAGAGAAATGGACATCCCAATTCACAATGCCCAAAGAACCTGAATAGTCTACTACTGAGACTCGTTATAATTAAACTGTCAGAAGTCAAAGACAAAGAAAGGATTTTGAAAGCAGAAGCAGCAAGAGAAAAGAGACAAGTTACATGCAAGGGAACACACCCACAAGACTGAGGCAGATTGGTCAACAGAAACTTTTCAGGCCAGGAGAGAATGAGATGATATATTCAAAATATTGAAAGAAAAAAAAAAAGATCATCCAAGAATCCTATACCCAGAGAAGTTGTTGTCCAGAAATGAAAGAGAGATAAAGACTTTTCTGAACAAACAAAAGCTGAGGGACTTGATCACCACAAGACCTGCTTTATAAGAAATGCTAAAGAGAGTTCCCTGAGTGGAAGTAAAAGGACACTAATTAACCTCATGAAAACAGAAGAAGATAGCATAAAACTCACTGGTAATGGTAAATATATTGTGAAAGTTAGATTCTGTGACCTGTAATGGTGGTACATAATTCAGTTGCAACTCTAGTTTAAAAGCTAAATAACAAACATAGTAAAAATAACCATAACTACAATAACATGTTGTTGAGTAAACAATATAAAAATAGGTAAACTGTAACATCAATAACCTAAACCCCCTAGGGAGAGAAGTTTAGGAATGATACAGAAGCTAAGTTGTTAGTTTAAAATCAGTTTTATAATTTTAAGCTATTTTTGTAAGCTTCATGCTAACTACAAGGGAAAAACCGGTAAAGTACACAACAGAACATGATAAATAAGTCAAAGAATATTAATACTGAAAGAAAACAAAACACAAATAAGACAGCAAGATAAGAAACAAAGAAAAATGAATCTACAAAATAGCCAGAAAACAATTAAACAAAATGGCAATAATAAGTCTTAGCCTAACAAAAATTACTTTAAATGTAAATGGATAAAATACTCCAACCAAAAGTCATAGAATGGCTGAATGGATTAAAAAAAGAAAACAACCCAAGATCCAATGATATGCTGCCTACAAGAGACTCACTTCAGTCTTAAAGACACACAGACTGAGAGTAAAGGGATGGAAAAGGTATGTTCATCATATGGTAACCAAAAATAAGCAGAGGTATCTTACTTATATTAGAAAAAATATACTTAAAGCTAAAAATGATAAAAATATACAAAGAAGATTATTATATAAGGATAAAGTTGTTAATCCATCAAGAAGATATAACAGTTGTAAATATATATGCACCCAATATTGGAACACCCAAATGTATAAAGCAAAAACAGAGCCAAAAGGAGAAATAAATAGCAATACAATAATAGTTGGGGATCTGAATACCCTACTCTCAACAATGGAAAGGTCATTCAGATAGAGAATCAATAAGGAAACAGGGGATGTGAACAACACTACGGACCAAAGTACCTAATAGATATATACAGAACATTCTGACAGCAGCATAATACATATTCTTTTCACGTGTACAAGGAATATTTTCTAGTATAGACCATAATTTAGGTCACAAAACAAGTCTTAGCAAATTCAAGAAGACTGAAATCATACCAAGTATCTTCTTTGGCTCAGTGGTATAAAACTAGAAATCAATAACAGAAGAAAAACTGGAGAACTGATGTACACGTGGAAATTAAACAATGTTCTCCAGAACAACCAATGGATCAAAGAAGACATTAGAGGGGAAATAAAGAAGTATCTTGAGAAATGAAAATGGAAACAAAATATACCAAAACTTACGTGATGCCGAAAAAGCAGTTCTAAGAGGGACGTTCACAGCAATAAATGTCTACATTGGGAAACATACACGTATACAACTACACTGTTGGCGGGAATGTAAACTGGTAAAACCACTATGGAGAACAGTATGGGGGTTCCTTAAAAAACTAAAAATAGAGCTACCATATGATCCAGCAATCCCACTCTTGGGCATATATTTGGAGAAAACTGTAATTTGAAAAGATATATGTACACCAATGTTCATTGAGCACTATTTACAATAGCCAAGACATGGAAGCAACCTAAATGTCCATTGACAGATGAATGGATAAAGAAGATGTGGTGTGTGTGTGTGTGTGTGTATATCTATATATATATATGTGTGTGTGTGTGTGTGTGTATACACACACACATACACAATGGAATATTACTCAACCATAAAAAAGAATGAAATAATGCCATCTGCAGCAACATCGATGGACCTAGATATTATCATACTAAGTGAAGTAAGTCAGACAGAGAAAGATAAATATCATATGATATCACTTATATGTGAAATCTAAAAATGATACAAATGAACTTATTTACAAAACAGAAACAGACTCACAGGCTTAGAAAACAAATTTATGGTTACCAAAGGGGAAAGCTGGGGGAGGGATAAATTAGGTCAGATTAACATATACACACTACAATATATAAAATAGATAACCAACAAAGACCTACTGTATAGCACAGGGAACTTTACTCAACACTCTGTAATAACCTAAATGGGAAAAGAATCTGAAAAAGGATAGATATATGTATATGTATAACTGAATCACCTTGCTGTACACCTGAAACTAACACAACATTGTAAATCAACTATACTCCAATATATAATAAAAATTAACTAAATATGAAAAAGAAAAATAAACTGACCTCAAATAAACAATCTAATTCTATCCTTCAAGGAACTAGCAAAAGAAGAACAAACTGAGTCCAAAGTTAGTAAAAGAAAGGAAATAATAATGCTTAGAGTGGAAATAAATGAAATAGACGGAAGGAAAGCAATAGAAATAATTAATCAAACTGTGAGTTGTTTCTTTGGAAACAGAAACAAAATTGACAAGTCTTTAGCTAGACTAACCAATGAAAAAAGAAAGAGAACCCAAATCTACAAAATTATAAATAAAAATGGAATTGTCATACTGATACCCAAGAAATACAAAGGATCATAAGAAGCTACTGTGAACTATATGCCAACAAACTGGAAAATCTGGAATAAATGGAAAAATCCTTAGATACTTACAACCCACAAAGAATGAATCCGAAAGAGAAAGAAAATATGAACAGTTCAGTTACTCAAAGATTGAACCAGTAATCAAAAATCTCCAAACGTAGAAAAGTTCAGGACCAGATGGCTTCACTGGTGAATTTTACCAAATATTTAAAGAAAAATTAGTACCAATCTTTATCAAGCTCTTCCAAAAAATCAAAGAGGAGGGAACACTCCACAACTCATTTTATGATGCCAGCATTACCCTAACAGCGAAGTTAGAAAAGGACACTACAAGAAAAGAAAACTACAGACCAATGTCCCTGCAAAAGTTCTCGTAAGATAACAGCAAACTGAATTCAGTAGCACATTAAATGGATCATTCACCATGATCAAGTAGGATTTATCCCTGGGATGCAAGGATGGTTCATTATACACAAATCAGTAAATGTGATACATAGCATTAATAGAATGAAAGAAAAAAAATATAATCATCTCAATAGATGCAGAAAAAAGCATTTGACAAAATACATCCATTCATGATAAAAACTCTTAACAAGGGCTTCCCTGGTTGTGCAGTGGTTAAGAATCTGCCCATCAATGCAGGAGACACGGGTTCAAGCCCTGGTCTGGGAAGATCCCACATGCCATGGAGCAACTAAGCCCGTGCGCCACAACTGCTGAGTCTGTGCTCTAGAGCCCGTGAACCACAACTACTGAGCCCACGTGCCACAACTACTGACGTCCACGTGCCTAGAGCCTGTGCTCCACAACAAGAGAAGCCACTGCATTGAGAAGCCTGCACACCACAGCAAAGAGTAGCCCCTGCTCGCCACAACTAGAGAAAGCCCGTGTGCAGCAATGAAGACCCAATGCAGCCATAAATAAATAAATAAATAAATAAATAAATAAATAAACTCTTAACAAATTAGGTACAGAAGGAACATATCTCAATATAATAAAGGCCATATTTGACAAGTCCACAGGTATCACACACAGTGGTGAAAAACTAAAAACTTTTCCTCTAAATCAGGAACAAGACAAGGGTGCCCACTCTCACCACTCCTATTCAACATAATATTGGAAGTCCTAGCCACAACAATCAGGAAAGGAAGAGAAATAAGGCATCAGAATTGGAAAGGGAAAAATAAATAGTCTCTATTTTCAGATGATATGACTTTATATTTGGAAAATCCCAAAGAGCCCATCAAAAAGCTGTTAGATCTAACCAATGAATTCAGTAAAACTGCAGGACACAAAATCATCACACAAAAATCAGTAGCTTCTATACACTAACAACTAATTATCTGAAAAACATGTAAAGAAAATGAGTTCATTTACAAAAGCATCAGAGACAATAAAATACTTAGGAATAAATTTAACCGAGGAGGTAAAAGATCTCTACACTGAAAGCTATAAGACATGGGGGAAAGGAATCAAAGACACCAATAAATGGAAAGGTATCCAGTGCCATGGATTGGAAGAATTAATAGTGCTAAAATGTCTATAGTATCCAAAGACACCTATAGCTTCAATGCAGTCACGGTAAAAATTCCAATGGCATTTTTTACAGAAGTGGAAATAACAATCATAAAACTTATATGGAACTACAAAAGACTGTGAAAAGCCAAAGCAATTCTAAAAAAAAAAAAAAAAAAGAACGAAGTGGGAGGCATCCCATTCCCTGATTTCAAGCTATATTATAAATCTATAGTAATTAGTGTGGTACTTGCATAAAAACAGACATACTGACAAATGGAACCAAATCAAGAGCCCAGAAATAAACCCATGCATATAAGGTAAACTTATACAACAAGGGAGCCAAGAGTACTCAATGGAGAAAATAGAGTCTCTTTAATAAATGGTGCTGGGAAAATTGGTATTCATATGTAAAAGAAAGAAACTAGATCCCTAAGTTATACCACTCATAAAAACTTACTCAAAATTCATTGAAGATTTACATGTAAAATTGAACACAATAAAACTCCTAGAAGAAAACATAGAAAAAAACTCCTTGACATGGGTCTTGGCAATGATTTTTTTAGATATCATTGGTATCACCTAAAGTACAAGCAAGAAAACAAAAATTTTACAAGTGGGACTACATCAAACTTCGAGGTTTCTAAACAGCAAAGGAAATCATCAACAAAATGAAAAGACTACCTATGGAATGGGACAAATATCTGCAAATCCTAGATCTAATAAGGGGTTAATACCCAAAATATATAAAGAACTCATACAACTCAGTAGCAAAATACCAAATAATCAAAAAAATGGGCAGAGAACCTGAATAGACATTTTTCCAAAGAAGATATACAAATGGCCAACAGGTACACAGAAGGATACTCAACATCACTAATCATTAAGGAAATGCAAATCAAGATTACAATGAGAGATCTCCTCACACCGATAAGAATGGCTGTCATCAAAAAGACAAGATATAAAAAATGCTGGCAAGGATGTGTAGAAAAGAGAACCATTGTGCACTGTTCATGGGACTGTAAATTGGTACAGTCATCTGGAGAACAGTATGGAGGCTCTTAAAAAAATTTAAAAAGAGAACTGCTATATGATCCAGCAATTCCACTTTGGGTATTTATTGAAGGACACGAAAACACCATCTCGAAGAGGTATCTGCACCCTTTTGTTCACTTCAGCATTACTGACAATAGGTAAGACATGTAAACAGCCTAAAATGTCCATCAATGGATGAATGGATAAAGAAGTGGTAAAAATATGCATTGCAATACTATTCAGCCATAAAAAGGAAGGAAATCCTGCCATTTATGACAACATGGATGGACCTTGAAGGCATTATGCTAAAAGAAATAAATCAGACAGAGAAAGACAAATACTGTAAGATCTCACATGTTTAATCTAAAAACAAAACTCATGGAAAAAGGGGTCAGATTTGTGGTTACCAGTGGCAGTGGGTGGGGGTGGGGTAATTGGATGAAGGTGGTCAAAAGGTACAAACTTCCAGTTGTAAGATAAGTAACTACCAGGAGATAATGTACTGCATGATGACTATAGTTAACGCTGCTGTATGGTATATTTGAAAGCTTCTAAGAGTAGCTCCTAGAAGTTCTCCTCATAAGGAAAAAAACGACTTTTGTTTTGTATCTCTATGAGATGATGGATATTAACTAAACTTATTGTGGTCATCATTTCACCATACATGTAAGTCAGTATTCCATACACCTTAAAATTACACAGTGCTGTACGTCAATTATATCTCAAGAATACTGAAAAAACTAATAAAAAAGAAAATGTATACATACAGTAGAATATTATTCAGTCTTAAAGAAGAAGTGACGTTGGTGACAACATGGATGGACCTGGAGAACATTATCTGAGTGAAATAAGCCAGACACAGAAAGACAGATACTGTGTGATCTCGCTTATATGAGGAATCTAAAATAGTCAAACCCATAGAAGCAGAGAGTAGAATGGTTGTTGCGGTAGCTAGGAGTAAGGGTCAGTGGGGAGCTGATGGTCAAAGTACACAAAATTTCAGTAATGCAAGATAAAGAAGTTCCGGAGCTACTATAGAGCACAGTGCCTATAGCTAAAAATACTGTGTTGTATAATTAAAATTTGCTAAGAGAATAGATCTTATGTTAAGTGGTTCTTACCACACACACAAAATAAATGGGGGCAGGTGTGACAAAGGAGACATGAAAATAAAATGGAGAAAAGACAGCCCCTTCAGTAAGTGGTGCTGGGAAACTGGAAGCTACATGTAAAAGAATGAAATTAGAACACTCCCTAACACCAGACACAAAAATAAACTCAAAATGGATTAAAAACCTAAATGTAAGGCCAGACACTATCAAACTCTTAGAGGAAAACATAGGCAGAACACTCTATGACATAAATCACAGCAAGATCCTTGTTGACCCACCTCCTAGAGTAATGGAAAGAAAAACAAAAATAAACAAATGGGACCTAATGAAACTTAAAAGCTTTTGCACAGCAAAGGAAACCATAAACAAGATGAAAAGACAACCCTCAGAATGGGGGAAAATATTTGCAAATGAAGCAACTGACAAAGGATTAATCTCCAAAATATACAAGCAGCTCATGCAGCTCAATATCAAAAAAACAAACAACCCAATCCAAAAATGGGCAGAAGACTTAAATAGACATTTCTCCAAAGAAGATATACAGATTGCCAACAAACACATGAAAGGATGCTCAACATCATTAATCATTAGAGAAATGTAAATCAAAAGTACAGTGAGGTAGCACCTCATACCGGTCGGAATGGCCATCATCAAAAAATCTATAGACAATAAATGCTGGAGAGGGTGTGGAGAAAAGGGAACCCTCTCGCACTGCTGGTGGGAATGGAAATTGATACAGCCACTATGGAGAACAGTATGGAGGTTCCTTAAAAAACTAAAAATAGAATTACCATATGACCCAGCAATCCCATTACTGGGCATATACCCTGAGAAAACCGTAATTCAAAAAGACACATGCACCCCAATGTTCACTGTAGCACTATTTAAAATAGCTAGGTCATGGGAGCAACCTAAATGCCCACTGACAGATGAATGGATAAAGAAGATGTGGTACATACATACAATGGAATATTACTCAGCTATAAAAGGGAACAAAATTGGGTCATTTGTAGAGACGTGGATGGACCTAGAGACTGTCATATAGAGTGAAGTAAGTCAGAAAGAGAAAAACAAATATCGTATATTAACGTATATATGTGGAACCTAGAAAAATGGTACAGATGAATCGGTTTGCAAGGCAGAAATAGAGATACAGACGTAGGGAACAAACGTATGGACACCAAGGGGGGAAGGGTGGGTGGGACATGAATTGGGAGATTGGGATTGACATATATACACTAATATGTATAAAATATATAACTAAAGAGAACCTGCTGTATAGCACAGAGAACTCTACTTCACTTTACTGTACAGTAGAAACTAACACAACATTGTAAAACAACCATACCCTAAGCAAACAAAAAAAAAAAAAATAAAGGGGGCAGGAGGAAACTTTGGGAGGTGATGAAGGTATTTATGGCCTTGATGGTAGTGATTGTTTCATAAGTGTATACTTATCCCCAAACTCATCAAGTTGTGTACATTAAATGTATATACTACATGCCAATCATAACTCAATAAGGTGTTTTTTTTTTTTTAAATAGGTGTAGCTGGGGCTACAGTTATCTAAAGCCTTAACTAGGGGTGAGGGATCAACTCCCCATTTCGTGCACATGCCTGCTGACAAGAGGCCTTAGCTCTTCACTGGTTCTTCACAGAGACCTGAGTTCCTTGCCACATGGATCTTTCCACAGGGCTGCCAGAGTGCCCTTATGGCATGAAAGTTGATTTCCCCTAGAGTGAGTGATCCCAGAGAGAGGGCGGGGGGCAGGGAGGCGAGAGTGAAAGACAGCACAAAGCAGAAGTAACAATGTTTCTAATGACTTGGGCTAAGAAGTGACGTACTCTCACTTCCACCATGTTCTAGTGATCACTTTGATATGAGGAGGGCACGTCCACAAGAGTGAATCCCAGGAGGCAGGGATCATGAGGTACCATCTTGGAGACTGGTTAACACAAGAGGTTATATCAATACTTTAAGCCAGAAATGATGAGGGCCTTTAACAATAGGAATTGCAGTGGGGGAAGGAAGTAGAGAATGAATTGATAAATATTTAAGGCACAGTATTAATGGACCTTGGTGATTAGGTATGGGAGAGAGAAAAGGAAGAATGAGAGACAACCTCAAATTCTAGCTTGCATGCCTGAGTAGAAGGTAGTACCTCAAAGTCAGGAGAAAGAGGAGTTTCAGTGAGAAAATGTTTTCTCTTATTCCTTGTCATCTCTATCAAAGGCTGTTCTGAACAGGTCTTGCTCTGTTCAACCCTCATCATGTTCTAAGGGCATCTCATTCTCAGCTTGCAACACGGTCTTCTTTCTTAGAGGATATTAAGACAATTTGATGTTGAATCACATCAACTCTCAATCTCACCATCTCAAGATAACATGATTTTTTGGTTCCAAGACTCGTTTTCTTTTTTTCCCCCCAAGTTTAACATATCTGAAACTGGTATATATGATCCAATCAATTATATTTTAGATTCAATGAAATATGGCATACTGGTAACTTCATTTTTTTTCATGCTTCTTTTTTCCTCAGAGAAGACAGAAAGAGCCTTCTTTAAAAAGCAAACAACAGGGCTTCCCCGGTGGCGCAGTGGTTGAGAATCTGCCTGCCAATGCAGGGACACGGGTTCGAGCCCTGGTCTGGGAAGATCCCACATGCCGCGGAGCAGCTGGGCCCGTGAGCCACAACTGCTGAGCCTGCGCGTCTGGAGCCTGTGCTCCACAACAAGAGAGGCCGCGATAGTGAGAGGCCCGCGCACCACGATGAAGAGTGGCCCCCACTTGCCGCAGCGGGGGAAAGCCCTCGCACAGAAACGAAGACCCAATGCAGCCATAAATAAATAAATAAAAATTAAAAAGAAAAGAAAAGAAAAGAAAAATATCCCCCAGGAATCTGAAAACAAAGACTAGATTCCAAAATAATTACTGTGAATGTACAGGGAGCATATCTCTTTAAAAAAAAAAAAAAAAAAAAAGCAAGCAACAAACAAACGCTTGATTATCTACCAGAGCCCTAGTGTCTTGGGACAGTCGATTTTTAACTCCTTTATTTCAGTTTGCCTTCTGGATAGTCCAGGCTTTGTACATCCCCAGCTTCACCATCAGGATCCATGCATCAAGAAAATGCGTTGAGAAGAGAGGCATGAGTGAAGTCAAATTGTGAAGGTTATTTAGATTTTCCCAAACCACTCTTTTTTTAAAGATTAATTAATTAATTAATTAATCTTTGGCTGTGTTGGGTCTTCACTGCTGCGTGCAGGCTTTCTCTAGTTGTGCCGAGCGGGGCTACTCTTTGTTGCGGTGCGCGGGCTTCTCATTGCGGTGGCTTCTCTCGTTGCAGAGCATGGGCTCTAGGCACGTGGGCTTCAGTAGTTGTGGCACATGGGCTCAGTAGTTGTGGCGCACGGGCTGAGTTGCTCTGCGGCACGTGGGATCTTCCCGGACCAGGGTTCGAACCCATGTCCCCTGCACTGGCAGGCAGATTCTTAACCACTGCGCCACCAGCGAAGTCCCCAAACCACTCTTAAGTCCCTAACAATTCCTGTGGTGTTTACACTCTATGTTTAAGCGAGTATATGGTTGTTGGAAGGCTTCTCCTTCAAGATAGTGATGGGTATATTCCCATCAAAACACTGTTCCAATCAAAACATTTTTCAAGTGTTGGGTGTTTGCCTGGAAGAAAAAAAAAAGACAGAGTACAAAGGAAGGATATTTGATCCTTGACAGCCAGGGCAGACAGTCCAGACCTCCAGCTGTGCTCTCAGCTGGCTGTCTTATTCTTTGGCCTGAGGCATCTTTTGTATCTTGTAAGAATGGAGAGACCTAGCAAGGACACCTCATTGTCCAATTACACCTAATAGAGGAGGAACCATGATCTAAACCTTACAAATCATTTTTGGATGGGAGGAAACATGAATGGATTTTCATCAACTTAAGAGAAAAAATTGCAATGCCTTTTCTGCAGGTTTCGTTTGTTGGTTTGTTTGACTGAAACATTAAATAATCCTAGTTGGAAGTACCTTCTTTTCAAACTGGGATATGGACCCTGCATGGTTCTGTAGGTTTCTAACTAACACCAAGGTCTTGTTAAACAAATTTTTTATGTGGTGGATTTCTCTATCAGATTCTTTTTTTGCAGTAAAATTTCTGAAAAATATTTTATATTTATTTTTTCCTAAATGACTATGGGAAATCATGATTGGGCTTTTCTAGCTTAGGATGTACTCTTTTGGGAAAAAGGTCCTTATTAATCTTGATACTGTTCCTTCTCTGCTCCATCCAGAGTTTCTTCCACCTCCTTTGTATCCAATCTCTTCTTTGAGCTTCTTCCATTCTTGTAATAAAATCTTCATGTCTCTGCTTTCCATGAACAAAAGAAAATCCTTCCCTAGATGCTGCTACTTCTTTTACGATGACCTAATTCATTTTTCCCCTTTGCTTTCCTAAATTCTTTAAAAAAATGAGGTAATCCAATTACCTTCCTTTCTCTTCTCAAGCCCTTTGTGATTGGGCTTCTGCCCCAGTGGTTTGTTGAAACCGTTCTCTCGAAAATCTTGAGTTGTTAAGTTGTTAAACCCTTTGGGTTTTTATAATTTTATAATTTTCTCACCATCATTGACTTTCCTCCTTTCTACTCCTCTCTCTCTCTCTTTTTTTAAAAATTCTACCCACTCATATCCTCTTCCTACAATCCTTCACTTCCTGAAGCAGAATGTGGTCATACCATTCCCTTCTCAGCATTGGTCACAGACTCTCAATGTGGTTTATAGACTCTACTGTTATCTGGTCCTGCTTATTATATCACCAGTCTTATCTCTTTCCACTTGCTGCCTTATACTCCGTGCTTCAGCCAGGCTGAATTACCTGAATCACTTGCAGTTCCTTGAATATCCCAGGCATCCTCTATCCCATCTTTGGACTTTCCATATGCTGTTTCCTCTTCTGGAACATCCATTCATGCTTATTATTCTTACTTATGTTGTTACATGCTTGTTTATTTTTGTCACATCCAAAATTGTAAGCTCCTAGAAGCAAAAACTATAAAATCCTTTTACTGTTGCATCTTCATTGCTCAATGTAATGCCTCTCACCTGGTACTCGTTCAGTGGCTATTTGTTGACTGACTGCACGCATTATGCAAAGATCAGTGCAGCATTCAATCCTGCCACCAAGGCTCTCAGTGCTCTTTCTCTCTTTTTTCCCTATTGGTCTTAGTCCTGTTTAATCCTCTTATACCTCTTAGTACATCATAGTAGCCTCTTGTCTTTTCTCTATTTCAGAATCTTTCCCTGCTCTTGTCTGACACACAGCTGCAGAGTGTTGTTCATAAGAGACAACTGACCATGTCACTTCTTTGCTAAGTAATTTTCAATGACTCCTCTCTGCTTGTATTATAAAGGTCACATCTAAGGAATTTCTGTAGGCAGGGATAATATACTTACCTGTTTTTTTCTCTCACCAGCCTTGTTCTAACTAACCTCCGCTCTAGTAAGCAGACTACCTGCTCCACAATTTTCTATGCATGCTGTTCTCCCTTAGTCATTAGAGGGACTTTCTCCCTCTCTAATAACATTTTAGCCATGCTCAGCTCATTTGCCACTTCCCCATAAATATTCCCCTGAGTGCCCTGGGGCACAGCGCAGCTTCTTTCCTCTGTGTCCCAGAGCACTTTGTTTTTACCCCCTTTAGGCACTTGTTATATCCTACCCTCATTTAAGGATATTTGTATTTGCAATTCAGTGATAAGGTGAGAATGGATCTTTCTCATTTATTCATTTTTGTACTCCCCAGAGTGCCTTGCCCATATATGCTCAATAAATGCTGTTGGATCAAATATGTTAATTAAAGATATTACAAATTAATGCTAGGCTTTAAATCACAGTAAGTTATATATTTTACCTTTTATCCAAAAAATTATGGATGGTGACCACATTCAAAAATCTAGTGGTAGTTACGTTATAGTTTCATTAATGCTTTTCTTTTTTAAGCATAGGACCTTCCCTAACTTATATGAAAGGAAGACTAGCTGAATTAAGCAGGGCAGGAAATGCACCCATCCCTTAAAATACCATAATAAAGAACATGAATATTAAACATGCTTCCTATGTTTAAAAAAATTGATTTAAAAATATGGTAGCTAAAGCGTTTAGAAAAAAAAATGAGCCTCATTTAGTATTTTAGAAACTCTCCTCACTTATGCCTTCCAATTCTTATGCTGTCAGGTTGCCAAAGGAAAGAACTGTTTTCTGTTGCATTCTGCAATAGTGACCATTTCTTTTGGACGCTGCACTCAATAAAATATTTGTTGTGTAAACAAACAAGCACTTGTGCTGCAGTGTCACAACCAGGGGTTCATGCTTTTCTTTCCATTTCTTCATTTTGTGGATGATGCTGAAAAACTCATCTCAGCTCTAATTTAGAAGGAAGTTGTCTCATTAGTAATATGGAGAGACGCCCTTATCTGAATGAGGGCAGGGAGCTTGCTTAGATGACACACGATACTCTCTTACTCTGTTTTATTTTTCACCTCCTCTGAAGCTTTCATTTAGTCATGGACGCTCTAAGATCTCTTAGTGAATTCCTCCGACATCATCAATACATCACGATCACAGATGCTTTCGTGAAGGTTGATGGTGTGCTCAATACTGCATGGGGCATATTGGTAGACCTCATTCTCTGTTTAGTAGAAGCACTCA
Source organism: Balaenoptera acutorostrata (assembly GCF_949987535.1). Lineage (NCBI taxonomy): Eukaryota > Metazoa > Chordata > Mammalia > Artiodactyla > Balaenopteridae > Balaenoptera > Balaenoptera acutorostrata. The sequence goes on along the minus strand of NC_080066.1, from coordinate 6,427,442 downwards.
CAAGATAAGATAGAGAAATCATAGGATTCTGCAGGAGAGGTTGCAGACAAAGCAGAGATGTCTATGCCTTTTCCATGTCTAGGGATGGTCAAACATCATGAGAGATTAGTCTCTCAGATAAAGAGATCTGCTTTTATGAATGGCCGCCGAGGATGGACCCAGGCCAGTCTGGCATCTGCCACAGAACAACCACATCCTGGAGAGCTGCTCCGGGTCAGTAGTCAGGAAGTATTTTTTTTCCACTAGAATGAACCTCACGTGGAAGTCTCCTCTGAAACGGGAGCCCAAGACACATTGAGTGTCATCTGCAAGTGACAAAAATTATATTTGCTTATTAGCAGGGTTAATGGGCACCTTTCAGCAGGTCTCATTTTTAAATTGAGTTTTCTCAGGCATGAGTGAAGGGGCTTTGAAATTTAATCAGGCAAATAAAAGTTACACGCCCTCTCCCTATGATAACCATGTGGACCCAACAGAAACATCATAAGCAAACTATGTGTTGGTGATTTCAGCATCTTTCCACAGAGGCTGCTAGGAAACCACAAACGGACTTTAGCAATCAGATCGACATTTCACGGCTGGTCTCCCGCGCTAACCCCAAGCAGTGCACAGACAGCCGCATGTTTTGATTTGCTTCCTCTCAGGAGGTACTACGTTACACGATGAGATGGCATTAAGACAGTGCAACACCCTTCCTTCTGGTGGGACTGGTAGCCACAGTCTCCTGCGTGAATGAGAGATACTGTGACAAGTATGGAGATGAAAGGAAACCTGCCTGGGATATCCAGGTGGAGTTTTCTGGCTGATGCTTGCGTGGATGGGTTTTTACAACACATCACAGATGAATCGAGATTGTTTTTTTCCCCTAAGTCACTCATGGGCAAGTAGAGCAGAATAGGACTAGATACATTTCTTCTTTTTACCCCCCTTTTTTGTTGTGGTAAGAACACTGAACATGAGACCTACCCTCTTAACAAATTTTTAAATGCATTGTATAGCGCTGTTAGCTCTAGGCTCAGGGTTGTACAGGAGATCTCTAGAACTTAGTCATTTTGCATAACTGGAAGTTTAAACTTTATCCCTGTTGAAAAGCAGCTCCCCATCTCCTCCTCCCTGTATGCCCAGGCAACTACCATTTTACTCTTTGCTTCTATGAGTTTGAGTATTTTGAATACCTCACAGAAGTGGAATTAAGCAATGTTTGTCCTTCTGTTACTGGTTTATTTCACGTAGCATAATGTCCTCCAGGTTCATCCGCATTATTGCACATGGCAGGGTTTCCTTCCTTTTTAAGGCTGAATAATATTCCACTGTATGCGTATGCCACATTTCCTTAATCCAGTCATCTGTAAATGCACACACTGTTTCCAAATCTTGGTTACTGTGAATAATGCAGCAATGAACATAGGAATGCAGATAACTCTTCAACATCCTGATTTTATTTCTTTTGGACATACACCCAGAAGAGGGCTTGCTGGATCATGTGGGTAGCTCTACTTTTAATTTTTTTGAGGAACCTCGTACTGCTATCCATAGAAGCTACTGCATTTTACATTCCCACCAGTGATGTCCAAGGGTTCCGAACTCTCCACATCCTTGTCAAGATTTAGTATCATTTTTCTCATATAATAGAAATGCTAACAAGTGTGAGGTGATTTCTCACTGTGGCTTTGATTTACACTTCTCTGATTAGTGATGTTGAACATCTTTCCACATACCTGATATACCCATTGGTCATTTACATGTTCTCTTTGGAGAAATTATTTAAATCCTTTGCCTATTTTTTTTAATCAGGTTGTTGTAATTATTACTATTATCATTATTTTGCTATTGAGTTTTAGGTCTTTATTATAAATTAACCGCTTAACAGATACATGGTTTACAAATATTTTCTCCCATTGTGTAGGTTGCCTCTTCATTTTGCTGATTGTTTCCTTTGCTGTGCAGAAGCTTTATAGTTTGATGTAGTCCCACTTGTCTAGTTTTGCTTTTGTTGCCTGCGCTTCTGGTGTCATATCCAAAAAGTCATTGCTAAAGACAATGTTATGAAGATTTTCCCCTGTTTTCTTCTAGGATTTTTATAGTTTCAGGTATTAAGTTAAAGTCTTTAATCAACTTTGAGTTGATTTTTGTGTACTGTGTTAGATAAGGGTCCAACTTCATTTGTTGAAGAGACTATCCTATCTCCATTTGGCTATATATATGTGAGTTTATTTCTGGGCTACCTATTCTGCTCTGTTATCGTGCCAGCACCAAACTGTTTTAATTCCTGTTGTTGTGTGATTTATTTCGAGGTGAGGCAATGCGATGCCTCCATCTTTGTTGTTCTTTCTCAAGATGGCTTTGGCTATCTGGGGTATTTTGTGGTTCCATCTGAATTTTACAATTGTTTTTGCTATTATTTTTTCTATAAAAAAATACCATTTGGTTTTAATAGGGATTGCCCTGAATCTGTAGACTGTGTTGGAAAGTATAGTTATTTTCACAATAGTAGATCTTCCAGTGCATGACCATGGGATGTCTTTCTACTTATTTGTGTCTTCTTTAATTCCTTTTATCAATATTTTGTAGTTTCCAGTGCACAAGTCTAGGAATGACATTCAAGTTTCATAACTAAATCCAATGCTTCCTTTTCATGAAATCGCTACTTTCTGAACTAGGGCTCACATTCTTATATAAAATCAATTTGGCCACTTTGAAGTAAACAACTTTTATGAATCGAGTACTTCCTACACAACTATCAGTTATGCTAGTTTTCTCACATGTCTAGTAGGTATCCTTTATCACATATTCTTGCCAAAATTTTGACATGAATTTTATACACAAGCCATGCAAACACATATTATCTCTCTGAACATCTGCCTGGCCCCTTTATTCTAGAAACTAAATTTCTTGAGAAACTGCTTCTGAATTATCTTGCACTTAAACAGTCATAATATTAATGGATGCTCAGTAAACATGAGCTGGTTATGCTCTTTGCTTTGCATTCTTTATTAGGGTTAATTTACCTCAAAAGAAATCTTTTTAAAAACAAACCATTATTAGGTCAAAGTGTCCATTACATATGACCTTATTGATACCCTCGGGACACAGAAGAAGGTGTAGAGGCATTGGTTTGTACAATTTTTAAGATCTTGCCTATGCCTTTGACAATAGAGCATAAGACTTTTTCTTTTGAAAGCAAAAAATAAACAAACCGACAAAAAGCCCTAAAACCTAATAATCCCCAACAATCATGTTAACCAAATACAATAAGGCTTATGCAAAAAAAAAAAAAAAAAAAAAAGAATACAAAATGGTAGCCAGAATGATGAGTTTGGTAAGTACTGGAGTTATATCACGATGTATGGTCTTTGATTCAAACTTCAGAGAATCCGTTAAGAAGGAAAATATAGATGTAGGATTCCAGAAGGCCTGAACAATCTTAAACTGTTAAGTTCCTTTGAAAAATGATCTCAGCACAGCTGAGCTGTACAGTGAAAGCAAGTTGATTTATGTCGAAATAAATTCCTGAGTGCCATTTCTGAAGACCCAGAGGGCTCTGCAGGTTGCATATTAGTGGACTTATATCTAATTTTAGGGACCAGGACATTTCTGTTCACGTCACCATTTTTCTTGCTCTACCAAAGGAGATCAAAATAAGTGCCATTTACTGAGAACTAACTGATAGCTTCCCCAGGTTGCAATGTTTTAATTAGAGAGACAGAAAGAAAAGGCCACATTCGGCTGTTCAGTAAAGGAAGTCCTTTATAAAAGCCTTCTAAAAACATGAGACAGAGAAACAAAGTGTGTAAAAAATTGGAAAAAAGACTGTAAGCAATGGATGGATTTCTTTTTTTTGTAAATAACTTTAGAGGAAATTAGCACATTTTGAAATTGGATTTACTCTTACTATATAGAAAAGCATCAAAACTTGTGGAAATGCCTAGATTGATAAATAGGGTACAAAAGCTGACCCCTTTATAGTTCGAAACATTTACTTCTATTGCTTTTCTTTTCTTTGCTTTTCCAGTTTTTTCATCACTGCATTCCTACTCAAAAGAACTCTGCATAAAAGTATTTAAAGCCATGTCGTTTACAAGGAGAAATGCATTATTTTGATATCTGAATTTCTCAAAGGCACTAACTAACTTACTGTATTTTAGTTGTATGATTTGAATTATGGCAACAAAAGTGATTGGAACTGTAAAGAAACATTTTCTTAAAAAATATTTTGCACAAAAATTCACTTTATAAATACAATTTATAGAAATTTTATAAAAATAATACATTTTCACTTGTAAGAAATTCCCAACTCAGTTTTCATAGTGCACCTGCTAAATTTTTTAACCACAGATATGAATGTCTATAAAAAAAAAGGAAATAATTATCTTGTGACATCTATGAAGAAAGGTCAGAAAATTTTACATTTTCTCAGACACTCAGTGAAAAATAAAGCAAATTAAAAAGAACAATTGACCTTTTCTTTTTCTACCCTCTCTTGCAAATATAGAACACCATGACAATCTTAGTTCAATAAGCAGCATAAAAAGCCAAGCAAGTAAACAAAGAAATGAATTGTTCTGTTCAGCTGGTCTCCTTAGACTGTAGACCTATAGGCTCTGGATGTTTTGGAACAAGAAGCCAGGCCTGCTTTGCCTCTCTATCTAATTTTACAGAGAACTAGGACAATGGTAACATGTCATCATTGAGGGCATGCAGTGCAAGATTTATCTTCTTGTGTTCAAACAAATCATTAGATTTATCTTTTTTGGTATCATAGGTCTTCATTGAGTCAAATAAACCATATTTTGTTTACTACACTGGAAAGATATAAATGCTAAATACTGTTTAACTTTATTTTATGAGAGTGAATATTATATTCTTCTTTCCAGTGACCTTTTATTGCCTCGTGAATAAAGAAATAATTTGCTAGACAGAAACAGCAGCAAGAGAGTGATGGAATTTATGAGCAGCCCAACTCTCCTAAAACTGAGAGATAAACATGATAGTTTCAGAATAGAGAACTTTTCTGTACCCCATTCTCAAAACTTTTGCCAACTTTATATCATACAGTAAATAATGAACAAGGCTTAAAAAGTAGACAATTCATCAATCTTTTGTAACAGAAAAATAAAGTCAAAACCAGAGATAGATAGGATACTCTGCCAAACTCTTTTAAGCATTTGCTCCTTTAACAAATACCAAAAAAGGAATACAGGAAAAAAGGTAAGGAGAGTACTTTCACAAGAGAAAAAAATAGCCTGATAACACCAAAAGGAAAGAATACAGTATAGTAGTCAAGACTAGGGCTTCTGGAACTTGATAGAACATTTTGTAGTGGTGTAATTCTGAACAGGTCACTTGCTTTCTGAACCTCAGTTTTCCCTGGTATAAGGTAGAGATCATATCAGTTCCTATCCTGTGATGGTAACATAATTAAATGACATGAGAGATGTAAAACACCTTACATTGTGCCTAGTACATTTTAAACACTTGATAAATACTAGCTATTAATTTTAATTCATAGCTGGATTTTCTTACCAGATCCTCATAAATTATGGTCACATATGTTAAAACTGTGGTCACCTGGCAAACATTTGCAAAACACAGTCCATTGATACATTGTCCAATTTCTCTTGAAGTGTTCTGGACAATTTCTTCTGAGATTTCCTGGTATCAGAATCTTGTAGTTTGAGAGAAACTTAAAAACCAAATATTCAGGGATTCTACTTAAAATGGAGAGTGCTGGAAAGAATTTTGCTACCACTCTTACAATAAGAAAAAGATGGCTAATCTACAAAATACTAATCTTTCCTGAATGCATTAGAGAGCTGAGGTCATAGGGAAAGCCTAAGGCTAATGGTAGAACAGAAAAATTAATAAAAAATACTCCATGGACGTAGAGATTGTCATACTGAGTGAAGTAAGTCAGACAGAGAAAGACAAATATTATATGATATTGCTTTTATGTGAATCTAAAAAAGTGGTACAAATGAACCTATTTACAAAACAGCAATAGAGCCACAGTTGTAGAAAACAAACTACTTATGGTTACCAAGGGGAAGGGGAGGAGAGATAAATTGGGAGATTGGGGTTGACATATACACACTACTATATATAAAACAGGTAACTAATAAGGACCTACTGTAGAGCACAGGGAATTCTATTCAATACTCTGTAATGACCTATATGGGAATAGAATCTAAAAAAGAGTGGATATATATATACATATAACTAATTCACTTTGCTATATAGCAGAAACTGACACAGCATTGTAAATCAACTATACTCCAATAAAAATTAATTTAAAATAAATAAAGACACAGAATAAAGTAATAGAAAGCCAAAAAAACCCAAAAAAACAAAAACTCAGAAATGCAGCCATTACCTAAGCATGAAGTACCACTAGAGGAATTTAAATCTGAGGTGCACTAGGGTGACCACAGCTAAAGCAACCCAAATCCAGGTCAAGTCATGGCTATACTGATTCAACCGCCATACTAATAACGTACCAAATGAAAATGTGTGCCATTTCCACACACAATTAATATTTACCTAATACACTATGGTGCAATACAAGATGTCTAGCATTCAAACAAGAATTATGAGAAACATAAAGAGGCAAGAAAAAAATAACACACTGTCAAGGAAATCAACAGAACCAGACTCCAATATGATGCAGATATTTGTGTTGTCACACAGGGAATTTAAAATAACTACCATTAACTTATTAACATGATTTGCAGTAGAAAAGACAGACAACATGTGAACAGATGGGGAGTTACAGGGGAAGAAAAGTATAAGAAAAAATTAAATAAAAATGCAGAAACCAAATACACAGTAAAAGAAATGAAAACACTTTTGATAGGATCATCATAAGGAAAGAATTTGACACAGGTGAGGAAAGAATGTGTGAATTGAAGATAAGGTCAATATATATCACCCAAACAAAGCACAAAAACCAAAAAGAGTGAAAAATGAAATAGAATATCCAGTAGCTGTGGGACAATATCAGAAAGTCTAACACAGGGATCCCCAGCCCCCGGGCCACAGACAAGTGCCAGTCCGTGGCCTGTTAGGAAGCAGGCCACACAGCAGGAGGTGAGAAGTGGGTGAGCGAGCAAAGCTTCATCTGTATTTGCAGCCGCTCCCCATTGCTCGCATTACTGCCTGAGCTCCACCTCCTGTCAGATCAGCAATGGCATTAGATTCTCACAGGAGCGCGAACCCTACTATGAACTGTGCATGCGAGGGATCTAGGTTGTGTGCTCCTTATGAGAATCTAATGCCTGATGATCTGAGGTGGAGCTGAGGCGGTGAGGTTAGCACGAGGGAGTGGCTGCAAATACAGATTATCATTAGCAGAGAGGTTTGACTGCACAGAGACCATAATGAATCAGTTGCTTGCAGACTCATATCAAAACCTTATCAGTGAGTGGCAAGTGACAATTAAGCTGCACCTGGTGGCAGGCTTTATAGTGGCAAGTGAGCTGATGTACTTCAATTGTACAGCTGCATCTGGTGGAAGGCTTTAAGTCAGAATCCAACACTTATGTTAGTCTGCACGTGGCCCACCCTGTATTTTATTTATCACTACCATCCGTGCCTCTTTCCCACACTGCGCACTTGTCTCAGTCACAGTTTTGGTAAGCCCACAAGCTAACCCTAGCCAAAATGAGTAAAAAACAAATGTCGCTGGAGAGCCTCTTTAAAAAGGGGGAAAGACCGAATCATGAGACAGCAGAAGACTCTAAGACTGCCAACAAAAGGAAAGCTGCATTTAAAAGAAAATACCAAGAGTCCTACTTAAATTACGGGTTCATTGCAACAGGTGATTCACATTCTCCAAGCCAGCTTTGCAGAATATGTGGCAACTGGCTATCCAATGAAGCCATGAAACCTTCAAAACTGCTTTGCCACATGGAGACCAAGCACCCTGCATTAAAAGACAAGCCTTTGGAGTTTTTCAAAAGAAAAAAGGTGAACACGAAGAACAGAAGCAGTTATTGAAGGCCACCACTTCATCAAATGTGTCTGCACTGAGAGCATCATTCTTAGTGGCTAACCGCATTGCTAAAGCTAAGAAGCCCTTCACTGTTGGTGAAGAGTTGATCCTGCCTGCTGCTAAGGACATTTGTAGTGAACTTTTAAGAGAGGCTGCAGTTCAAAAGGTGGCACGTGTTCCTCTTTTGGCTAGCACCGTAACTAGACAAACTGATGAAATAGCAGAGGATATTGGGGCACAGTTGTTAGAGAGGATTAATGAGTCACCATGGTACACAATCCAGGTTGACGAGTCTACTGATGTTGACAACAAGGCAACAATGCTTGTTTCTGTGCGACATATTTTTCAGGAGGATGTGCATGAGGATATGTTATGTGCACTTTTGTTGCCAACCGACACCACAGCTGCAGAACTATTCAAGTCTTTGAATGATTACATATCAGGGAAACTGAATCAGTCATTTTGTGTAGGTATATGCACGGACAGAGCAGCTGCCGTGACTGGATAGCCTTCTTGTTTCACTACTCGGGCCAAAGAGGTCACTTCTGAATGTGAGTCTACGCACTGTGTCATCCATAGAGAAGTGCTGGCTAGCCGAAAAATGTCACCTGAACTTCACAACGTTTTGCAGGATGTGATTAAAATTATCAACCACATTAAAGCCCATGCCCTTAACTCACGTCTGTTCGCGCAGCTCCGTGAGGAGATGGACACAGAGCACACACGTCTTCTCTTATACACAGAGTGAGATGGCTTTCCAAAGGTAGATCACTCATCAGAGTTTCTGAGTTATGAGAGCCGCTCCAGAGATTTCTTTTAGAAAAGCAGTCACCTCTGGCAGCATATTTCAGTGACACAGAATGGGTCGCAAAACTTGCTTACTTGTGTGACATATTCAACCTGCTCAATGAACTCAATCTGTCACTTCAAGGGAGAACGACAACTGTGTTCAAGTTGGCAGATAAAGTGGCTGTATTCAAAGCCAAACTGGAATTATGGGGGCGACGAGTGAACATTGGGATTTTTGACATGTTTCAAACATTAGCAGAGATTTTGAAAGAGACTGAGCCAGGGCCTTTTTTCTCCCAGCTGGTGCATGATCACCTATCTCAGCTTTCAAAAGAGTTTGAGCATTACTTCCCAACCACAAAAGGGAAGGAATGGGAAGGAATGGGAAGGAATGGGAAGGAATGCATCCGTAACCCATTTGTGAATAAGCCAGGTAAATGGCCTTTATCCGTGCTAGAAGAGGATCAACTGCTTGAGATCGCAAGTGACGCTGGTCTTAAAAGTATGTTTGAGACAACTTCAATCTCCATACGTTCCGGATTAAAGTCAAGGTGGTATATCCTGAGACTGCCACAAAAGCACTGAAAAGCCTGCTTCCATTTCCAACATCCTATCTTTGTGAAGCAGTTTTCTGCAGTGACAGCAACCAAAATGAGGTTATGGAGTAGACGGGACATAAGAAACACACTTCGGGTGTCACTGTCTCCCATCCCCCCCAGATGGGACCATCCAGTTGCAGGAAGACAAGCTCAGGGCTCCCACTGATCCTGCATTATGGTGAGCTGTAGAATTATTTCATTATATATTACAATGTAATGATAATAGAAATAAAGTGCACAATAAATGTAATGTGCTTGAATCATCCCCAAACCATAACCCCCTGCCCCCCTGTCCGTGGAAAAATTGTCTTTTATGAAACCGGTCCCTGGTGACAAAAAGGAGGTTGGGGACCACTGGTCTAACATATGTGTGACTGGTATCCGAGAAGGAAAGATACAGAATGGGGCAGGAAAAATATTTGAAGAAATAATGGCTGAGAATTTTCCAGAATTAACCAGACACCAAAACACAATTCCAGAAAGCTTTAGAGGAAACCAAGCAGGGCAAATACCCAAGAAACATACCCAGACAATCAAACTGCTGAAAACCAAAGTCTTGAAAGCATCTGGAAAAAAGACAGATTACATCCAGAGAAACAACGTTAGGAATTATATCAGACTTGTCATTAAAAATAATGATAGAACAAGCAGACAACAAATTCAAATGCATCTATTTGACAGACCTGGAGGAGTTACTGTTTGCTGCTAGGTTTTCCCTACAGATGCATGAAAAACTTGTCTTGCATTTTCTGTCTGATTATGGCAGCCAAGATTGAAGGGGGGAATATAGGAATTACAAAAACACCAAGGAAGGGAGAAAATTTTTTTATAACTCAGATATAACCCTGTAAACAGTGAAGAGCCTGTTACATTCCAAAAAAAGGAATAAAAAATTTGAGTTTACATGAGAAAATAAAATTCAATAAGGATACAGAAAACCTGAACAGCACAATTAATACACTGCACAAAATAATGACAAAAAACATAGACTTTCTCAAGTGCACATGTATTGTATACCAAAATTGACAATATTCTGGGCCGGAAAGGAAGCCTTAGTAAAATTTTTAAATTGAAATAATTTATAGCATGTTTTTTGATGACAGAAGAATTAAGCTAGAAATTGATGTTCAAAACAACTAAAAAATATCAAGCTATTTAGAAATTAAATAATACATTTGTAAATAACTCAAGGACAAAAAATGAAATAAAAGTGAAATTTAGAAAATAATTGAAATAAATGATTTTCAAACTGTGGGATGTCAGTACCTAGAAGGAAATTTATAATCTTAAATGAATTTCCTAGAAAGAATATAGACTAAATGTGAGTTACCTCAGCTTCTATCTGAAGAAGCTAGGGAAGAAGAACCCTACAAACAAATCCAGACAATGCAGAAAGAGGTAAATAAAAATAACAACAGGAATAAGAATAGAAAACATAAAATAAAGAAATTCAACAAACCTAAAGTTGATTCCTTGAAAATATTAACAAGAAGTAAAATAATAAATTATCATATCAGGAATGAAAAACTGGACAAAATTTCCAGATACAATTTTCATCAGAAATGTAATGGGAAAATATGAGCAAATTTATGATTCATAATTATTTAATAATTTAAGTGATACTGAAAATTTTTGAGGAAAATAGAAGAAATAGAAATTTCAAGCAGCTCTATTAAAGATATTGAATCATTAAAAACCATCTCCTAAAGGAAACTTCACAAACAGATGGCTTTAGTGGTGAATTATTCCACATATTTAAGGAAGAAACCACATCATCATGTACAAACTCTTGCAGAATACAGAAAGAAGGAACACTTACCAATTTTTTTTATGAAGCTAGAATAGACTTGATAGTAAACCCTGACAAGGACATTACAAAAAAGTGAAAGTAAAGGTTATTCCCTGTCATGACATTAGATGCAAAAATCCCAATATAATATTAGTAACTTTAATACAGAGATATAAATAAAGATAATATGACAGTACCAAGTGAGACTCACTTCAGGAATATAAGGTGGCTTACCATTTGATAACTGGTTAATTTAGTTGATCATCTTAACTGACAAAAGGAGAATATGATCAACTTAATAGACGAAGAAAAAGTACTTAAAACTTCAAGGCTCATTAATGATAAAAATACTTGATAAACTGAGAATAAAAGGAAAATTTCTATTTCAATAACTACAAATAAAACCAGTAGAAAACCTCATGTTTAATCATGAATAATTCAAAGATTTTCTTCTGAAATCAAGAATCAGATAAAGTTATCTGCTATTATCAGTTGATTCTAATATTATACTGGAGATCTTAGCCAGTAAAGTAAGATAAGACAAATACTAAAAAGATCACAAAGAAGGAAAAAAGGCCATTATTTACAGATGACATTTTTGTGCTTACAGACAAACTACTGGAATTAATAAACAAACCCACAAAAGGCACTAGACATAAGGTTAAAATACAAGAATCAGTTGTATTTCTATATACCACTGACAAAATCTACAAAAATGATATCATTTACAGTAGCATCTAAAATATCAAATAGGAATAAACCTAACAAATTATGTCAAAACATTATATTACTACACTAAAAACTACAAAATATTATTGTGAGAGTTAAAGAAGATCTAAATAAATGGAAGAAAAGGCCATACTCAGGGATCCGGATTCAACATCCTATCAACTATCCAAAGATAGTCAATATTGACTATTCCTGAAATGTTCCATAAAATTAATTCCATACCATTAAGAATATAACTAGTTTTTGTGTGTGTGTGTGTGGAAATTGACAAGCTAATTATATAATTTACATTTTATGACCAGAGAAATGCTTTCACCAAAGGTCTAAGAATAGATAGAGAAATCTTAAAGAAGAAAATACAACAGAAAGATGTATATTATTGGATGCCAAGATGTATATTACCTATCATACACATACATATATCACGTGACAAAGACGGTATTACAAACCAGTGTTGAAGAATAGCAAAAAATTAAAAATTGTTTAAAAAGTAGAGGAGGCTATGTTTAGATAGAGAAATACTTCTTATACATGCCTCAAAAACTCTAAATAGAAAGAAAAACTGGGGAATCTGGCCTCACTAAAGTTAATACTTTCCATGCAACTAAGGATGTTACATGCCATTTTTCAAATGGGAAAAATTATAGAACTGTGCTTGCATTGAACAAAAAGAACACTGATATACAGAACGTTTAAGAAATCCTACAGATGAATAAGAATAACAAAATAAAAGAAAAATAACCAAGCGATAAGTATGAGCATATATAGGAAAAAAAGCCTAAACAGCCAATAAATGCATGAAAAGAGGATTTATCTCTCTAGGATCCATGCAAATATAATCTGAAGCAACAATCAGATATAGTTTTACATTCATCAAATTGGCAAACATTTTAAATACCGATAACATCAAATGTTGACAAGAATACATGGGAATAGGATCTCTATGTGTTGGTGGTGGAAATATATTTTGATGCAACTCTTTAGAGAGCAATTTGGCAGTAATTCCCAGTAAAGCTGAGGATGGACATACCCAGTAATTCCACTTCCAGATACATAAACTAAAGAAATTTTAACAAGTATACAGAGGTGTGTCGTTCAATACACATTGTATTAATAAAAAACTGGGAATACTATAAAACAATAAAGCAATAGATAAATTTGGTATCATCATTCAATGAAATTGAAATATTAATTAAAATGAATCATCATGGGACTAGTTTCAAAAGCATAATGTTGTGATAGCAAAACTAGTTACAAAAGTATATGTACAGTATGTCATTCATGAAACTTAAAAAAACACAACCATATTATACATTATTATTGTATCCACATTTATTCATAGCATAAAACTGTCTGAGAAGAATATTTTCCAATTTCAGAAAAGTCGTGACTTCAGAGAAGGGAAATGGGATATACAGTAACGATCGTAATGAAGATGAGGGGACAATTTTCAACGTTTTATGTACTAACATATAAAACATGAATACTTGCAATATCTGGGTTTTTTCACAGACATCTCTTACTTTTATCTCTACGTTTTGTTAAACTTTGAAAGATTTCATAATTAAAAAGAAAAAATTAGAGAGTTAGTGAACCTAATCTGGGATAAGAGCAGTTTGAATGAAGAGATGAGAAAAAGTTAAAGAAACTGAGCTGGCACAGACCTAGAGAATGAACTTGTGGTTACCAGGGGGGGAAGCGTCGGGGGAGGGATAGATTGAGAGTTTGGGATTGACATGTACACACTGCTATGTTTAAAGTAGATAACCAACAAGGACCTACTGTATAGCACTGGGAACTCTGCTCAGTACTCTGTAATAACCTAAATGTGAAAAGAATTTGAAAAAGAATAGATACTTATATATGTATAACTGAATCACTTTGCTGTACACCTGAAACTAACAGGGTATTGTTAATCAACGATACTCCAATGTAAAATAAAAATTAAAAAAAAGAAACTGAGCTGGTAAAATCGATGAGTCTTAGCATGGAGAGAGAGAGAGAGAGAGAGAGAGAGAGAGAGAGAGAGAGAGATCAAAGATGAAACTAAAGTGTATATGTTATGTTCTGTTAACTAGTAAATTATCCGTAGTTAAGTGGGGCAATCAGATGAAGAAAAATCAATATTAATGATTACCCTTAATAGCAACTGCACACTAATTAATGATACAGATTTACAGTTATTTAAAGAATCACTGCAGCTTATCTGAATCTTATTCAAATCCTAGTAATTAAGAATACTTAGTCATTTGCTTGTGTGACTTGGGCAAGTTATGCCACCTCTCTGGGTCTCATTTTCCTCATCTCAAAAATCAAAATAATAATGTTACCCACTTTCTTTGGTGACTGTAATGATTAAATGAGTTAATCTCTGTAAACTTCTTAGTACAATGCCTAGCACATAGCAAGTGCTCAATAAATGTTAATTATAAAATTAAAATAAAGTTTTATGGTAGGTAAGGGCGATGTGGGAATGGGTTGGAGGTGGAATAGGGGCTGGATTGGGGAACAATGATCCTATTAACAGAATCAGAGAACATGGGACAGGAGGCTCAGGAAGGAGAGGATGAGTTTAATTTTAAAGAGTAAGTTGGATTATTGGTGAGACATCCAAATATAGATGTAGTTGAAACTGGACAAAATGGAGAGAGAAATTAAGGATGATGTTATCATGTTTGAGAGCAATAGAATTGATTACTGGAAACATGAGTTAGCTAAGTTTCCAAGGACATAAAGGTTATGAGAGGAAGAAGAAGAATCATAGCAAGTCCTTCATACAACTTGTGCAATGTAGCGTTGGCCTGGGTGGGTAAGAGACCCAGGGGAGAAGCAGGAGAAGGCTGACCTAGAAGCTGGTAGAAGAGAGGACTTGTTCTTTGTTTTTTAGCATTTGAGCTGCACTTTATTTTATTTTTTAAAATTTTATTGGAGTATAGTTGATTTACAATGTGTTAGTTTCAGGTGTACAGCAAAGTGAATCAGTTATACATCTACATATATCCACTCTTTTTTAGATTTTTTTCCCCTATAGGTCATTACAGAGTATTGAGTAGAATTCCCTGTGCTATACAGTAGGTCCCTACTAATTATCTATTTTATATATAGTAGTGTGTATATGTCAATCCCAATCTCCCAGTTTATCCCTCCCTTCCTTACCCCCTGGTAACTATAAGTTTGTTTTCTACATCTGTGATGGAAGAGAGGATGTCACAAAGAAGTGGTAGTCCTGGGGCTTCCCTGGTGGCGCAGTGGTTGAGAATCTGCCTGCCAATGCAGGGGACACGGGTTCGAGCCCTGGTCTGGGAAGATCCCACATGCCGCGGAGCGACTAGGCCCGTGAGCCACAATTGCTGAGCCTGCGCGTCTGGAGCCTGTGCTCCGCAACAAGAGAGGCCACGACAGTGAAAGGCCCGCGCACCGCGATGAAGAGTGGCCCCCGCTTGCCGCAACTAGAGAAAGCCCTCGCACAGAAACGAAGACCCAACACAGCCATAAATAAATAAATAAACAAATAAAGAATCCTGGTCAAAAAAGGTGATGATTTAAAAAAAAAAAAAAAAAAAAAAGAAGTGGTAGTCCTCATTGTTAAGTGCCCTGGAGAAATGAAAGAGCATGAGAATGGAGGTAAAGCTCTCATGTTTAGCAACTAGGAGGTCACTGATGACCTCAGGAAGAAGAGAAGCAAAGAGAAGAGATGATGGGGGCTACCATGGCGACTGGTCACTAAATGTATGCAGAAGGGACCATGGGGCAAACATGAGTCACTGCTTCCTGGACTCTCTGTGTCAGCTGCCATCCTCCTTTCTGCCCAGTCTGGTTGCTCCTCCGAGACTGGTCTTCTTCCAGACTCACGGGGTGCTCATCCAGCTGCCCTCCCCTCACCTTCTCCTGTGGGTCTTAGCTGAAC
This sequence comes from Balaenoptera acutorostrata, assembly GCF_949987535.1. NCBI lineage: Eukaryota > Metazoa > Chordata > Mammalia > Artiodactyla > Balaenopteridae > Balaenoptera > Balaenoptera acutorostrata. The sequence continues at coordinate 6,411,642 of NC_080066.1, read as the reverse complement.
AGAATTGGAGAACTGACTCTAAAATAAAACCGTTTATCCCAGCCCTACATAAATAAATGTCACTTCATTATTCCCTGCATCTGAATCACGGATATCCTATATTTCACTGATCTTGTTTATCCTTGAAGCTGTCCTCAAACATTTCCCAGTCTCCCGAATTGCATATAAATGGAGGAATATTTGAAAAAGTGTAATTGCTGTTGTTTGTTATTTTGTCCTGCCACCGTGCTTCCTTGTACCATCTGGACTGGAGGTGGACTTGTTAAAAAAAAAAAAAAAAAAAAAAAAAAAACCAGAAAGGACGGTCTCACAAATTTGAGCCTGAAAGAGAGAAGGAAGTCCTTAGTCTCTCCTCAGAAAACAGATCTTTACAGAGTTTCCTGGCCAAACAGGCAGCCAAGATGTTGCTAAATCTGGGAAGCTTATCAAATGCAAACTGTGAGTTTTCTGCGCACAACTGTGTTCAATTACACATGGTCTGTTTGTTGCTTTAAATGAACATCATAGGAATAATCACAACAGACACCTGTACGGTACTGTGTGCTTTTAAAATTCTTTCCACATGCAAGAAATAACTTCATCCTCCCAACAAAATTTGTGAATTTCGGAGGCTCTGAGAAGCTCCAGGATCAAGGTGAAAAGCAAGGCAAGTCTGTGGTGGGGTCAGGTCTTTGGCTTTCCCACCCAGCACTCTGCATCACTGTGGTCCATCTTCAGTAGATGCCACAGCTGAGACCAGAGATATCTGTCTTTGCCTATGAGAGCAATTAGGTGGGAGGAAATGAAATGGTAAGCGTCCACCCTGCAATGACAGACACATGACTGATTTATCGTTTCTTTGTTCCTTTCAGGGAAAGCGTTGTGCTTGTTTGGAGGAAATTACTTAACAGGCAGATTGTGCCAAAGCATGGATCACAGTGGAGTTTGGGCTTGCCCTGAATGACTCAAGGAGAGGAACTTTTGATTGAATAAGGAAGAAAGAGGAAGAAAGGGAAAAATAATAAGAGGGCAGAGCCAGGGAAAGACAAAAGGCTCTATGCTTTGTATTATCACCTCTCCCTGATCCCCCAACTCTGCAGTTAAATTATGAAGCACATACAACAGTTGGGGTGAATGCATGGTGTGGACAAAGGAGGATACTTTTTGTGTCCAGATTTAGGAAGACGAAACCAGCTGGGAGCAGAGAGAAGACTAGGAGTTCAATTAGGATGCCAGAAAAATTGTGAGGAGGACTCTAGACTGTCACAGCCTATGGATTTGGGCTTTAGGCCAAATTCAACCACATTTCTCAAGGGCAGGAGGCCTCAGCAGGCATCTGGGCTACTTTAGAAATCAGAGAGCATTTCCAAAGTATTTACTTGTACGTCTTTGATCCTGTGCCTAATTCAATACACAAAAGAAAAAAAAATATATAGTTACATATATGTGTGTATATATGTATACATATGTATTTCCTTAAAATAATTGATTTATTCAAGAAAAATGTGTCATAGTGACATAGAATTTTAGTGAAAAAGAACACCATACTTTTCACTGCACTCTCTTACAAAGGCAACCTTGGCTGACAATGAATGGCTGCTCACTGGAGACATTTAAGAAGATGCTGATGATATTTTTTGAGGACATGGTAGAGATGATTTTCACTGCTAGAACACTGATTCCCATCAGCTCTAAAATTTGCCCTTTATTATTATTTTTAATCAGAAGAGAGAAACAAGGACTATGAAGTCATCAGAAACACTACCTAAGGTAGCTTCCAAATCTTAATAGTAACAACAAAAGACAAGCATAGCAGAGAATTAAAATACTATCTGGCCTTGAGCTTTACTTTCTGACAAGGTTAGTTATTTTCTTCTCTGAGTTGCCTGTTATCAGCTTGATCCTGAATCTATTTATTCTTTGACTCAGACCATTTGGATTAAATAAGTGAGAGCTGGAGAAGATTCAACAGACTCATAGGATCCATTTGAGACCTTTTATTTCACATTAAAGATCGATTTTTTTCCCTCTCCCTCATTATTGCTGAGGAAAGAGATGTGTGTCTAGTTTTCACTGAAAGAGAGGTATTGTCAAAGGTGTTTCACTAGCTGGAAAACTCTAGGATGAAAACCAAACAAAATAGAAAAACCCAGCCTTAAAAAGAAACGAAACTGAGTTATTTGTAGTGAGGTGGATGGGCCTAGAATCTGTCATACAGAGTGAAGTAAGTCAGAAAGAGGAAAACAAATACCATATGCTAACACATATATATGGAATCTTAAAAAAAGAAAAAAAATGGTACTGATGAACCTAGTTGCAGGGCAGGAATAAAGAGGTAGACATAGAAAAGGGACTTGAGGACACGGGGTGGGAGGGCAAAGCTGGGGCGAAGTGAGAGTAGCATCGACACACATACACTACAGAATGTAAAATAGTTGGCTGGTGGGAAGCAGCAGCATAGCACAGGGAGATTGGCTCAGTGCTTTGCGATGACCTAGAGGGGTGGGATAGGGAGGAGGGGAGGGAGGCTCAAGAGGGAGGGGATATGGGGCATATGGCTGATTCGCTTTGTTGTACAACAGAAACTAACACAGTATTGTGAAGCAATTATACTCCAATAAAGATCTATTAAAAACTAAATAAAATTAAATTAAAAAACAAAACAAAACAAGAAAACTCCTCTTTCAGCTTTGTCTGCTAACACTGAACAGTGAAACTGAGCCCAGGCGAGACTAGTTCCAGGTGAAGAAGTCAGACAAGAAAAATTGGCACTGTGCAGCCTGTGAAAATTGTGGAGTGTGGGGAAGAGCAGTAGAATTTAACTGTCACATTGATAAGATCATCAACTTAAATGACATGAGACAGGAAGGAAGCAAGCTGTAAGTGGAAGTGACCCTTACAATGAAGGAAGTAAGAGAAACTCTTAGAACATGACGGGAGATTCACCAGGGGGCAAGGGACGTGAAAACTGTATTGGTTTCATTTTTGCTAATGCAAGAAATTACCTGAACTTCGTGGCTTAAAATAACAGAAATCGGGGCTTCCCTGGTGGCGCAGTGGTTGAGAATCTGCCTGCTAATGCAGGGGACACGGGTTCGAGCCCTGGTCTGGGAAGATCCCACATGCCACGGAGCAGCTGGGCCCGTGAGCCACAATTGCTGAACCTGCGCGTCTGGAGCCTGTGCCCCGCGACGGGGGGGGGCCGCGATGGAGAGGAGCCCGCGCACCGCGATGAAGAGCGGTCCCCGCACCGCGATGAAGAGTGGCCCCCGCTTGCCGCAACTGGAGAAAGCCCTCGCACGAACCGAAGACCCAACACAGCCAAAAATAAATAAATAAGAAAATCCTTTAAAAAAAAATAAATAAATAACAGAAATTTATTATCTCACAGTTCTGGAGGTCAAAAGTCCAAAATCAATCTCAGTGAGCTACAGTCAAGGTATTGGTAGGGCTATGTTCCTTCTGGAAGCTCTAGAGTAGAACACATATCTTGCTTTTTCCAGCTTCTACTGAATGCTGTTATTCCTTGGCTCACGGGCCATCACTTAACCTCTGCTTCCATGGCCACATTGTCTTCTTTGATTATAATCTTCCTACAACCCTCTTAAAAGGACATCCTGACTACATTGGACTCATCCAGATAATGCAGGTTCTTAATTTAATCATACCCACAAAGTCCTTTTTACTATATAAGGCACATATTAATAAGTTTCTGGGATTAGAAAGTGGACGTCTTTGGAGGGCACAATCCAGCCTACTGCAGAAGGTGTTCACAAGAATATCATCAAGAATATTTGTGAACCACCAGTCAGCATGGCCATCATGAAAAAGTCTACAAACAATAAATTCTGGAGAGGGTGTGTAGAAAAGGGAACCCTCCTACGTTGTTGGTGGGAATGTAAATTGGTACAACCACTATGGAGGTTCCTTAAAAAACTCAAAATAGAGCTACTATATGATACAGTAATCCCACTCCTGGGCATATATCCAGAGAAAACCTTGGTTTGAAAGGATACATGCACCCCAATGTTCACTGCAGCACTGTTTACAATAGCCAAGACATGAAAGCAACCTAAATGTCCATCGATAGATGATTGGATAAAGAAGATGTGGTATACATACACACACACACACACACACACAGACACACACACAGACACACACACACACAATGGAATATTACTGAGCCATTAAAAAGAATGAAATAGTACCATTTGCAGCAACATGGATGGACCTGGAGATTATCATGCTAAGTGAAGTAAGTCAGACAGAGAAAGATATCATATAATATCATATGATATTGCTTGTATGTGGAATCTAAAAAAAAAATGATGCAAATGAACTTATTTACAAAATAGAAACAGACTCATAGACTTAGAAAACAAACTTATGGTTACCAAAGGGGAAAGATGGGGGGGGGGGGAGGGATAAATTGGGAGTTTGGAATTGACAAATACACACTACTATATGTAAAATAGATAACCAGCAAGGACCTACTGTATAGCACAGGGAACTCTGCTCAATATTCTGTAATAACCTAAATGGGGAAAGAATTTATAAAAGAATAGATACATGAATATGTATAACTGAATCACTGTGCTGTACACCTGAAACTAACACAACATTGTTAATCAACTGTACTCCAACATAAAATAAAAATTAAAAAAAAAAAAGAATTCACCAGTGGCTGGGGGGAGAATGTTTGTGATCATAGTTGAGTGTGTGAATGAACATTTTAGTACCCAAACAACAACCAGCCTAATTATCCTGGAAACCTTCCTAGAGGGTGACTAGCTGATGTCAATATACACGGTTAGGATGCCTGCTTGTGCCAGGGGCAGAGAGAGGGATTTGGAGGGAGAGAGACTTTAGATCGTAGCTATGGGGTACATATGTTGTGCTTTCTCTCATCTCCTTGCCACTTAGCCATTCTCTTTCCTCTCCTGGGAAATGATTTAGGTTTCAGTTCTCTACTTAGACATTCACTCCCTTCAGGAAGGCTTATATGAGCCACTGCATTCCCCTGCGTGATGGGGCATTCCCCGACCTCACTTCTTTCAGGGGGAGGGAAGAAGGATATCCCCTCCTGAAGCCAAGGGAAGTAGACTCCAAGAGATTCACTTGTAAAGTTGGTGAGTTTCTGAACTGTCCCCTATTCCACTTGGTTGAGTCTAATGACTAATGCTGTTGAGGTAGTGCAGCGAGAGGGGAAAGAGACGAGATGCCAAAGGTGAGTACAGGAACAGCATTAAAACAGCCTGCTTTCCCTCTACATAAGGTGGTAACCGATGCGATTTTCCAGGGGTCACGTGGACACTGAGGGACGTGATTTGACTCAGCTTGCTGGTACACCGTTGCAGAGCAGGACGATCCCAGCAGCTAGAAGCTGTAGGACGATCGACCTGCGCTGTGAGCTATGGCGCAGAGGGAGGATGGTGGTCCAACCGGAACTAGGCTCGCCTATCAGGAAACTGAGGCGTGGGCGAATTCCTGCAGGAGCGCTGCATGTGTGCGTCCGTTTATAGGACCTGAATATTCCACCCATAACCACGCCCACCACACAGTGGGCGTCAACAATGTGCCGGCCACACAGAGAACAGCCACGATCAATCCCAGGGGGAGCAGCGGCAGCGATAAGCTGAGGTCAGTACAGATTTAATTGACCTTTTCTATTTCTTCCCTCTCACAGATCCCCGACAGAGAAGGAACAGGCATCTAGGAGAGGAAGGGGGGAAGGTGTTTGAGAGCCAGATCACCTCCTTTCTCCCTTCTCTATGGAGAAGAGACAAGGAGAACTTTGAGGCAGACCTGAAACTAAAAATTTTTAAGTAAATAGGACTGAATCTTAAATACTAGAATGAGAAGGTTCAGATAACTGCACGTGTCTGAAAAAGTATAAGATTTGGCCATGTGATTAAGGAAGGCTTTCAACTTGTAATAAACCATCTCATTTTTATGCTCCAAGAAATTGGGTCCATAAACTGGTTACATAAGCTTTTAGATTACAGGATTACAGCTAATTATTTACTTTCACTCTCAGCTCCTTGAGGGCAGGGGCTACTGCAACAGAGAGAATATTTAATTGCAAGGGGCTTAAACCTGCTCAAATTACTTTGCAAAGAATTTATTATAAGCATAGACACTTCACTGAAATCAAGGAAGAGGGGAAAAAGCCAGCCTTGTGAACAATGTAATTTGGGGTATTTCAACAACTGGGAGTTCAGGGTCATGGACCTTCAAATTAATGCTTCACCAGCAAGGAAACTCAGCTAGCACTTGGCTCAGGCTCTGTATCTTTTACTTTAAATTTGACACAGAAGGAGGGAGGGAAAGAGAAAGAGAGAGAGAGACAGACAGACAGACAGATAGACAGACTTAGCCAACCCCACGGATTTATCCAGTTGAGGTTGGATGAGGGAACTGCTGTGGGTCTAAGTGGCCTGTTCAGGTTATATAGGCATTACTGAATCATTGAACAAATGGTATTTGTTTGGCTTGAGAACCTTAGATTTTATTGGCTCACGATCATCACAGTACCTCCATAGCTAGGATGTGAATGTCCCCCACCTCGCTCAAAGGGATGCATTTTGAGTAGAGAAAAATAAGGAAAGCTCCACATCTCATTACTTTTCCTGCTGAATGTTTTCATAATCGACACTTCCTTGGTTTCAGCATTTTACTGTAATTACAGCAACCAGCTACACTGTCAGGGACTAGTCAGCTTGCCACTGCAATCTTTCTACTCATTCTGGAGATATTTATCCTGAGAAGTCTCTTCCTTTCTTCCTTTATGACATTTAAGTACCTTGTGAAAACTCAGTTTGTTGACTTGGCACATCATGTAAAACATTAATAGATTAAGAAAACAGCCCAAGCTGGGTTAGCCGTAATAGTCAGGGGCAGGAGTGGGAGGCGGAAAAGCCTGTGTCTGAAGAAGCTGCCACAGAAAATGTGAATTTTTCAAATTACCAATCTCCTTGACCCCAGATATTCTGATAAACCCTCAGTGCTATGTAATTCTCCATCACACCTGTTCCCCCTACCCCCCCCCTCCAGAACGCTTCTTTCATGAGTCATTGTCTATGGTATCGGGACGGAATGAAAGGGAGCACCTCTGAGTTGGGTCAGTTATTACCTGTTGATGGTTAAGGGAATGCAAGATGATGGAGAATTGTAATTAGACGAGGAAAGAGACAAATTGAAAAGAGACGTTAATCAGGGTGCCTTTGATAGCAGCTGAGAAGAATTCCAGTTTCACTCTTACAAGGTTGTTCTTACATGGTTGTTCCAAAGTTAAGTGTTTTGTCTTTCAGTCTTATTTATGGAGGATTTCAAGTTCACATACATTATCTGTGTTTTAATTTTTATTTATTTATTATTTATTTTTGGCTGTGTTGGGTCTTCGTTTCTGTGCGAGGGCTTTCTCTAGTTGTGGCAAGCGGGGGCCACTCTTCATCGCGGTGCGCGGGCCTTTCACTGTCGTGGCCTCTCTTGTTGCGGAGCACAGGCTCCCGACGCGCAGGCTCAGTAACTGTGGCTCACGGGCCCAGTTGCTCCGCGGCATGTGGGATCTTCCCAGACCAGGGCTCGAACCCGTGTCCCCTGCGCTGGCAGGCAGACTCTCAACCACTGCGCCACCAGGGAAGCCCTATCTGTGTTTTAAAATCCACAGAGTTCTACATAAACTTTGATAGAGATGGGAAGAGAGGAAGCATATGGAAGTGTCCAGGGAAGGTTTTTTCCATCAAGAAGGCAGATACAAACATAGATGTCAGATGGTGATGGAAAAATACAGCCTGCTAAGCCCTTCCTCTTCTGGCAAAGTGTCACTTTGTGACTCCTTGACTTGATGAGCAAACTCTGATCTTAGAACTTCTGAAAAGTTTCCTGCTTTTTCTTTGTCATGCTCCAGATTCAAAATTACATTATGTTCAGTTATTCTTTCAAGTGAGCTACAGGAGGTTACGAAGGGAACAAGATGCAGGAATGGAGAAGATCAGAAAGTACCATGAAAAAGTCATCAAATATGTATATGTGACACACAGGTTTATATAGAGATCACAGTTAAGTGATAATGATACAAAAGAGTGCCTTCAGCTTCTAAGCATGGGGTAAGCAATAAAGTGCATCCACTTTCCTATTACACTCTAATAACTCTGCACTGTATGTAGTTCCCTGCACCATTTATGCTCATGCCACCCCAAAGCCTAATACTCACCCCTGCTTGCTCCTCAAGGGACTCTTACTCAAGTTTTAACATTCAGCTTCAGTGAAACCCAAGGCACTGATATATAAATTATAAGCCAAAGTATCTCTTGTCTTTTTTTGGCTATCGAAGAAGTAAAAGGATGAGGTGACTCGTGAGGAAATATGACTTTCCTAGAATTATCACCAATATGCCACAGATAAGTTCTTCTCTTATTTGGTGGGAAAGTGGTGTTCTAGCATCGTTGTCTTATCTGATGAACTTCTTTGGCATATAAAGTCTTACATGGAAACATGATGTGTAGCTCAGATCAATGGGGAACAGACCCCCCCCCCCAGTATCCCTCTCAGTATCAAGGCACTTTCTTGGAAACTTCATATTTTATTGAACACATTTGAAATCAAGGTAATTGGAGCATTAGAAGAAGAAAATCTCCTCAGTTCATATATATATATACATATATGTATATATACTATATACATATATGTATATATACACACACACACACATCTTGTTTTAATTTATGAGGAAAATGGTCTTACATAGGTGCGGATTATCCTGATCTGGCCTATAAAATCTGTATACAATATTGTCATCCTAGTGCATAGTAAAATTAGTGGTATTACATTTTCTCATCTGTGAAATGGGACTAATAGTGCATATCTTGCTGACTTCATAGAGATTATTGAAGATCATTCAAGAAAATGAATATGAAAGCACATTGCAAACAATTATATATTGAATACCCTTTGATCTTTCTATTTTTGACAATAAAAGCTAAAAAGTGGGGTCTGTGGATTTAATTAAAATGTGACTTTATTTAAATTAGTAAAATGTAACCACAGATACATTTTTCTTCTTTTTGGAAAATTTGGGACAGACTAAAAGAAAGTCTATAAAATTTCTGAAAAAGTCAGTTCAGTGCTTTTTCTCTTCTCCTAGAAGTCACCAAAATCCTAATGGAGACTGAACACAGAATGGTAAAATCCATCTTCAATAATCTTAGGAGACAAATCTAATCAACAGTTGCCAAAATATATGTGAGAGCTGCCCAAAACAGCTGAGCTTGGGCACAAGTTGTGCAGGAGAAAGTGCTAATTAAACACAGAGACTGGCAAGAGGGCATGACACTTGCACCTCAGAAAAAAGCACCAGGAAAATACACTTCTTAAAATTAAGGGGCTATGCTAAAGTATAGAAACTATATTCCTCACTTGCAAAAATAAGCATGGGAATTTGAATGAGAAGAGTTGGTGGTAGAAGCCTTCCGGAAGGTGGTTTGGTTCAGAAAAGCAGAGGCAGAGCTGCAGCAAGAATCATACAGAGAAACCATTTCAGAAGTAGGCAGCTGCGGAGATGAAGAATCTTCGGAATGAGAACCTGTCTAGTCTGGAAGACTATCCTGGGCCCTTTCCTTTGCCTGTCCTTCTATTCCGTCTCCAAAACTTGTACAAATATCTTGTCCAGAAATATCCATCTCATGCTGGGATGAGTGAAAAAAAGAGAACTAGAATAGTATCAATAGAAAGACACCATAAGAAAGTCAAAGGGGCAAAAAGCAGTATTTTTATGAAAAGAAAATGCATAAAAACATAACCATAGTATAGAAGAAAATTGTGACAAAGTATCTTGCCATAAATTTTTTAAACTTTTATAACTAATTGCTTCTATAAAGGAACATCAAAAGCAGCAATACAAGAACTCAGAGAAGAGATGGGGAACCAATAGAAAATGGAATATGAGTCAGCTGAGTACAGGAAAGAAAGAAAAAAATGCCATTTCAAAAGGGAGGAAAATTGGAAGGAACATAAGGGGCAATAGATGCAAAGAAACACAATAAGGAAATAAATCATTAAAATAAAATGAAAATTAAACAACCTTAAAAAAGGATTAGAGAAGAATGCCAAATAAAGGAGAAAGGCAAAGGAGACTCAACAGAAGCATAATTGCAACCCCTGAGGAAAATCAAAGTGATGACCAAAACAATATAATAGAAGAAAAGATTTAAAGGGATAATTTCAAAATCTGCACTAAATAAGAGTTGAGTCTACATTTTGCATGGACATTTTGTATTGTAAAATTGTCTAAGAATTCTCAGCATCACTATATACCATGAGAAAGTTAGTGAACTTCAAAGCTAAAGGAAATGTTTTTTATTAAGTACACAAGGGATCAAGTCATTGTAAGTTAGGATGGCCATTTAATTTATCATCCACACTAGGGCACTTTTGAAAGTAAAGGAGGACAAGGAAAATGCTAAATACAGTGAGATGCTGAGATATTCATATGGCAAGAAGTCTTGGACAAACTAGTACCTATAATCACCCTGCTTTAAGAAGAAAACATTAGGCTGACATCAGGTTTCTGCCTAGCAACATTCAATGACTGAAGATAGTAGAGAAACATTCAAGATTTTTAAAGAAAGAAAATTACCAATTTGATATCTAGAAAGTTCTTCCAGTAAATAGACAACATCAAACACGCCAGAACTCAAAATGCTTCTTGAATAAAGTGCTAGTGGATGACTTCAGCCAAGCAAGGGATGGTTTGGGAAAGTATGGTGAGAGTACTGTTGATGAACACAGGAAATATTTAAGTGAAGAACTAGCACTCAACAGATGTGGAGACTGAAAAGAAAAGTAAGTAAATATTGTATGTCCTGAAAATGCAGAAACACCAGAAATGTCAAAAGTCGGGAAAGGAAGAGAAAAAAGTTGGAGGTAGAGTGAGTTTACTTATTCCATCATCTTAATGATAGCTGGGAGTTAAAGGATAATATTTAAAGGCAACAAATCAAGTCATCAATTCTATTTAAATAAAAGTGTATTAAGAGTACAAAACTAGGCACTAGATAATGCTAGTGGCTGAAACTAAATTGTGGAAGAGAGAGAAGAGAAGGGGTCAAAGAGGAAATAATATTTATGGCAGGAGATGAATGTATATAGTAATATATAAAGTATATAGTAGTGTATAAAATATATAGTAGTATATAAAAGTGTAACTAAATAGGAATCTTTAGAACAAAGTAAAAACCTTATATATAGGAGGAAGTAAGCTTAACAGAGCAAAGGAAAACATAGTGGAACTCTTTTAAAAAACCAAAAATGGGTACGAAAAAACCAACAACTCCATAGAAAAATGAACAAAGGACATGAATGGAGTTGAGAGAAAAAGAACTTCTTTCATTCATAAGAGAAATGAAAATTACAACTATTCTGGGATACACTTTTTACCTAACCTATGAGCAAAAATCTAAAAGTTTCATTATATAGTCTATGGAAAGGCTTTGGGGAGACTTGAAAATAGACTTTATTTTTTAGAAAAGTTATAGATTCACAGCAAAACTGAGTAGACAGTACAGAGTTTCCACATACTTCCTGCCCGTACATACCCACAGCCTCCTCTACTATGGACCAGAGTGGCACATTTGTAACAACGGATAAACTTACACTGACACATTATTATCACCCAAAGTCCATAGTTTACATTAAGGTTCACTCTTGGTGCTGTACATTCTATAGGCTTTGACAAATGTATAACGACATGTATCTGCCATTATCAGACAGAATAGTTTCACAGCCCTAAAAATCCTCTGTTCTCTGCCGATTCATCCCTCCCTCCCTCCTCCAAACCCCTGGCAACCACTGATCTTTTCCCTGTCTCCATAGTTTTGCCTTTTCCAGAATGTCATGTAATTGAAATCAAACAGTATGTATCCTTTTCAGATTGGCTTCTTTTACTTACTAATATGTATTTAAAATCCCTCTATGTCTTTTTCATGGCTTGATAGTTCATTTCTTCTGGGGAGACATTTAGTGTTGTTACATCACTGCAAAAAAAATTTAGCATACCTGCTAAATTTATCAATGCATTAACCATTTGATCTAGCTTTAATGTTGAGTTCATACTGGGGAGGGAGCCATGGAGATTTACCAGTATGGAAGCGACATAATTAAATTTGAGGTTTAAAAGAGAGTCAAGTGGTAACAATATGAAGGTTGCTTTGGAGCAAAGAGAAACAGAGTCACAGCACCTTTATAGGAGATTATTTTGGTCAGGCATAAAATAATGAAGAGTTAAAAGTGTGATGATGGGAACTGAAAAGAGGTGATTGATAAAAAAAATTGCAAAGTAATAAAGGAATCTGGAAACATTCAGACATCTCAAAGATTTTTTTATTCATTCCTTTAGTTAACAAAAATTTGTTAAATATCTACTATGTGCCACACTGTAAAATTCATACTTGCATATTGGACTTGGAATTAAAAAGAAAAAGTATAATATGTTGCAAATTTTTGGAGATAAAGGTCTAAAGTTAAGAAGAGAGGTTGTACTTAAGATAAATTTATTTTTGAGAGCCATCTTTAAGGAGACAATGGTTGAAGCAATGAGGATGAAGTAGTTTTTTGTTTGTTTGTTTGTTTGTTTTACACCTAGGGACAGGATCAGAGGCAGTGGATAGCCAAGAATTGAACTGTGGGAATTTTTTTTACAATTATGGAGGAGAGAAAGCAACAATTCAACAAAACAGACACAAACAGGAAGAGACTCAGTCATGTGCATAGCCATGGAAACAAACTGTGGAGAACAGTCAAGAATGAGAAGATGATGAAAAATATCAAAATCCATAGAGAAGCTCCTAAGAAGAGGTCACGTAGTTTGACCAAAAAAAAAAAAAAGTGTCATTGGTGAGTTTATAGAGAATAAAAGCAGAATTACAAATACCTGGTAAGCAATGGATGTTGAGAAGGTGTAAGTAGTGAAAAGAAATTACAGATTTGAGAATTAAATGTAAGGAGAATCAGAAGAAGGTGAATAGAAGAAACAACTTCAAAATACTTTGAAGATAAGCAGATCATTGTTCAAGTGTGAAGACACAGTGGAAGGTATCAGTGAAGAGAGAGAGATTTAAGATTCAAAAGAGGGCAGGGTATAACCATGGCACAAACATCCTGGGAGATCAAGTGCATTTTGATGTAAAAATATGTAAGACATCAATACCAAACTCCTTAGGGACAGAACTGGCTTGGGAAATAACGAGAAGAAAAATTTTTAAGTGGATCAGAACTTTACTTATTCAAGAGATTCAAGTAAAATGAGAAACGGGGGCTTCCCTGGTGGCGCAGTGGTTGAGAATCTGCCTGCCAATGCAGGGGACACGGGTTCGAGCCCTGGTCTGGGAAGATCCCACATGCTGCGGAGCAGCTGGGCCCGTGAGCCACAATTACTGAGCCTGCGTGTCTGGAGCCTGTGCTCCGCAACAAGAGAGGCCGCGATGGTGAGAGGCCCGCGCACAGCGATGAAGAGTGGCTCCCACTTGCCACAACTAGAGAAAGCCCTCGCACAGAAACGAAGACCCAACATAGCCATAAATTAAAAAAAAAAAAAAAAAAATGAGAAACAAAGTTGCTAAACAGAAAGTGGCTAGTGTAGGTTCTTCTTTCTTGTGTCCCAAAGGCTCTGGAACATCAAGCAATTTGAACTAAAGGGGACGATACTCATCTAGCTCTACCCGAAATCCTGGAGAAGCATCCCATCAAACCAATACCTCCTGTAATGTAGACATAGATGACTCAAGCAACATTGTGCATTTCACTGATGAGAATATGAAAAATATGTCTAGTATGTGCTACTCATTAGATAAACTATATTAAGAGCTATTCCTACACAGAATGATATTATCCAGTCAAGCGTAAACGCTGTTCTATCTAATCACCTTGGTTAAAAACAAACAAACAAAAAAAGAGCATCCTTTAATTGTTTCTCTTTCCATGTAAGAGAGTCAAGTCCTATTAAGGAACTACCTGTGCCTTAACATTCACTGTCAAAGCAAGAGTGAACTCAGTCTGATCAAGATTCTGATGGCTGATAATTATTCACTAAGTGCCATCCATCTATTGGTGATAAGAACATGGGCAGTTAGACAGTTTGGAAGTAGGATGATTAGATTTTACATTCTGAAGTTAGCAAAGATAAGTCATGGAAAACTTCATCTCTAATGTCTCCTATTCTTCCAGTCTTGCAATGGGAAAAATTATCCTAAGCTTGAAATCACTATCATAGTGAAGGGTTAGCCTGGCCAGTCAAGAACTCACAAGAACTGAAGGCCTTTCTGGCAGGGTGGGTGGCGGATGGCCACCTATATAAATTCGCCCCACTTGTCCAATAACCCACATAATGTCATATTCCATTAGTTTCTTTTTCAGGAGTCCCAAGTGCAAATTTCTATTTTAAATTAGATGCCAGTTTTTTATCCACCGAGTCTTTGATCCCATGGTATTAGGAATTTGTTTAAGTTCTAGTGCTTCATTAATTAAAGGTGTTCTAATGTATTTCAAGAGCCTCAAATCAACTTATTTTGTAGGATTATAGTTTACTGTAATTGTAGGGTTAGAGTTTACTATAGTTGTAGGGTTAGAGTTTGTAGCGTTATAATTATATTTATAAAGTAATTTTTAATCCCTAATGAATAACTTCAACAAGCTTAAAATATCAATTTTACTAAAAGTTGTCATTATTTATACTGTGAATAGCAACCTTCATAGATAAAGTAAAAATAAAATCAGATAACATTATAAGTTATCTTAAAGACTCCATTAACAAGGGCTTCCCTTGTGGCGCAGTGGTTGAGAATCTGCCTGCCGATGCAGGGGACACGGGTTCGAGCCCTGGTCTGGGAAGATCCCACATGCCATGGAGCAACTAGGCCCGTGAGCCACAGCTACTGAGCCTGCGCGTCTGGAGCTTGTGCTCCGCAACAAGAGAGGCCACGACAGTGAAAGGCCCGCACACCGCGATGAAGAGTGGCCCCCGCTCGCCGCAACTAGAGAAAGCCCTCGCACAGAAACGAAGACCAAACACAGCCAAAAAAAAAAAAAGATTGCATTAACACACTGAATTTTACTTCATTAATGCTCCTCCAGGCCTATCTCAAACTTATACACAGTTTCTCCTACTTTCTTCTTTTCACTATTTATAGTTCTATTTTTCAATAAGAAGTCTATATCTATGTTGATATAAACAGCTATGACATGTAACACTCCTTCCCACCTAGTTTTAGAGATAGTATGTTAAAACTATGGAGGCCAGGTATAGTGGTTCTAGATCAGAAAAGTTTTGGACTTGATTTTGGCTCTCATTATCATCAGCCAATAATTATTGAGCTCCTGTTATGAGGGGGATATCATGTCAGGCAGTGAGGCTATAATGAGGTATAAAACCGAGTCCTTGGCTTTCAGTATTTTCAATACAGGTGAGAAAACAGAACTTAAAAAAAAGGACAACAATAAAGGGATCGCGTATTATCACATTTTCATCAATAGAAGGGAAATAAATAAAGGGTCCTGAAGAACGTAAAGGCAGGATAAAATCACTTAAACACATGAAGGTGAAACAGCATGAATAAATTCATCTATTCACACTCCTAAATCATTACACATAATCATATGCCAAACCAATTAATTCAAGATCATTAGCAACCTGAAAACAACAAAACACAAAGGAGTATCATCCCTTAGGACAGTAGTGTCAATTAAATACATGATTGTTTAAGGAAAGTTACATGTACTGAGTGCCTGATACTGTACACATGCTGTCTCATTCATTTAGTTCCCCGGATAAACCTATGCCGTGAACTCAGAGAAGGTCAACAACTTCTTCTAGGTCCTTCAGCTAGTAAACATCCAAGCCAAAATTCAAATCCAGATATGCTTGATATCAAAGCCAATGTTCCTTTCACTATTTACTTCCAGCTCTCTTAAAACATAAATCACATAGGATTCCTTTTTACATCAAGGATTATTCCTTCACGGAATATACCCGGCCTGGGTCAGATCAATGTTTTCTGAATATTATTAATTACATTCAGTAAAAGTTGATATAAATCGCAACTCTGTGAGAAATTTCTTAAAATCATCCACCTCTGATACCAGCATGAGTATCTTATAGAGTCTGGGACAAGCTTTCCCTGTTACTGGAGCTTCTGCCTCTCTTTCCTCAAATTAGTCCAACTTAGTCACACAACGTTCACCACTTTAATTAATCAACGCTTCCATGGGGAAGCCTTTCACAGTCCCCCTAGACTAGCCACATTTCCTTCTTAAACAGCCAGACCTCTTAAACACTACTATGGTCCTATATACCTCTTCATCACAGCACTTATTGCACTAATAGATTTACATCTTTTTTAGTGTGAGGATTTGAAGGATGTCTCTCCAAAAGCTCCAAGAGGGTAGAGACTGTTTTTGCTCAATATTGTATCCTTGGATCTTAGCACATCATACCTGGAAAGAGAGCTTAAAAATATATGTTGAATAAATATATCCACTAACAGTCTTGTACATAAGAGGTCAATTAGTAAATGATGTTATCAGTGGCCTTTTCTGCAGGCTGGAGTTTCCAGAAGGTGAGACTAAAGTAAACACACATGTCGGCCAGCACTTTACAGCACCGTATGAGATGACTCAGAGGGCGATCTTTGGAATCGCTCAGATGACGGAGGAGTTAACAGTCTGTGAGTATATGAGAGAGGGTCAACACTCCTTACATCTGTGGCTTTAAATGATCTTATTTACATAAAGAGGAAGAATAAGAGAATGAAAATGAAGGAGTTACAGAAAAAGCTAAGCCCAACTTTAGACACTGTTGAAAAGTAGAAACTGTGTGTTGTATACACATATGATACATTTATGAAACACTAGGTGGAACCACTCAATAGATAGTGAATGAATGGATGAATGATATTATCTTTGCCATGTGGAATAAGTGAAGGGGCCAAACAAATATAAACTTACGAGGCTTGTGTTAGAAGTCACAGCACAACTGTGTCGATTTTGATAGGAGCTGCTTCTACGTGAGCTTGTGCATAGAGAGTTCAATGTGCACAGTTTTTAATTTAGTTTTGGGAAGTGGAGAGCAGACATTTAAAAAATTTGAACCAAGACCCATTGGAAATGAAGTTCTTTAAGATGCTGCTTTAATATCTTCTTTCTGTCCTATCAAACCCAGGTAAATAAATGTGGACCAATCTCATGGGATTTTTCACACACAGAATTTATTGGGTTAAGGGGAAGGGTTTGGAACATATATATTATTATGGCTAAGTGAAAGAGTGCAAGAAGGGAAGTAGGAACTGAAAGAAAGTTAAGGAAATAGTTACGTACTTAACTTTTTGATGGAGCTAACATCTATAAATATACTTTTCAAAGATTCCCCCAAGGGACTTGAAAACAGGATGTAACCTATGTTGCTTAGAAAAATCCTTATCAAGTTATTTCTAATTAGATTACCTTTTAAATTTTATTTATTTATTTATTTTTTATTGGGGCATAGTTGTTTTACAATGTTGTGTTAGTTTCCGCTGCACAGTGAAGTGGGAGCTTAATGTTTTTAAAAGATAAAGTTGCATTATACTTTGTATTTGTGTATGTAACCCCAATAAATGAACCTTAGATGCCATACTTATCTTTGTATCCACACTACATGCATGTGATAGGGGCTCAATAACATTTTTAATAAATAAATAAAAGAATTAAGCTGTCTCTGCAATGCTAAGATAATCTAATTAGAGAAACAAATATCGTATATTAACACATACATGTAGAATCTAGAAAAATGGTACAGATGAACCAGTTTGCGAGGCAAAAATAGAGAAACAGATGTAGAGAACAAATGTGTGGACACCAAGGGGGGAAAGGGGGTGGGGCGGGATGAATTGGGAGATTGGGATTGACATATATACACTAATATGTATAAAATAGATAACTAATGAGAACCTGTACAGGGAACTCCACTTCACTGGTGCGTAGAGTACTGGTAAGATAATGAGTTTAGTTTGGACATGTCCAGCTTGGAGCATCTACAAGGTATCCAGGAGGAGAAAAATATATAGTTGGCAAGTGGAAATTTAAATATGAGGTTTAGGGACTTCCCTGGTGGCACAGTGGTTAAGAATCTGGTTTGATCCCTGGTCCGGGAAGATCCCACATGCCATGGAGCAACTAAGCCCTTGCACCACAACTACTGAGCCTGTGTTCTAGAGCCAGTGTGCCGCAACTACTGAAGCCAGCGTGTTGCAACTACTGAAGCCCACGCGCCTAGAGCCCGTGCTCCGCAACAAGAGAAGCCACTGCAGTGAGAAGCCCGCGCACCGCAACGAAGAGTAGCCCCCGCTCGCTGCAACTAGAGAAAGCCTGCACGCAGCAACGAAGACACAGCACAGCCAAAAATAAATAAATAAATAAATAAATAATTTTAAAAAAGAAATTATTAAATAAATAAATAAATAAATATGAAGTTTAGTTTAAAAGACCATACAACATTAAAGTCATGGGATTGTAGGAGACTGTGGATAACAGGGTGGAATTAGACAAGAATAAGACCAAAGAATGAACAATGGAGTACGTTATATTGAACTCCAAGCCGTCAGGAACAATGACTATTTTGTTCTTTACTCTAACCCAGCACCATGTGTGGCTCACAGTAAACAACACCTGTCTTAAAGGAATAGATGATGCACAATGAATGAATGAAAGGAAGAGGACAAGGCCATAAGAAGTCGGAGGGAAAAAAAGGACAAAGACGAAAGTAGCTGGAAGTGAGCTGATGAGTACAGTGTGTTGTTGGACCAGAGAGAACAAAGTGTTAGGATGCGGGAGCCATCAGTATATTGAAAGCTCATTGAATTTTTACTAAATTAGCCACTCTATGCACACTCGTTAGATTAACCTTCCTCAACTTTATTTTTAAAATTATGCCATTACCCTTCTCAAACATTTTCGAGAAAGATAAAATTCTAACTTCTCCATGTGACAATTAAGATCATCTACAATTTGGCACTGACTCACTTTTTCAGCCATAGGACTCACTGTTTTGAATCCTTCCTCTTTTCACGTTCCTTTCTTCACTCTTTCCTGGACAGGTCAAGTTTTACCTGATTCCAAGACTTTGTCCATCTCCCCTCCTCTGCCCTTTATAATTTACCTTCCGTGGCCCAACTAGAGTCCCATTTCATTCATGAGAGCTCCTTGACGGTTTTATCACACACTCATGGATCCTTTCACCGAATTCATCCTTGCCTAGGTCATGTCCCACCCACTCCAACATGAATGTTTTGAGCATTTATAAAGTCAACGAACAACTATGGATTTTATCTTGCTCTAAGTCACAGCCAGAGCCTCTTTCCCTGGGTTTTAGCTGTCTCTATTGGGATGTGTCAAGTGTGACCTCTCATCTGATTTTGAGGCTCCTTTCCACCCTGGTTGCGGCTAAAGTGACAGTAGAAACAAAAACAAACAAAAAGAAGATAACCGCATGAAGACCATTTTCCTCAAATCTTGTTATATTTGTCACTCTGGGGGCTAAGAAAACTTGCCATCTATTTTTAAAAAATCCTTCTGTTGACTTATCAGGGTAGAGCCAGTTGTGCTGAATGATGGGAGAGTGTAGATAGGGGCGTCTGAATGGTGATACTCATCATGGGTGATGTAGATACGGATGCTGCATGGAGATGCTCACGGGAGAATGTAAATATAGATGTAGAATGGTAATGCAGCAAAAGCTGACTTGGCTGCATTTGAAATTTTCTCTTCCCATCTCTACCAAGCAGCCCTTTTGGAGCAATTTCTACTTCCTTTTTTCCCCCCCCAAAATTCAATTATTGAGTCCTCCGAGAAATCTTTTCTGATCTGCAGTATAATAATAATACCGTTCAGGTGTTCCCACCACATATTTTATTGTTCGTAACACATTAAATTATAACTGTGTATTTAATTGTTGTTTACTCCACAAGATGTTTTGAGGGAACAGGCCATATATATTTTTTAAAATATTTTTTCCCAATGCCTAGCATGGAGCTTGAATAGTTGGTGTTGAGAAAATGTTTGCTGCATGAATAAAATGAATATATTTGCTAGTTCCTCCATAATTATTGCAGTCATTAATTTAATGGTACAAGCATCCTAGCTTCTGAGAGTATCATACTTGGCTTTTAAGTCTCTAGAAGAATTTTCGTTCAGAAGTTGAAAAAAAATGAAGAGAGAAGACAATAGCAGTAAGGGTCTGAAGGTGATGCTCTACATGTTGTATTTAATAGGAAAGATTTGGGGGAAAAGTACAGAGCAGAAAATAGTGATTTTAATGGCCACCTCTTAGATTCCCATTGAAACAACTAACTGAATATAACACAAGGGTATACAGAAGACTAACTTAAAAATCCTTCTTAGGAGAAGGAGAAATCCTACTTATAAGAAAGGATCCGAAGAAAGTAAGTGAGAAGACAATGGCCAAACCCAAAAACACATTAGGCGGATGGATGACAGAAGGAAGAGCAAAGGTGGGTGTACTGGGGCCTGACAGGACTCACTGCAAACATTATGTCAGTTACCACCCTGAGAAGCCACCTACAACTGTGGGTGATGCTCGAATTTGTTCTTGGAGGGATGAGATATCGTAAACTGAATGACAGCACTGTTGGGGAAAGGGGCACTACCTTTGCCAGGTACCTGGCATTGGACTAACCAAATAGAAACTGGTTATCCTGAAAGCCGAAACCCAGCACGGCAGTTCACTTAACAGAGAATAAATGACACCAAGACTCAGATCTCTGCGGGGACTGCCCAGGGTTTCAGCTTCTGCTCTATTTCCCTCAGGCTGCTGTATTGTGAATTGGTAATGATAATTTACAGTAGATTTATATTGTCCCTTTCCCTATTGTCTAAATATAAAAGAACTGGGCAGAATTCCACATCAGTCTTTGACAGACCCTATTTCAATGCCGATTTCAGCCAGAAGCCAGTGGATCTCTTGCTGTAAGGATAAGCAAACAGAAATGTTATATACCAAACCTGGGAGAAAATATTCCAGTCCCAAATAAGAAGATACTACAAAGAATCAGAACAGATGCCCTCTTCTGTTACAGATTTACTGAGAAAGACAAGAGGAAAATTCCTGATTTATGTTATTTATGTGATTCAAGAGAATATAGCATCCAGAACAAAAGAAAAAAAATATTTAGATCAAGAGAGACTGTATGGGGTTAAAAATGATTGCAGAATAAAAATCAGACTGGGGGCAGTGTACTTCAGCCTGGATGCTGCAGAAAATCAAAGTACAAAGCAGAAGATAAAATTTTTTAAATTTCCAGAATTCAGGGGTAAAGAATAAAGAATAATGAAAGGCATGGAGTATAGAGCTAGGAGATTTAATAGCGTGTGAGTCATGCTACAAATGCATCTACACAGCCAAAGCCAAACCTTTCCCCACCACGTGTAAACACTTGCATGGAATTTTTTTCTTTCTTTATTGTGGTAAGAACACTTACTGTGAGATCTACCCTGTTAAGAAATTTTTAAGGGCACAATAGAGTCTTTTTAAACTACAGGCACTATGCTTACATGAAGTAAAAGTAAGAGAATTTGTAGGCAGCAAAACAACCCTAAAGTAATAGCTAAATGAATTTTTTAAATAAAAAGGAAATGATAAATGAAGGACCATGAAACATCAGGAAGTAAGAAAGAACAAGAGAAGGAGTAAAATATAGTTAAATACAATACAATTTTCCTTTCTTGAGTTTTCTAAAGTGTGTTTGAGTTTTGAACAAAAATTATAGCACTGTCTTGTGTAGTCCTAAATCTATGTAAAGAAAAAATTTTAAACATTTATAAACAGGAGATAATATTCTACACTACACTCAAACTGGTAAAATGTTAATACCGGTAGATGGTGAGGACTGTATATATGTGTGTGTATGTATGTGTATATATACATATATATGTGTGTATATATGTGTGTATGTGTGTGTGTCTATAATACCCAGAGCAACCACTAAAAAAAACTAAGCAAAGAGTTATACTCAAAAACACTGAAGATAAATCAAAATGAAATTTTAAAAAATGTTTAAGTAACCCAAAAGAAGGAAAAAATAAACTAAAAAAGGGAACAAGAGGAAACAAGAAATAAAATAAAAAATATAAGCCTTTACTTTTCCAAGCTCATCAATGAATTTAAGACATTTAAAAAACTTTATCTATAATCGATAACTTTTTTGACCTGTGGAGGGAACTGAACTAGGTATTTCTTCTTCCTATTCTTGGAAATAAAATGCTTGTGATAATATATTTCTCCCTACAGAGCTAGTTAAACTATATTTTGATTGAACCTGAGACAGTAACATTGCTTTGACAGGACTTAAATAAGTCAACTAGATGAGGCACACTAATTTAAGTATAACTTGGTGTTAGTGCAATTATGACAAAAACAACAAATATTTTTACTGTAAAGGGCTTTGTTTTCTAGGAAAGAAAATAGTTTACCTATAAATTAGATGTAATTTTTCTATCTTGATCAGTGTACAAATGTGGTTGTAAAAATACTTGGCATTCAGAGAAAGGAAGAAACATACAAATCTTAGATGTAAATGATCATAGTTGGAACTGGTGCATTGATTAGATCATTTTTAAAACTTTCATTGATTCTGAAGCTTATCGGTCTGTTTACCATGACATATGGGTAATTTGTAGATAATCAATGAAATTGTCATTAAATCTCCCCAAAGATACAGTATTATATCCATAAGAGGTACAGAACCAATTCCCAGGGACACCTATCTCAGAAACAAGGCTTTATTACACACAAACTAAGGAATGAACACTAAGCTAAAAGTGTCCAATAAAGCATGGGCTCAAATATTTTCAAACTGGGAATGTGAAATCATTATTTCTATATTTCTCACAGTCAATAGTAAACAGTTTGATTCCATAAGTACACTTTAACCAAAGCACTTGCCCCAAACAATACTGAGAAAACATAAATAGCTCTGAACACAGGGGGATGTGGATAGAAGATATTTCTTGCTTTCTGGTTTAGGGGGCAAATTGTAACCCAGGTGAGAATTAGAATTTTTTTTAAATTGGAGTATGGTTGCTTTACAATGTTGTGTTAGTTTCTGCTGTACAACGAAGTGAATCAGCTATATGTATACATACATCCCCTCCCTCTTGGACCTCCCTCCTGTCCCCGCATCCCGCCCATCTAGGTCATCACAGAGCACCGAACTGAGCTCCCTGTGCTATACCACAGGTTCCCACTAGCTATCTCTTTTACACATGGTAGCGTATATATGTCAATCCTAATCTCCCAATTCATCCCACGCCCCCTACTGGGATTGTTTTAAGGGAAGGACAGAAATCAGATTCACATTCATAACGAGAAGAATTTGAAGAGAATAGCAAAATAACTGTTGTGTTTTATGTTCTGATTAAAAAAGCAAAAACTAAGCAAATAATTCTGAGCTTTGGAAAACAACTTTATTTAATACAAATACATACATGTATGTGTGTGTGTGTATATATTTTTTTCACACACACGTACATATACATATATATATATGAAATCAAAGGAAAAATCTAGCTTTCTGCCATTATAAGCATATGTCTTCAGTAAATGTGATATATCCTCTCTAAAATAAAGAACATTTTTTTATAAAGCTCAATTTGGATGACTCGCATTGAGGAAAAAGAGGTTTTGATTAATGTATGGTGGGTAATTATTGCATTTGCTTTATTTTATATCCATGACACTTAATATGACAAATAAAGATGTAGCACACAATATTTCCTTTTTACATGGCTGCTATGAAATGACACTGAGAGCTGATGATACCTCATTCGACTGTTTTGAAAATTTTTCTTAAAGCTCTTCTGTTGCTTAAGGTTTCCCCTGACCATTGGTTCTAGAACAGCATTAAGTTAAATAGCCTAAAAGCTTCTCTTCATCTTCAGATTTAAGTGTATTTTTTAAACACTTGCACTAAAGCCATCTTAAAAAGAAATGAGACAAAACAAGGTGATTAATTTTACATAAGGCCAGAAAAAAAATATGTTTATTATGGATTGGCTAGATATTAGATTTCTTTATATTGGGCTCTAATAAATTTCAACTTGCCGTTATTTTCATTTCTGAAATGGGGACGGAGCAGTGCAGTTCCTCTGTAATGTTTGAATCCCTGGGTCCTCAAACAGTTCTCAATCTGTGAATGCTGAACCTCTCTAAGGAACTATCAGTAGGTTTGGTCATAAATCACAGAGGCTTCTGTTTACCCGTATGACTGATCTCTAAAAACAGGATCAATGCACTTCATTCCTAAAACCTGAAAATAAGTATCTATGAGAGAGAGAGTGTCGAGAAAGAAAAAAAGAATTTTTAAAGGTCAAACCTTAATTCACCTTGGTTCCCAGAAACTGTCCTTATAGCTTTTTGATGAAAACAATTTCATAGCCCTTGATGATTACATTATAACAATCTTGTAGTCAGGAACATTAAAGCTAGTTATATGCTCGTTTTTATTCTAAAAATTTTTAGTTTTGCTAAAGCAACATCTCCCTTTTCAAACCCAGGAACAAATACAACTGACCAATTTTTTCAATACAGATTCTCATATAAATACTGACATGAGTGTGTGTTCACACAGTAGCTTCTACCCAAAAGAAAAGTAATATCATTTCCCAGATGCATGTTGTTGTGCTTAAAATATATGCAGTAAAAGGAAACCAAAAAAAGTGTGTTTTTATTCTATTTCACTGTCTTTCTTGGTGCCTTCCATGACAATTATATCGCAGACATTCTCTTGCAATTCATCTGTGTAAACTAACAGTAAAATTATACTTTCAATATGAAATCTGAAGAAAAAACTTTCTATTTTTACTACTTTAAAATGTATGCCTTATCCTAGAGACCACCATTTTCCAAAACATGCAGTTTGAAGAAACTGCATTGACAAGGCCTTACACAAAAAACTTTTATGAATACAAACTTTGAGTGATTTTTCTGGTTCATCTAATTTATTTAAATTAGCTTTATTTAATTACACATACAGCTGTTCTGTGCCCTGAACATAGCCCAAGGGACTATTTAAAGTGCTGAAGTCTAAATGTCATGTTTTATCACTGTGTAATATGTAGCAATCCACAAAAATTTTTTTGTTGTTCTTCGCTGGGTCGTACTTCCAAAATCCAGCATTCCTTCTCTTGTTTTTTCTCGGATATGATAATAGTTATAAAGCTACAAGCTAAATGTAAGTAGAACTGAATATCATCTGAACACCATTCATGCCATGATTCAAGTTATAGCAGTATCCTTGTTCAGAGAAGTCTCTTCCATTCCAGTGCCTTTAATTACCATGTATAACTAGGGTTTCCAAAATCTATATCACCCAGCCAGATTTCTATCTGGTTCTCTAGACCAGTACATCCAATGTCAAGTGAACATCTCCTCTTAAATAGACCACACGTCCAAAGTGGAATTTATCATCTTTCCTTCAACCAGCTTATCTTGTTCTATCCTAACATCACCAAATGGGGCTTCACTTACCATTTGGATTGTTGGTTATTAAATGATTTGGGGGACAAGATAGCTTAGGCCTGACATCACCTCTACCCTTACACAGAATCAACTTCCAGTGTGGCACAATGGAAAGAGCTTGGACTCTGGAATCAGTTACTCTGGGCTTGAATCCCATCTCTCTTGTTAGTAACCAAGTGATCTTGGGCAGATGATTTCTGCAAGCCTAGGTTTCCTCATCTACAATAAAAATATCATCACACTTCCCAATGATAACTAGAGAACCCAAAGGGAGAATATATGTGAAAGTGTTGTATCAAGCATAAGGCCATATGTAAATATTAACTTGTATTAGCATATTCCTAAAAGAATCCAACAAGGAGGAGAGGCCTGCAGACAAAGTAAATCATCTCTGTCTATGAAACAATGGTATACAAGCCACCAGTACTGAACAACCGCATAATGCAATTTGGTTCTCTGAAACTTCTTTAGAACAAGCCCAATTCTGGTGCCAACTAACCACATGGTTAGTAGAAGGACACATGAGCTAAGTGAAGACATAGGTTTCAGCAACACTTAACCCATGTACATATATCTTTAGAAAATAAAGTTGTTTTCCCTAGTGAAACCTCAAACAACAGAGATTTGAAGTGCACAGGTCCTATACACAGACCTTTTCCACTAAATACATACTATAGTACTACACAATCTGTGGTCGGTTGAATCCGTGGATGCAGAATTGTGTATGTGGAGGACCCACCGTAAAGTTATACAGGGATTTTCGACTACGCAGAGGGCTGGTGTCCCAATCACCATGTTGTTCAAGGGTCAACTACATATGGATCCTTTTTTTGGGGGGGCCACACTGCATGGCTTGTGGGATCTTAGTTCCCCAGACAACGATTGAACCTGCGCCCCCTGCAGTGGAAGCACGGCATCCTAACCACTAGACCGCCAGGGAATTCCCTGGATCCTTTTAGTTTAGTAGAAATTAACAAACAGTTGACTTGTATTAAAGCAGAAGTGAGAAGAATTGCTTCCCTGATTTATAACTAGGAAATGGTTTAGGAATTTCAGAAAAATCATCGTCAAGATATGACTGTCCTAAAAATTTAACTTCTGTTTCCCAAAAGGATCTTCCAGTACAATTACACGTACATGAGAGTCTGTCATAAGTTCTGCTGTATTATTATGACACCAAATCAGCCCAGAAGGTTCACCTTCTCATGCCCTAAGTTGGGGTGGAAACGTGTGGATGGCGCTGGTCCCAGAGAGTATGATTTCCTGTCATGACTGTCTTTAACATGGAAGATCTGGTGAGTCCCCTGATGACCTAGACTTGGCATGTTTCACCATCCCTGAAACTGTTAAGAAACCTCTGCATCCAAATGGCATTACTCTAATCAGAGCATCATTCCAATATGCCCCGTACAGTCACTGGGTGTTTTCCACTTCGAAAAAGTAACTAATGGCTGTATCTGAGAGGAAAATTTTAATCTTCTTTTCTTCCCAATAAAGCAATACAAGGTCACCTGTGCTATGCATTCAAATGCGCATTTCACATACACACCCAAAACACCCGCAATGTCCAATTTTCATTGCAGTGACATTGGCCTTGTTTGTACAGCCAGTTTAATCTCACGTTCAAACCTTTATCCCTCCAAACATTTGAGGGCTGACAGTTTTATCTCCTTATCACATTATGTCAGTCCTTTGCAAGCAAGATGTAGGGAGTACCTGAACATTCTGGGGATAATTATTCTTCCAATAATTTGCCACACTAATGGTATTTTCCCAGTTTTTTATGGTGCAAGTGTTTTATGCTTTATTAGTTTGCACTTAGTCTTTTCTTTAATCTTTTTTCCTCCTGTCTGAGATTTTATAGGTCTACTGCTTGTACTATTCCTAGGAAGAATGTATTCTTCTCCAAAAGAAGGAAAATGATTAAGGCAATACCGAAAAGGCCAGATGTTGGCCTTTATAAGAAAAAAAGAATACTATAAAACTTGGTTTTGTGTCTTTGCTAGGAGGTTAAATAATAAGTAGAGCAAGGCTAGTTAAGGAGTGTGTGTCCCAAGAGTATACCAACCAAGATGACTGCAGTAGACCAGAGTATCTTTAAGAGCCCAGTTCGGGTGATCAAGTCCCCTGAGTACAAAGCTTGGAGATCTCATCCTATGCAGGATCCAAGTTCTCTAGTTTGAGAGAGTAGGTAGAGCAGCCCAACATATTAGTGTAAGATGAAGCTGTTATAACTGTTTTCTTCCCTTTATAATTTTGCCCTTTCTAGAATGTCATATAAATGGAACCATACAACGTATTGCTTATGGAGTCTGTCTGACTTACTTTACTTAGAAAAATGCACTTAAGATTCATCCATGTTGTTGCATGAAACAGAACTGTTTTCCTTTTTACTGTTGAGCAGCATTTCGTTCTATGAACATGAACGCGCCACATTTTGTTTTCCATTCATTTGTTAAAGGCATCTTGACTGTTTCCAGTTTTTCACAATCATGAATTATACTGCTACAAAAATTTATATATAGGATTTTTGTGAGAACTTAAGTTTTCATTTCGCTTAGACAAATACCTACTAGTAGGATTGATGGTATGGTAAGTATGTATTTAACCTTATAAGAAACAGCCAAAATGTTTTCCAAACTGGCTGTACCATTCTGCATTCTAACAGCAATGCATAACAGTTTTATTGTGCTGTATTCTCATTAGCATTTGATATTGTCAATTTCTTTTTAAAAATCTAGCCATTCTAGGATAGAGAAATTGTGATACATACACACACACTGAAATATTATCCAGTCTTAAAACAAAGGAGATCTAGCTATTTGTGAAAACATGTATGAACCTGGAGGGCATTATACTAAGTGAAATAAGCCAGACAGAGAAAGAAAAATATTGCACAATCTCACTTATATGTAAAATCTAAAAAAGTTAAATACATAGAAGCAGAGACTAGAACGGTGATTACCAGGGGTGGGTTGGTGGGGGAAATGGGGAGGTGCTGGTCAAAGAGCACAAAGTTGAATTCGTGAATTCATTCTTTAGATGAGTAAATCTAGAGATTTAATGTACAGCATGATAACTATAGTTAATAATACTGTAGTATATACTCAAAATTTACTTAGTGAGTGGATTTCAGGTGTCCTAACTACAATCACAAAAAACAGTAACTATAAAGGAGATGGATCTGTTAATTAGCTTGATTGTAGTAATCATTTCATTGTGTATTTCAAAACATCGTGTTATACACTATATATATATGTATTTTATTTGAAAAATTTAGCCATTCCAATGCATATATAGTAGTACCTTATGGAGTTCATTTGTATTTCTCCGAAGATTTATGATGTTGAGCATCTTTTCACATGCTTCTGTGCCATCAATGTATCTTCCTTGGTAAAGTGTCTGTTCAAATCTTTTGCCATTTATCAGTTGTTTGCTTAGTGTTGAGTTTTAAGGATTCTTTACATATACTGGATACAAGTCCATTAAAAGTTGTATGATTTGAAAATATATTCTCCTGTTTGTGACTTTTCATTGTTAACAGCGTCTTTCATGAAGTGATAGTTTTTAATTTTGATACAGTCTGATTTATCAATTTTTTCATGGCTTATAGTTTTGAAGCAGTGTCTAAATATTCGTTACCAAACCCAAGGTCACGTAGATTTTTATTCCATGCTTTCTTCTAGAAGTTTTATCATTTTATGTTGTATATTTAGGGCTATGACCAATCTTGAGTTAATATTTACATACTGTGTGAGATTTGTGTCAAGGTTTATTTTTCTGCATATGGATGTCTAGTTATTGTTCCAGCACCATATGTTAAAAGGATTATCCTTGGGACTTCCCTGGTGGTGCAGTGGTTAAGAATCTGCCTGCCAATGCAGGAGACATGGGTTCGAGCCCTGGTCCAGGAAGATCCCACACGCTGCAGAAAGGCTAAGCCCGTGTGCCACAACTACTGAACCTGTGCTCTAGAGCCCATGAGCCACAACTACTGAGCCCGAGTGCCACACCTACTGAAGCCCATGTGCCTAGAGCCCGTGCTCCACAACAAGAGAAGCCACTGCAATGAGAAGCCCGTGCACCACAATGAAGAGTAGCCCCACTCGCCACAACTAGAGAAAGCCTGTGTGCAGCAATGAAGACCCAACACAGCCAAAAATAAATAAATAAATAAATTTATTTAAAAAAAAAAAAGGATTATCCTTTCTCCACTGAGTTGCCTTTGCACTTTTGTCAAAAATTAGTTGACTATATTTGTGTAGGTTCATTTCTGGACTCTATTCTGTTTCATGGATGGATATGCTTATCTTTTTGCCAAAACTACACTGTCTTTTTTTTTAAGTTATTTATTATTTATTTATTTATTTAAAATGAGAAGCGCGGGCTTCTCACCACGGTGGCTTCTCTTGTTGCGGAGCATGGGCTCTAGGCGCATGGGCTCAGTAGTTGTGGCACACGGGCTTCAGTAGTTGTGGCTTGCGGGCTCTAGAGCACAGGCTCAGTAGTTGTGGCGCACAGGCTTAGTTGCTCTGCGGCATGTGGGATCTTCCCGGACGAGGGCTTGAACCCATGTCTCCTGCACTGGCAGGCGGATTCTTCACCACTGCACCAGCAGGAAAGTCCCAAAACTACACTGTTTTGATCACTATACTTTATAGTAAGTCTTAAAATCAGGGGACAACTGTGGGTCCTGCCTCCAGGCACTGTGAGTCCTCTGACTTTGTTCTTCTTTTCTGGAATTATCATGACTATTCTAATTCCTTTGCCTTTCCAGGTAAATTTTAGAATCAACTTGCTATTATCTTCAAAGAAGCTTGTTTGTATTTTGGTTACGATTGAGGGTTGAATCTATAGATCAAACTGGGGAGAACTGACATCAGTATTGAATCTTTCAATGCATGAGCATGTGATATCTCTCTATTTGCATACACCTTTCCTTTCTTTTATGAGTGCTCTATAGTTTTCAGCACATGGATGCTGCACATATTTGGTTAAATATTTCATCGTTTTGGGTTTTATTGTAAGTGAGATTGTTTTTCAAATTCCAAATATTCATTTCTCGCAGATAGATATGCCAGATTGGCGTTAGTATATTGTCTTTGCATTCTGTGACATTTCTAAAGTACTTCCTCGGGATTTTCTACAAAGACTATAATACTGTCTGAAATCCTGTTATTTGCCTCACAAAAGCATACTCAAACTCCAAGCTCTACTCCATGGAGAGGAAACTAATTCCTCCAATTACTCACCTACAACTGTTTGCTCACGTCTATATTTGTACTTATACTGTAACGTAATTATTTATTTACCTGTTTTTCTCCTTCCTTAGACGGCTGATCTCTGGAGGCAGGAGCTACTATTGTTGCCCTTTCATTCCAAGCACCTATTAAAGTGTCAGACACTGGAGGAATGAATTAAGTGTTTATTTAGTAAAGGATGGAGAAAAGAAGTCAAGGAAGGAAGAAAGGAGAGAGGAAAAAGCATGTAAGACCACCAATTTACAGACTACTAATCAGATGTGCAAAAACAATACAGCTTTTTTCCCCTACTATTCATCTATTACTCTTCTTCATAAGCCTCACTCTACCAAGGCTTGAAAGAGGGAAGATGGGCATTAAACTTGCGAATTAAATGCCTCCATCTCTTCTAGTTTAAACCATTTAATTCAGGCAACTTATTGTGTTCAGGTCAATGTTCAGTCTTTCAGATGTTTTCCTACATCCTTCTCTTTCCCAAGACGGTACCCGGGTGATGGCGGAACACACAGGCCCTCATGCTGGAGGGAGCCTGGGATCTAAGCGCTGTGACCTTAGGCTGTTATTGATCACTTTTGGTCTCTTTTTGGCAACTGCCCTTGGTTGCCTGGTAGTGCTGCTCTTCTGGCATCTACTACTGAAGGCTTGACTGATGTCCATAATTAACAGTCTAAGTTCTATACTTTCTGTTGGTTTGGTCAGGGCCTTGGGTTCTCCTTTGGTTTAATCCCAACTCAAGACTTGTTGGCTCTAAAGACTACTCTAATATTCAACTACATTCTCTTTCTGGGGTTGGGCTTAGGAATTGTGCACCCCACAATCCCTGCAGAGGTCATGCTATCCCTTGCCTTCATTGCCTTCAGGAAAGGTCCAACACTACTCCTCACTTCCCCACAGGCTAAACAGCGGTACATCTGCATTCTTCCCATACTACCTGGGAGCCAAGGTGGACTCAGAAGGCTTCCTCTCTGCCTACCGATGGTCTATGGTATATATGGTATAGACCCATCCAGCATGGTAATCTCCTCTTGAGACTGTGTGAGAAGACCGCATTTGTACAGTTCCATTTGGGGCCTTTTAATGACATTTTGGAATGAGGAGAATATATTTCAGAATGAAATGGGTGTGCATCTTTCCAAACAGATTGTTTAGTTTTAATTTATTTTCTGATATTAACCCCCTCTCTGCCCCACCCTGGCACAGAGCACAATGAAAATACAATCTGATACAATAAGATCTAGTAGGGCAAGTATCCAACTAATCAAGCAATTGAAAAAAGTAGCTCGGATTCCCCATTGTAATGTGGATGTGTTTGAAGCTATAAATATGGGAGAACTTATTGATAAATGTGTTTTCTCCTTCACTTCTTGCATTGGATTTCAAATTGGCCCACTTTAGCAGTTATATAAAACACCCTACTTTTACCACAACTTACTACAGCTAATGACTCCACTGTATGGTACGTCAATTTCTAACAGTCAGTGGTCCCCATTCTCAGGGTTAAACTCATAGATTTTTTTTCCCCAAACATTATATATATATATATATTTTTTCTTTCCATATTCAGGCAGCTCACAGTCATCTCATTTCCTATTACACTGTATGATAAACAATAACGATTCTTGTATTTTCATGTACTTTCTGGATTCTATTACTCCAAACTCAAGACTTATGAAAAATTTCCCCACTTTCACCTCAATCCTTTAGTCCTTAAGGCGCAGTTTTCCAGTCCTTAAACCTCATGTTTCCTGCCTTATTTTGCTTGAGGTGGTGCTCCTCCTGACCAAGAACTCTTTCAAATGGTACGCACCCCTCCCTTTAAGTGTAATACTGCATATTAAATTTGTATTTCTGTGAAATTAATTTTTCTAAACTCCCCTGGTTCTGTTTAACTAAGCCATTACCCTATCCAAGTCAGTGTCAACCCGTTTTCACAAGTCCCCTCCTTTTCCTGAAGATACACAAGTGCCCTTGTTCTGTGTAAGGGTTGCCATAGGAGATCACAGTCACATTAGGGGAGAGAGTGTGATTTCAGCTGAAAGGCTCCCATGCAAAGCTTAAGGGCTGCGTTGGTTTCAACGCTGTTAATGAGATTCAGGCCAGAAAGTAATCACCCAACTGGTTCCAGCTGCAAAGAAGTCTTAATATGATTGTTGAGGAAAGATTACTGATGAGAAGGTAGCTGACTTGGTCCATTTTAGATCACGTAATTTTAAAGCTGAAAAGGGCCACATGCATCCTCTAAATTGTAGCACTTCTAAAAGTGTAGGGTGTAGGCTGTCTTTAGTTTATGAGGTAGTTTTAGGTGGTACAGGATCAAATATCTTTTTTTTTTTTTTTTTAAGGATTTTCTTATTTATTTATTTATTTATTTATTTTTGGCTGTGTTGGGTCTTCGGTTCGTGCGAGGGCTTTCTCCAGTTGCGGCAAGCGGGGGCCACTCTTCATCGCGGTGCGGGGACCGCCCTTCATCGCGGTGCGCGGGCCTTTCTCTATCGCGGCCCCTCCCGTCGCGGGGCACAGGCTCCAGACGCGCAGGCTCAGCAATTGTGGCTCACGGGCCCAGCTGCTCCGTGGCATGTGGGATCTTCCCAGACCAGGGCTCGAACCCGTGTCCCCTGCATTAGCAGGCAGATTCTCAACCACTGCGCCACCAGGGAAGCCCTCAAATATCTTTTTATATTTATATTTATCCACCATTGCATAATCACCCTGAGTGGCACAGAGACTAGGAAGGGGGGGCGCCTAAAAAGATGAGAGAGAGAGGAAAGTAAAGGGAAAGAAAAGGTGAGCCAGAGGAAGATGAAAGAGAGGCTAGGAAACCCATCTAGAACTCAGGCAGAGGTGTTTGACTCCTGGGACACCGGTGGCTGTGAGTAAAATGGTGGGGAGGGGGAGGGGGAGGGGAGGGGGAGGGGAGAGGGAGGGGTGGGGAGGGGGAGGGGAGGGGAAGGGAGGGGGAGGGGAGGGGAGGGGAAGGGGAGGGGGAGGGGAAGGGGGAGGGAGAGAATGATAACATGTCCAGGGATGCGGGCTTATGGACATAGCACCGAAGAGGGAGATGAGCTCTACTGATTCACACTGACTTCTCAGTCCTTCCATGACACTCCAAGGACTCTGGCTGTAGAACTCAGCGCCCAAAAAAAGGAGCCACACCCCACAGACAATAGAAGAGAAGAATGTTTGGGAAGCCATGTGGGATAGGAAATGGGAAAGCAGGCAGAAAAGGAAATGAGCAATATAGCCTTCAGAGGCAGAGAAATAGGAAATGCAACTAAGAGTGGAGGAGTTGGGATTTCTGGTAAATAGAGACCCGATGGGGAGCCAGCAGAATGATCAACTGCTAATGACATGAGAAAGGATTCCCAAGGATGTGGTGAATAGAACTCTGGACTGGAAATTGGAACACTGAGATTGTCTTCCCAATGTACAATGAAACCACTCTGAAATCTGGGGCAAATCGGTCTCGTTCCCCTCTGCTATAATTAGATTTATTATTCCTTCTGTGTTATTATTTTTAAATTAACAATCTTACTTTATATCTTTTTAATGTGTATAGTAATCTTCTGTCTGTGTTGATGACATTGGATTTCCATTTACGATTGGGACAAAAGGTTTCCTTTGAAGTAAATTTATTAAAATAAAAAAGGAAAAACTTTATTGATGAGAACTGATATCAAGAAAAAGTTTCAATAAATTGCATTACAATGCAGTGAATAACCATATAAATCCTGAAACTGGCCTGTCTGGATTGAAATCCAGGTTCTGCCATTTACTGGCAGTGAAACCTTGGTTCTGCATCTGTGTAATGAGGATCATTATGCTACCTACATCACAGTAAAAATTAAATAAGCTAATATATCTAAAGTTCTTAGACAAGTGTCTTGCATATCTATGTGTGTTGTTTTTATATTTGAACATGAAAATGACAAAAATGATTTAAAGGTTACTAGAATGGAAAACACTTTTCCTAATATCCTAATTCCATAGAGATTTAGAAGTTATGCAGGTTGCCCAACTTCTTGGTTCCAGAACTTGTATTAGAATTAATTTTCTTGAGTCCTACTCTAATTTTATTTACCTATTTGTTTTTCATCAGTGTTTTTACATTGCCACTGCCACTTGAACAGGCCAAATAAAGCACTGCTGCAATATGGACTTCAAAGTACGAAAGGGAGAGTGCCCTGTTAGCAGAAATATATCGTCACAGAAGGAAAAGTTGCAAAAATAGCCATTTTATCCAAGAACCTCTGATCTTTTCTATTATGTAAAACATACTGATGATTATTACTGTTCCTGGTTTTTGGAGGAAGTGAGAAAGCAAATGGGTAGCTGGTCAGTAAGTGATAAAGACAGCATTTCTCCCAGCTGTGGATAACTTTGCAGTATGGATAACCTACACTCCTCAGCAACCTGACAGAGTCACTGAAAAGTTCCCACAATTCTTAACTCTTCATTTTCCATATTAACCACTGAACCACAGAATCATCCTTTAACCACTCATTTTTTTACTGATTACATCAACTAATAAGTTGCATTTCATTAGTTTATTCATTTTCATGAGTGCCCTTTTGCTAACACACACAAAAACAGGAAGCTACATAAGAGTGTAATTTAATCTTTCTTTAGAATCTCTCTTAATAATTCACTTTTAAAAGGGTGATCAGAATATGAACCTCTGTCTTGTGGAGCTGCGTGTTTCCTTAAATGAGTACAGTAATCGTGCCCCTGTTAGGAGCTTCTTAAAAGTTTTCAAGAAAATACAATTTGAGATAAATAATGCTGATTAGACACCCTCCCATGAAAGAAATAATAGAAAGAGATCAGGTGATAAATGAAATGGATGTTGCTCTATGAAAGCAGATGGTGATAAATGGAGGACTGGCGCTGTGGCTCACACTGGCACTTCTGGAAGCAGCCCCAAGATTTCTAATTGTGCTTTAGTTTTGCAGACCAGTCATTTACACTAACAGTAACATTAAAGTGATAAATGAGGAAGAAGCAGGTTGTCTAATCAGCAGAGAAGCAGTGATGCAGCTCAGATCAAAAGGAGAGTCATTCTGTTTCTTTTCCATGTTAATAAGTAAGGCATGGAAGGGTCATTTGGTTTGAAGGGAGGTTTGCCAAATATGCAACCACTCATATAATTAAATTATTCTCATATAGCCTTTCCTTTCTTTTCAAAAGAAGTTTGCTATTTATTCTAGTCCTCTTCAAGTAAGCTTTTATTTTAATCACCTAAAAGAAAGAATTGTGGTAAGTCAGTTCTATAAAAAAGGTCATTTCTTGTACTTTAACTATTAGCTCTTTCAAAAATTTAATATTAACTACAGACCATCCTGCTGTGACTTGCGATTTTGCAAGGAAAGCAATTCTGTACTATCTGTTGGATTTTGATGCACCAACTATTAAATGTATTCTTAATTAAGGTTATATGTATCTTGTAAGTGATGGAAACGATTTTTAAGAAAGTGTATGTGCACTTTAGTGTTAAAAATGTACACTTACTAATAAAAAATGAATATTCACTAATTAAACTACCTACCATTGACACTAATTCCATTTTATGTATTTTTACAAAATAACTCTATTAATGACTAAATGTTAAAGTTTATTCAGGCAGTAAAACTGTCTTTTGCTAACTCCTTGGTGTCCTGAAGTGATTTTTTTTCTGGTTCAGAAAATAACTTTCCTTTCCCTCAAGATTAATAAACTTACTTTCCACTTTGGGGATTCTCATGTGCTCTTATTTCCAGCCAGAACTATTAAGTTTTTTATTCATTTTTCCATTTACGTCTATATTCTGGGAGCATGATATCAAATGGTACCAAATGCCACTGGTTTCACCATGCACATGTATTTAATCTCTCTTTTGAAGGTGTTTTAAAATGTGTCATTATTTTTTTTTACTCTAAATTTTGAATTTATGTATTTATTACTTACTTGGCTTCAAAAATACTAAAAAGACATCACAGTTACATAAAAAACCAAATAACATAATACAAGAGAGAAAAAAAAGAACAAGGAGAAAATTAAATAAGAAAAGTAGGAAAAAGTAAGAAAAGTAAAGCAATATAATAAAATCATGAGTGTGACTTGGCTACAAAGGCATGCCATAAAGAAGGCAAGCAAACTACAGTACATGGGCTAAATCTAACCTACTCTTTTTTTTTTCTTTTGGTGGTAAGAACACATTAGACATACCCTCAACAAATTTTTAAGTGCACAATAGGGTACTGTTAATGACAGGCACAAGGTTGTATAGTAGATCTCTTGAACTTATTCACCTTATACGACTAAAACTTTATATCCATTAAGCATCAATTCTATTTTACCCACCCCAAATACTGGCAACCATCATTACTCTGCTTCTGTTTCTCTGTTTGATTATTTTATATACCGCATGTAAGTGGAATCATGCAGTATTTGCTTTCTGTGACTGGTTTATTTCATGTAGCATAATGTTCTTCAGGTTCATCCATGTTGTTGCATATGGCAGGATTTCTTTCCTTTTTTAAGGCTGAATAGCATTTCACTGTGTGTATATACCACATTTTCTTTCTTTTTTTTTATAAATTTATTTATTTTATTTATTTATTATTTTTGGCTGCGTTGGGTCTTCGTTGCTACTCTATGTTGTGCTGCATGGGCTTCTCACTGCAGTGCCTTCTCTTGTTGCAGAGCATGGGCTCTAGGCACACGGGCTTCAGTAGTTGTGGCACGCTGGCTCAGTAGTTGTGGAGCCCAGGCTTAGTTGCTCCGCAGCATGTGGGATCTTCCCGGACCGTGGCTCGAACCCGTGTCCCCTGCATTGGCAGGCGGATTCTTAACCACTGCGCCACCAGGGAAGCCCTATACCACATTTTCTTTATCCATTCATCTACTGATGGATATTTGGGGTTTTCCATACCTTGGTTATTGTGAATAATGCTGCAATGAACATGAGTGCAGATATTTCTTCAATATCCTGATTTCCATTCTTTTGTTCCATTCCAGAAGTGGGCTTGTAGAAACATGCGAAAATTCTATTTTTAATATTTTGAGGAATCTCCATGCTGTTGTCCATAGTGACTGAACCATTTTATATCCTCAACAACAGTGGAGGCGTTCTGATTTCTCTACATCCTTGCCAAGACTTACCTTTTAAAAAATAATGGCCATTCTAACAGGTGTGAGGTGATAGCCATAGCTTTGATCTGCATTTCTTTGATTATTTGTGAGTGAGCACGTTTTAATATACCTGTTGGCCATTTGTATGTCTTCTTTGGAGAAATGTTTATTCAAGTCCTTCACCCAATAAGAGACTATTAGAAAAATCATACATCAACAAACTGGATAACCAATAAGAAATGAACAAATTCTCAGAACATACAACCTACCAAGACTGAATCATGAAGAAACAGAAAATATGAACAGATAAATTACCAGTAAGGAGGTTTAATGGGTAATCAAAAAACTCCAACAAACAAAAGTCCAGGACCAGATGGCTTCACTGGTGAATTCTACCAAACGTTTAAATAATTAATACCAGTCCTACTCAAACTCTTCCAAAAAATAGAAGAGAAGGGAATGTTTCCAAACTATTTTTATGAATCCAGCATTACCCTAATTCTAAAGTCAAACAAGGATACTATAAGAAAACTATAGGCCTATGTTCCCAATAAACACAGATGCAAAAATCCTGAACAAAATACTAGCAAACTGAATTCAACAGCACATTAAAAGAATCATACACCATGATTGGGATTTATTCCTGGGACACAAGGTAGTTCCAACATATGAAAATCAATTAATGTGATACACTGCATTAACAGAATGATGGATAAAATTCATATGCTCATCACCATAGATGCAGAAAAAGCATTTGACAACATTAAGTACACTTTCATGATAAAAACTCTCAACAAACTAGGCATAGAAGGAATGTAGCTCAACATAGTAAAGGTCATGTATGAAATGACCACAGCTAACATCATATTCAACTGTCAAAATCTGAAAACTCTTTCTCTAAGACCAAGAATAAGACAAGAATTCTCCCTCTTGTCACTTACATTCAATACAGTACTAGAAGTTCTAGTCAGAGAAATTAGGGGTGCTAATATATAAAAGAGAGTTCATCTGTTTACTTTGGTTTGTATAAGTTAAGTGCTAGCATTTTAAGTCTACTTAAGGACATATAAAGAGAATGTAAAAAAATAAAGAAAAAAATAACAAAAGAAACCCACAATTTGGATATAATTATTGCTCTGAATGTCTTAGTCCTGTCTGCTTTTGGTTTTCCATAACTCATTACTTTCTATTTGTCTTCCAGTTTTCAGTTTAAAAGCCACTTTTCCCCCATACATTCCCAGACTCCTCAAAAATGAATTGGGTACCCCACAAGTTTACCCAAACAGTACCCTGTCAAATCCCTTGTTGTAGCACTGGAAACGTTCCCTGTAAAGGCCTATTTGCTTGTCTCTTTCCCCAGTAGAACATCACTGCTATGATCTAAACGTGTCATGCCAACATGTATATGTTGAAATCCTAACCCCCAAGGTGATAGTATTTGGAGGTGGGTCTGTGGGCGTCATTAGCTCCTGAGGGTGGAGTCCTCATGAATTGGAGTAGGATCCTTTTAAGAGGTCCCAGAGAACTTTCTACCCCTGTCCACCATGTGAGGACACAAGAAAGTGCTATTCATGGACCAGGAGATGGGCCCTCCCCAGCCACCAAACCAAATCTGCTGGCACTATGATCTTGCCCTTCCCAGCCTCCTGAATGATGAGAAATGAACGTCTGTTGTTTACAAGCCACCCAGTCTCTGGTATTTTGTTACAGCAGTTCAAACGGACTAATGCAATCACCTTGAAGGCAAGAAGAGAGCTAAGTGTACTTTCGTAGACCCAACAATGGGCTCAGTATTTGCTATAGTGCAAATGCTTACACGGTAATGCTTTGTGACTAACAGAAATGGCAGTAATTTTGTGGAAACTGTAATGACACCATAGTATGAAAAGTGGAGGTCCTACTGATTATCACCCTTGAAAACTACTGATTTGGAAGACCATAAATAATACACTCTTAAGAGACTAAAAGTGTTAATTTCCCTTGTCCATTTCTGCTTTTATAAGAGTCAAGAATAAAGGTCTAACTTCCTCTATATGGGACTTAGCAAGGCCTGAACAATGAAGTGTTATTGCAATGGTTATTGTTGTATTTTAGATGGTAGAGGATTTCAATGAGCTTTTTTCCTTTAACATGTAAAATTTTCTTCTTAGTAGTTCCTCTTCTATCAAAGGACAAGAACAGAATCACACATTATATTTTCTCATTTATTTGCATTTGTGAACTGCTTTTGGTGACAGGAAGTAGGAAATTTCAGCCAAGGTGATGATTTTTACCTGTCTTCTTTCCCAGACTTAATATTTAACTTGTGCAGCATCCAGGTCATAGCAGAGGAACATGCCTGATGACGACTACATTGGGAAATTATTCACTTCTTTGCTCCTGCTTTTGCAAACAAGCAAACAAATTGCTTGAACCAATATTAATATAAGTGTGTATCTCATTTGGTTTTCTGATTTTTTTCTTTTGGGAAATAAGAAAAAAATGCTTCTACATTGGACCCATTCTTCCTGTGACATGAACAATCTATAGATGACACCTGAACTTTTTTTCCTTGTGCACATCCTCCCCACCAAAAACCTCCACAATGACTTGAACTGGCAGCTGCTATGTTCTTGACAGGCAATTTGCACTTTTCATAAACTTATATTTTTCTACTTTATCTGTTGAACAAAGATTTACTGGATGCATCCTACAGTAAAACACAGTTCCAGTCATCAAAGGACCTTACTGTTATGTTTGTTATTCTAAGCGTTATGTGGTTGTTACTAAGATTTTTAGAACAGTCTAACAGTGTGACAGGAAGGTTCTGAGTTAGGTATAAAGAAAAGGAGGCTCAAATATTGGAAAGGCTCAAACTCTGCATTTTAAATTGGTGAGGATATGGTTTTTCTCAAGCCCATGAGTCAAAAGAAAAGGTTAAATCTAGGATTTTTTTTAAGATCGTACTAAAATATACATACATAAAGCTAGAGGGTAAGTCTTGTTTGGAGGTTAAGCGTTCTAAAGCCAGACACTGGTTCACTGGTTCTTCTCTCTTCTCTACCTAATTAAAAAGACTAAGTGTATTTCTTTCAGGCTCAGGTTTATTTTTCATATATTTTCTTAACAGTTAGTAATGAATATCAAACTTACTGAAACCTTCCCTTTCTTTGCTCAGTTTTGGCTTCTTGGCAGCTGAGCTGCTACCCTGGCTACACACGAAAAAATGATGGGAGCTGAAATACAGGGCCACCAAATATGACAATAGAACCTTTTCCAAGGGCAACAAGCAGGCTTTACTTAGCGTTCACTGTTTGGAAGCATGCTCATTATTTTAGCTAGATTAAAAATATACAAGAACCCAAAAATATAATTAGGCAAAGCCTAGAGCAAAACATTTACAAATATGGTGGATGAAAACAATGAGATGATTTTGAGACACCTGATCTAGTTGATCTCTCTTTCTCTCCAAACAAAGTATTAATTTAAAAAAAGACAGACTTCACATGATGAACTATTTAACTTTCTACAGCATACCCACAGTTCCAATAACATTAAGCACTTGGGATATTCAGCATCTGAATAATGCAGTCTTTTATTATACAAAGTTTCCTTGATAAGGGGCAAAAATTACATTTCAGATTCTGCTCTATCTCTTGCATCTTTGCTATAAATGTCCCTAGATTAGTGTCATTAATCATATTTTGTAGACAAAGAAATGAGATACACAGTAAAGAGTGATTTTTTTAAAGATCTTAAAAGTTTGGAAGATAAAAATGATTTTACTTTACCAGCTTCTAGTTCATACTAATCTTTTAAAAATATCCATTCCATAATTTACAAACAATTTGTATAAAAATAACAGCAAAAATTTGAAAATGGTGTCGTTCTCTGTTAGCTTTTCTTTGTTAATAGTGAGATTGCCAAAATAATTTATCGTTACCTACTACTATTGACTCTAATGCTTTATTATAAAAGCATTTTTATTTTAATAAGCAAGTTATATACAAGCTTACTTGAAGACCGAGTCAAACAATTTGGTTGCAGAAAAATAATAGCTCTACAATTATATCTCATATTCATTTCTGCAAAGCAAACATCTTCCACTATGGAGACTTTACCCAAAGCCATATTCTACTCTTCAGTATGGAAGGCATAAGCAGAATTCTTCTTATCCACAAGCAGTCTACTTCTCCTTCATCCTTGAGGATCAACTATTGGGGAAGAAGAGAAGTTTTGAGCCCTAACTTTCTACTAACCAGCAATTATAAGTGATGTGAGTGGGATTATTGGTTTGTAACAGACATTCGTCCTGCCGTACTACCTAGAAACATTAGCTTAAAAATAGATAGAAGTAGTTTTGCAAAACAGAAAGTTCTTTAGGTCAAATAAATAAAGAGGGAATAATAAATCAAAAAAGTAAAATCGCGAACTGATGGTGAGTAATGAGCTCCTTGCTTATTTGGAGGCTGAATTTATACTGCCTGCATGCTTGGGGTCAAAAGCTGAAAATATTAAAAACTGGCCCCAAGTGGAAAAACAAGAGCACACTAAACCTAAAGCCAGAAGAAGGAAAGAAACAATAAATATTAGAGCAAAATTTAATGAATTAGATAATGGAAGCTCAACTGAGAAAACCAGTGAGCCAAAGTTATTTGAAAGATCAACAAAATTGTGAAACTTTAGCTAGACAGATCAGCAAAAAAGAGAGAAGACTAAAATATCTAAAATAAGGAATGAAAAAGGGGATATTACTACCAACCTTATAGAAATAAAAAGGATTACAAGTGAATACTATGAACTACACACCAACAAATTTAGATAACTTAGATAAACTGAACAAAATCTTAGAAAAACATAAGCTACTGATACTGACTCTGAAAGAAACAGATAATCTGAATAGCTGTATAACAGGTAAACAGGTTGAATTAGTAATGTAACAACTTCCCACAAAAAAAGCTCAGGCCCAAATGGCTTTACTGGTGAATTCTACCAAACAGTTAAAGAATAATTAATACCAATTATGCATAAACTATTCCAAAAATAGAAAAGCAGTAAATACTTCCCAACTCATTCTATAAAGCCAGTATTACCCTGATACCAAAGCCAAAGACCTCGTAACAACAGAAAACTAGAGACCAATATCTCTTATGAATATAGATGCAAAAATTCTTGACAAAATACTAACACACAGAATCCAACAACATGTAACAAGTATATATTATACACCATTATAAATTGGGATTTATCCCGGGAATTCAAGGTTGTCTTACCATCAGAAAATTGATTAATGTAATAACTCATTAATACAATGAAGGACAACACCACACGATGAATACAATGAAGGACAAAACCACATGATGATCACCCAAGAAAAGCATTTGATAAAATCCAACATCCTTTATTATAACAATGCTCAAGAAACCAGGAGTACAAGGAAATTTCCTCAACCTGTTAAAGGGTACCTATGAGAAGTTCACAGCTAACATCGTACTTGATATTGAAAAACTAAATTCTTTTCCTCTAAGATCAGGAACAATACAAGGATGTCCACTCATGTAACTTCTATTCAACATTCCACTAAAGGGTCTATCCAGGCCAATTAAACACTATAGTGAAATAAAAGGCATTCAGATTGGAAAGAAGTAGAACTATCTCTATTTGCAGATGAAAGAAACTTGTATATAGAAAATCCTATGGAATATCA
Source organism: Balaenoptera acutorostrata (assembly GCF_949987535.1). Taxonomy (NCBI): domain Eukaryota; kingdom Metazoa; phylum Chordata; class Mammalia; order Artiodactyla; family Balaenopteridae; genus Balaenoptera; species Balaenoptera acutorostrata. Next base: position 6,368,048 of record NC_080066.1, on the reverse strand, counting down.
TGAAAATATTACTAGAAATAATAAATTAGTTCACCAAAGTTGCAAGATCCACATCAACACAAAATATATAAAAATCAATTGCATTTCTATACTAGTGATGAACAATCCAAAAAAAGAAAATTAAGAAAACAGTTACAGGGACTTCCCTGGTGGTGCAGTGGTTAAGAACCTGCCTGCCAATGCAGGGGACACGAGTTCAAGCCCTGGTCCGGGAAGATCCCACATGCCACGGAGCAACTAAGCCTGTGCGCCACAACTACTGAGCCTGTGTTCTGGAGCTCGCGAGCCACAACTACTGAGCCCGTGTGCCACAACTACTGAAGCCCACGCGCCTAGAGCCTGTGCTTCCCATCAAGAGAAGCCACCACAATGAGAAGACCGCACACCTCAACAGAGAGTAGCCCCCACTCGCTGCAACTAGAGAAAGCCTGCGCACAGCAACAAAGACCCAACACAGCCAAAAAATAAACAAATAAATAAATAAATTTATAAAAAAAGAAAACAATTACATTCACAGTGACATCAAGAGAACAAATATGAACAAATTTAACAAAATAAATGGAAAATATATACTCTGAAAACTATAAAACATTGTTGAAAGAAATTAAAGATGACCTAAATAAACAAAAAGATCACGTTTATGAATAAGATGACTTAATATTGTTAAGATGGCAATATCTTCAAACTGATCTATGTTTTTAATCAACAAAATACTTATCAAAATACCAGCTGGCTTTTTGTAATTGACAAGCTGATTCTAAACTCCATAGGGAAATTCAAGGGACCAACAATAACCAAAACAATCTTGAAAAAGGAGAACAGAGTTGGAGGACTTACGCTTTCTGATTTCAAAGCTTACTATAGAGCTACAGCAATCAAGACAGTGTAGTATTTGCATAAGGATCAACATATACATCAATGGAATAGAATTGAGAGTACAGAAACAATTCTTCACATTTCTAGTCAATCTATTTTCCACAAAAGATCAAATACAATTTGATGGGGGAAAGAATAGTCTCTTCAACAATGATGATTTACATTCTTTACAAAAGTCTATGGAATATTTCCCCAAAATTATTATATGCTGGACCAAAAATAAATAGTAGGTGACTTGAAAGTTTAAACATCTTTTTATTTTTAATGGCACCTACCAACTATTCAAAATGGCAGGTGATAGGTTGGACTGAGGGTATTATGAGATGTTATTATAAGGTTGTAGGGGTAATTCACAAATTTAAAACCTGACCAATCTTATCTTGAGAAGAACAGAGATGACTGAAAACAGAAATTCTGCCACTGCCAGGATGTTCTCACCATCGCTTGTGTTTCACACCAGTTCCCTCTATTTGGCAGCGGTCACAGCTGATAGTGGCTCTGGACTAATATACCTTCAAATTCATTACCAGGGAGAAGAGAAGCTTCTCTAGCCCAGCCACAGGGGGAAGATTCTTATTGTCTTGGATTGGGCATGCATCCCCCTGGATGGACCAATTACTAAGGCAAAAAATGTTGATGGGTATTAGATAAAATAATCTAAACAATATGTTTGATGTCTATTATCTTCTTTGCTTCCACTTTGTACTACAATGATTTCCAACCAAACTGAAAAAATAAAACTTGCTTCTAACCTAATCCTGAATGCTCAGGGGGATTGGAGATGCCCCAGAAAATGTTCAGTAATCCTTTTCTACTGTATGCTTGGCTGTACTGTGACTAGGAATTCAATAAGACTCTCTTAAGCACTAGGATAAGGGGATTCTCTCTAATGATATCCATGCCACCTCCTTTTCTGGTTTTAAAGCCAAACACAAGCATAATAAACCTATGTAGCCTCACAGGGAAATATCACCTAACATTGATTTGTTTCTTCATCTTTCCTTCACCTTCTCACCTGCATCAGACATTTTGCCTTAGTTACTATAATGATGAGGATATGTCCCTTTTCCCACAGAGGACAAACAAAGCAGGGGTAGACAGTAGGCTTCATGCTATACAATACTTTGTGCAAAAACAACGAACCACAACCAATAAGAAAGGTAAAACGCTAAGACATGGAAGCAACCTAAATGTCCATTGACAGATGAATGGATAAAGAAGATGTGGTACATATATACAATGGAATATTACTCAGCCATTAAAAAGAATGAAATAATGCCATTTGCAGCAACATGGATGGGCCTAGAGATTATCATACTAAGTGAAATAAGTCAGACAGAGAAGGACAAATATGATATGATATTGCTTATAAGCAGAATCTAAAAAAATGGTACAAATAAACTTATTTACAAAACAGAAACAGACTCACAGACTTAGAGAATGAACTTATGGTTACCAGGGGGGAAGGAGTGGGGGGAGGGATAGATTGGGAGTTTGGGATTGACATGTACACACTGCTATATTTAAAATAGATAACCAATAGGACATCCTATATAGCACAGGGAGCTCTGCTCAATACTCTGTAACAACCTAAATGGGAAAAGAATTTGAGAAAGAATAGACACATGTATATGTATAACTGAATCACTTTGCCGTACACCTGAAACTAACGCAACATTGTTAATCACTATACTCCAATATAAAATAAAACTTAAAAAAAAAGAAAAGGTAAAATGTACTGGATACTTAATACATGCTTGACACTTTGCATGATCATCTCTTTTAATTTTAACCACAAACCTATGAGAAGGTACCATTTTATAGAGGAGGGTCCAGCAATGGTTAAGATGATATGCACAAGGTCACCAGGTCCTTAGTAGCAGTAAAAAGCAGGCACCTGTGTCCATGCTCGTTACCAGCATATTATACTCCCTTCCTGAGTTTTAGCAAAGAAGAAGCTTTCAGCATTTAAGAGAAATGGCATATCATGTAGGAGTTTAATATTTTTTAAGTAAGTTATTTGTTACGCAAATATAGGTCTTTTCGCATATGATCCCATGATCTTTTGGGTAATTTAAATGCCCTGTTCAACTTATCTCCTCCATTTGGGTGATTTACTCAAAATATTTGTTTTGATTTTATGAAATGGGAAAGTTCCTTTGAGACTCCTTCATAAAGAGAGGAGGGCAGGAGGATGCGAAGAGTGTACGAGAGAATTATTGGCAATTTCTGGGGTCCGACCTCTCCAACATGCAGACACTTCCTCTTTTGAGCTGTGTCTGCCACTGCCTTTGAGACAAATATGTCATAGGGAGTCTGGTCAGTTGGGAACTGCTATATCATTCCATCGCTTTAATGAGGGGCAAGAATGGTTTACTACAGAACATCATTTAGACACGATTCCCATTTAATCAATTTATAAGTTATATATATGAATTCATATTCCAATAAAAAATACCATTCACGGATTTATTATGTTGGTATGCACTGTGTGATTCCTTATGGAGTCCCACGGAGCCGAGTGTTATAGTAGCAAACCCAAAAGGTTTTATAAATTCATGTCCACCTGCTCTAGGAGTAAACTAAAGTTTTCATTATTAGAGTTACTATATTTTCTTCTCAAACCAGAAGGATACTGTTCTGCTAGCTGGGTCATCAGTGAAAGGTATATAACATCCATCTTGTAACCAACTTTAGTCAGACCCTTTAATTAATGGCTGAGGAACCTGCTTTATCTTTTAAAAGGCTAAAATCTAATTGTGGTTCAAATTAAACAGTCTAATGGAAGTGACCACAAAGCAATTGATCAAAACTAATGGGTGAGTAGTTTTGCTTTCATTAAATAAAACTCCTGTTTATTTAGCATAAACACCTTGCGGGACTTAACTCTGGTTATCGATGTATCAGAACCCCTGGAGGAAGAATAGCCAATTATTGTTGGGGCTATTTTTAAAAAGGAGAATTGAGTTAAAAAAAATTAAAAGTATGTCTTCTAACTTTCCTGTTCAAAAAACATTTCTAACATTTCTAACATATACTATAGTTAGGGACAAAAATAAGTAATACAGCCCATGACAATAGAAGATAGAACACTGAAAATGACTGCAGTGAATTTTGCCACCTGGAAATTAATATTTTTTTAACATTTTTATTTTTTACTTTTCTTGCAGTTTTATTGAGATATAACTGACATATGGGACTGTGTAAATTTAAGGTGTACAGCATAATGATTTGACTTACATACATCATGAAGTGATGACCACAGTAAGTCTAGTGAACATCTGTCATCTCATATAGATACAAAACCAAAGAAATAGAGAAAAAATATTTTTTCTTGTGATAAGAACACTTGGGATGTACTCTTTTAACAACTTTCATATATAACGTACAGCAGTGTTAAATATATTTACCATGATGTGCATTACATCCCTAGTACTTATTTATCTTATAACTGGAAGTTTGTTCTTTTTGACCACCTTCATCCAATTCCTACACCCACACCCAGCATCTGGTAACCACAAAACTGATCTCTTTTTCTATGAGTTTCATTATTTGTTCTTGAAGTATAATTGACCTACAACACTATGTTAGTTCCCAGTGCACAACACAGTGGTTCGATATTTCTATACATTCAAAGTGATCACCACAATAAGTCTAGTGATTACTGGCTATACTCCCCACACTGTACATTTCATACCCATAACTGGAAGTTTGTACCTCTTAATTTCCCTCACCTATTTCTCTCAATCCTCCACCCCCTCCCCTCTGGCAACCACCTGTTTGTTCTCGGTATCTATGACTCTGTTTCTGTTTTGTTGTTTGTTCATTTGTTTTGTTTTTCAGATTCCATATATAAGTGAAATCATACAGTGTTTGTCTTTCTCTGACTTACTTAACTTAGCATAATACCCTCTAGGTTCATCCAAGGCATCCCAAATGGCACTATTTCATTCTTTTTTTATGGCTGAGTAATATTTCATTATATATATATATATATACACACACATACACACACACATACATACATACATATACATATATCTCACATCTTTATCCATTCATATATTGATGGGCATTTAGGCTGCTTCCATATTTAGCTATTGTAAATATTGCTGCAATTAACAAAGGTGCATATAGCTTTTGGAAAAGCACTTTCGTTTTCTTCAGATAAATACAAGGAAATAAAATTTCTGGGTCATATGGTAGTTCTGTTTAGTATTTTGAGAAACTTCCATGCTGTTTTCCACAGTGACTGCACCAGCTGCCATCTCCACCAGCAGTGTATGAGAGTTTCCTTTTCTCCACATCCTTGTCAACATTTGTTGTTTGTGTTCTTTTCGATGACAGCCATTCTAACAGGTAGAAGGTGATATCTCACTGTGATTTTAATATGCGTTTCTCTGATGATTAATGATGCTGAGCGTCTTTTCATATGCCTGTTGGCCATCTGCATATCTGCTTTGGAAAAATGTCTATTCAGGTCCTCTGCCCATTTTTTAATCAGGTTGTTTCTTTGATGTTCAGCTGTATGAGCTCTTTGTATATTTTGGATATTAACCCCTTATTGGATATATCATTTGCAAATATCTTCTCCCATTCAGTAAGTGGCCTTTGCATTTTGTTGATAATTTCCTTCGTGTGCAGAATTTTTAGTTTGATGTAGTCCCTTTTGTTTATTTTGGCTTTTGTTTCCTTTGCCTGAGGAGCCATACCCAAAAAATTACCTAAGACTGATGTCAAAGAGTGTACTGTCTATGTTTTCTTCCAGACATTTTATGGTTTCAGTTCTTACATTTACGTCTTTAATCCATTTTGAGTTTATTTTTGTGCATGGCATGAGAGAGTAGTCCAGTTTTCCCAACACTGTTTATTGAAAAGGCTGTCTTTTTCCCATTATATATTTTTGCCTCCTTTCTTGTAAGTTAATTGTCCATATAAATGTGAGTTTATTTCTGCACTATCTCTTCTATTCCATGGATCTATGTGTCTGTTTTTGTGCCAGTACTGTACTGTTTTTATTACTGTAGCTTTGTAGTACAGTTTGAAATTAAGGAGCGCAATACCACCAGCTTTGTTCTTTCTCAAGATAGTTTTGGCTATTCACAGTCTTTTGTGTTTCTATACAAATTTTAAAATTATTTGTTCTAGTTCTGTGAAAAATGCCATTGGTATTTTAATAGGGATTGCACTGAATCTGTAGTTTGCCTTGGGTAGTATGGTCATTTTAACAATATTAATTCTTCTGATCCATGAGCACGGGATATCTTTCCATCTGTTTGAGTCATCTTCAGTTTCTTCCATCAGTATCTTATAGCTTTCCAAGTACAGGTTTTTTACCTCCTTAGATTTATTCCTAGGTATTTTATTCTTTTTGATGCAAATGTAAATGGGATTGTTTTCTTATTCTCTCTGATAGTACATTGTTAGTGTATAGAAATACAACAGATCTTTACGTTTAAATTTTGTGCCATCTAACTTTACTGAATTCATTGATAAATTCTAGTAGTTTTCTGGTGGCATTTTCAGGATTTTCTATGTATAGTATCATGCCACCTACAAACAGTGTTGATTTTACTTCTTCTTATCCAATTTGGATTCATTTTATTTCTTTTTCTTGTCTGACTGCTGTGGCTAGGACTTCCAATACCATGTTGAATAAAAGTGGTGATAATGGGCATCCTTGTCTTGTTCCTGATCTTAGAAGAAATGCTTTTAGCTTTTTCCTTTTGAGTGTGATATTAGCCACGGGCTTGTCATATATGGCATTTTGTTGAGGTATCTTCCTTCTATACCAACTTTGTTTAGATTTTTCTATCATAAATGAAAGTTGAATTTTGTCAAAAGCCTTTCCTGCGTCGATTGAGATGATCATATGACTTTTATTCTTCAATTTGTTGATGCAGTACATCACATTGATTGAATTGCAAATAGTGAACTATCTTTGTACCCCCTGGATAAATCACAATTGATCATGGTATATTATCCTTTTAATATATTGTTGAATTTAGTTTGCTTATATTTTTTGAGGATTTTTGCATCTATGTTCATCAGTGATATTGACCTGTAATTTTATTTTTGTGGTATCTGTGTCTGGTTTTGGCGTCAGAGTGGTGGTGGCCTCAAAGAATGAATGTGGAAGCATTCCTTCTTCAGCAATTTTTGGAATAGCTTGAGAAGAATAGGTGTTAACTCTTCTTTAAATGGTAAAATTTGGTAAAATTCACCTGTGAAGTCATCTGGTCCTGGATTTTGTTTGTTGGGAGTTTTCTTTCTTACTGGTTCAATTTCACTACTAGTGCTCAGTCTGTTCATATTTCTATTTCTTCGCGATTCAGTCTTAGAAGATTGTACATTTCTAGGAATTTGTCTCTCATTCTATGAGGCCAGCATTGCCATGTTATCAAAGCCAAGGACAGTACAAAAAACCTCCACACCAATATCCCTTGTGAATATTGATACAAAAATCCTCAACAAGATTCTAGTACAGAATTTAGCAGCATGTTAAAAGAATTATATACCATGACCAAGTTGGATTTATCCTTGGAATACAAAGATATTTCAACATATGAAAATCAATTATTATAATATACCACATTAATAAAGTCATAAAACTGCATAATTATCCCAATTATTGAAAAGCAGTTTAAAAAATTCAGCACAATTTCATGACAAAAAAAACACACAAAAACTAAAACAATAAACCACCAACGATGTACAGAAAGAAACCCCCTAAACATAATAAGAGCCATTTTGAAAAACCCACAGCTAACATCATATTCAATGGTGAAAGACGTAATGCTTCCCCTCTAAGATGAAGAAACAAAACAGGATGTCCACTTTTGCCACATCTATTCAACATAGTATAGGAAATTCTGGTCAGAGCAATTAGGCTAAATACATAAATAAAACTTTTTTAAAAAATTAAAAGAACCCAAATTATAAAGAAAGAAATGATCTTTGTTTATAAATAGCATGAAATTATCTTTCTTAAAAAATGACATGATCTTATATGTAGGAATCCCTAAAGATACCACAAATAAACTGTTAGAACCAATAAAGAAATTCAGCAAATAGCAGAACATAAAGTCAACAAAGAAAAATCAGTTCTGTTTCTATACAGTAGCAATTAACAATTCTAGAAGGAAATTAAGAAAATAATTCCTTTTACTATACCATCAAGAAGAATAACATACTTTGGAATAAATTCACCCAAGGAGGCAAAAGACTAGTACACTTAAAACTATAAAACACTGCTAAAAGAAATCAAAGAAGACAAATAAAAGGAAAGATATTCTGTGTTCATGGATTAAAAGACTTAATATTGTTAAGATGACAATACTGCCCCAAAATATCTACAGATTCAATACAATATCTACCAAAATTCCAGTGGCATTTTTTTTTTTTTTGCAGAAATTGAAAACCTATCCAAAACTCACATGGGATCTCAAGGGACCCCAAATGACCAAAACAATTTGATAAAGAAGAACAAAGTCAGAACGCTAATGTGCCCTGATTTTAAAACTTGCTACAAAGCTACAATAATTAAAATAGTATGGTACTAGAATAAAGAGAGACATAGAGGAATGGAACAGAGAGCCGAGAAATGAATCCTCAAATATAGTCAACAGATTTTTTTTTAATAAATTTATTTATTTATTTATTTATTTATGGCTGTGTTGGGTCTTCGTTTCTGTATGAGGGCTTTCTCTAGTTGTGGCAAGTGGGGGCTACTCTTCATTGCGGTGCATGGGCCTTTCACTGTCGCGGCCTCTCTTGTTGCGGGGCACAGGCTCCAGACGTGCAGGCTCGGTAGTTGTGGCTCACGGGCCTAGTTGCTCCACAGCATGTGGGATCTTCCCAGACCAGGGCTCGAACCGTGTCCCCTGCATTGGCAGGCAGATTCTCAACCACTGCACCACCAGGGAAGCCCAGTCAACTGATTTTTAACAAGGGTACCAAGACAATTCAATGGGGAAAGTATTTTCAACAAATGGTGCTGAAAAAACTAGATATCCATATACAAAAGAATGAATTTGAACTCTTACTTTACACCACATACAAAAAAAAAAAAAAAAAAGGTCAAAATGAATCAAAGACCTAAATTTAGGAACTAAAACTATAAAACTCTTAGAAGAAACATAGGGGGAAATCTTCATGACTTTGGATTTGGCAGTAATTTACTAGATATGCTATCAAAAGCACAGACAGCAAAAGAAAAAAAAAAAAGGTAAATTGGATTTTACCAAAATTAGAAAGTTTTGTGTATAAAGGGATAATATTAAGAAAGTAAATAAATAGCTCACAGAATGGGAGAAAATATTTCAAATCATCTATCTAATAAGGGATTCATATCCAGAATATATATATATATATATATACAAATATATATATAAAACTCCTACAACTAAAAAAAATTTAATTCAAAAATGAGCAAAGGGCTTATATAGACATTTCTTCAAAGTGGTATACAAAATGGCCAATAAGCACATAAAAAGATGTTCTGCGTCACTAGACATTAGAGAAATAATAATCAAATCCACAATGAGATACCACTTCACATCCATTAGACATTACCAAACTAACAGAAATTAACAGGTGTTATTGAGGATGTGGAGAGACTGGAAATCTCATACATTGCTGGTGAGAGTGTAAAATAGTGCAGCCAGTGTGGAAATATTTGATGTTTTGTCAAAAAATTAAACGTAGAATTATGATATGATTCAGCAGTTTCACCCACAAGTAGATACCCAATTGGACAGAAAATGAACTCATATACTTGTACCCCAGTGTTCACTGTAGCATTATTCATCATAGGCATAAGGTGGAAACAACCAAAATGTCATGAACAGATGAGTACACAAACAAAATGTATACACTTAAAATGGAGTATTACTTTGAAAAGGAATGAAATTCTGAGACATGGCACAACACAAATGAACCTCAAAAACTTTATGCTAAGTGAAGTAAGACGGATACAAAAGGACAGATATTGTTATGATTCCATTTATATGAGATACCTAGAATAGGCAAATTCACAGAGATAGAAAATAGAATAAAGGTTGCCAGGGGCTGAAGGAGGGGAGAATGGGGAGTTATTGTCTAATGGGTGTAGAGTTTCCTTCTGGGATGATGAAAAAGTTCTGGAAATGGACAGTGGTGATAGTTGCACAACACTGTGAATATACGTAATGACACTGAATTGTATACCTAAAAATGGTTAAAATGGCAAATGTTATATTTTTTACATTTTGCCACAAAAGTAAACAAATAATCTTAAAAAATAGAGAGAAGGGGCGTGGCCACCTGTAACAAATGTTCTCATTGCTCAAGAACCATGAGGGCTCAGAATTGGCTATTTTAGCAACATAGAGGTAATAATTAGTAACTTTGATGTGAGTGAATTGGAGGGCTTTAAGAGGAACTGGGAGGATAGAAACTTGGAACAGTGAGGCACTAACTCTTTTGACATTCTATTGCAAAGAGGGGCAAAAAAATAGGGAAGTAAGTGGTAGTGAAAGAGGGATCAAGAAAATGATTTAAAAGTAACTTCAGAGAAATAATGATATACTTGCATGCTGATGGCAATAATCCTGTCTAGCACAAAAAGTTGATGATGATGAAGGGGAGAGGGAATTGGAGCAATGTTTTCAAATAGGTGAGGTGGGATGGAATCCAGCACTCAGGCAAAGGACTAACTTTAGATAGGCATATGCGTAGTCCAACTATGGGACAAACATCAAGGCAGAGTACTATGTGGGAGTGACACGGTGATGGAAGTCTGCAGAAAATCTCTTCCAAGTACTTGAATATTTTTCAAGTACGAAGTGTGAGGAAAGGGGAGGAGGTATTGAAGGTTTAAGGCGAAAGGTAAAGTTGTGAAATAGTGGTTCAGGAGAATGAGAGACTGAATGAACTGGAAAAGTACAGCACGATTGTCTAGCAACATTAAAAATCCATTTAAATGTGGCCTTGAATTTAAAGTAATATCCATCAGGGTAATTATGAGTTTTTCTCAAGTGATGTTCAGCTACATTGGTGCTGGTGTAGAACCGGTGGGAAGTTATAATTAATGAAGGTTGAGGCTTTCCTAATTGAGTATGAAAAAGTAAGAGTGATGCCAAAGAAATATGTGTGTATGTAACAGAGTGTTTATAAAGACCAAGGAATTTGAGGAAGAATGAGAGGAAGGGAGAAAGAACACCAAGTTGGATTAAGGACAATGAGAGTTTGTAGCATCAAGGAATTGGTGGTCTCAATGGTTACAAAGGATTATTGGAATTGAAATAATATGCAGGGGGAGCCGTAATAACAGGGGGTGGTGGTCATGGAATGGAAGTGAGATTTTGGATGGGTTCTAGATATTGGTCACATGAAGGTCTAGAATGTGTGATCCCAAGAGTGAGAGGCTGAGGTTGAACAGAGAATAAAATTATTGCCAGAGAGGAATTCATGGAACTGGAAGACTAGAAGATTGGAAGGATCATCTCTTTGTGGATTGAAATTTTAAAATAATATTGGAAAGGGTTACCACGATAAAGGAGCTAAAACTGTAGAGAAATAAAGAAGTTCATAGATGACATCAACACAAAGAAGTGATAGATGATAAAATCTTACAACATGGGATATGATTCAAAGTTGGAGAGGCACAGGTGTAACAAAGCAGGACCCTATGGGCCTTCCTGGGACAGATACCCCATGTCCTCTGTCTGCCTCTTGTTGATAGAAAAACTTTAGTCAAAGAATAAATTTAATCAGAGAAATGAGAAAATGCAGAAGCAAAGGAAAATAGCCAAACAAGAAAAAAATCATAATAGTTTAGCCATTAAACAAAGTCAAGGACCCTTTAGTTCTTCCTCAAGGGCTATAGATAATATTCTGAGCCATATCCTGTGAGCAGTCTTGAAGATACTGAAACCCTCACCAGGTGGAAGAAGTTAAGTACATGATGACCAGACTGTAGCCATGACATAAGCTGCTTCATTGTACACAATTCTGAGAACTTGCCTCAAGGAAATGGGAACAAACTGACCCTGGAATTGAAGATTAACTGTACTTGAAACAATCAATACGACACTGATGAGACCACTGCGTGACCAATTTCAAGATGATTGTTGGAGCTAACTGTGCTGTTTGGCATGTACCCCCCTGCCCCCTGCTGCCTATAAACCCTTGAAACTCCCCATTCAAAGCTCTTGCCCCCTGATCAGCAATGGAGAGTTGGCTTTTGGGCATGAATCTGCCTTCTCCCCAGGTTGCTAGCCTCTTGAATAAAGCAACCTTTCCTTTCCTACCAACTCTTGTCTCTGGAGTTCTGGCTTTCGAGCAGCAAGCAGCCGAACCTGAGTTGAGTAACACAAGGGAAGAAGAATGATTTGGATGCTGCATTATAGAGCAAGGACACAGTTTGCTTTCAGGTCTAGTAATCTCTCTTGTCTCTGGAGTTCTGGCTTTCGAGCAGCAAGCAGCCGAACCTGAGTTGAGTAACACAAGGGAAGAAGAATGATTTGGATGCTGCATTATAGAGCAAGGACACAGTTTGCTTTCAGGTCTAGTAATCTCAGGGTTGTGGCAGTAAAACAGAGCCACAACTTCAGAGCCAAGCTTCCATCAGAATAAGAAAGAAAAAAGAACAGGCAGAGAAGAGACTGCAGATAAAGAGGATTTTGCTAAAAATGGGCTATGAATTCAGAGGACACATAAGCAGGGTTTCAGGAGTTGTATGGAGGTGCCAAAAGGGCACAGAATAGAGGATGTGAAAAGGCTTTGGGAGGCTACGTGTGGAAGAGGGAGATCTGGGGGTCTGGAGGTTTTGTGGTGATAGATATGTAAAGATATAAAAGGCATAATGAAACTGGTCCTGGCAAATTTAAGACAGATTATGGTGGTAAGAATGAGGCTGGGAATGTCTGTGGAGTCAGATATTGGTTTGAGGGCTCTCTACTGTCCCCAGATAATTAGGATAAAAGGTCTAGGAAGGCACGGTCTTGGTCTCAGTATACAAGTTTATGCTTGATTCTCCAGCGATGGAGGAATATGTGCTCAGCATGAGTGCCTATCTTGATCCCAAATGAAGGAGTTGGACTTCTGGTGACTCCAGGGATTACCAAATATAAGGCCCCCTTTTCATCTCTGACTTGTTTTGTCTAATGCAGTCAATATGGGTAAAACTAGAAGTCTTCCTGTTCCCATCCAACTTTGAATTGTTATGTTTCCATGTTTTTATGATTTTATTAAATCTAGGCTCTCAGGTGTGCACCATATATGACACAAGATAGACAGTTTCACCCAAGATAGCTTGTCTTCCTTAAATACTTACTTTTGTTTATTTTGGGGGAGTTAAGGGTGGCTTACATTTCTTTCTAGTGCTACAGAGTAAATTATATTAAAAAAAAAAAACTATGGTCAGAGAAGTAGCAAAATATCTTGGCAAAATATATATATAGTATATGTATTCAATATATAACTTTTTTCCCTTCATTTATTCTATTTTTTTAAACCCCCATTAAAAAAATCTAATGCTAGCTCTACAGATTTTTTCTTAATTTAATATTATTCCTTGGTTTAATTTTGCAAAGCACCATGCAAAACATACAGAGTAAGTTCTTTAGTTTAGCCATGATCATCAGATCCAGTAGATCCTATTTTCTACTCAGTTTCAACTTTATTGTTAAAAGCATTTACTGGGAAGCCAAAATCGTTTTGCAAACTTGAGTTTCAAAAACTAATCACATAATCCAAAATGTATTAGTGAATTTTTCAAAGATTATGAGATTTTTTTTTGCACATATTTCTCTTTCCCACACAAATGTTAGCAAAAAGCATGAATTTAATGCCCATAAGCAACTGCCAAGTGACATTTAGGATTTGTTTCTCCAAGTATCTTCCAAATTACCATACGTCACAGATGTTTCTGTGCATTAATCCCAATTATGTGATAACATCTATTCTTATTGTTCAACAAGCAGTCCTGTGGTATGAGTAGCCACATTTTGTAAACAAACTGGCTGCAGAAACAACTATTTACAGAAAAATAGTAAAATGCGCAATAACTTTGTGAGTCAGGGAACTCTGAAACTTTATGATAGGAATCACTGCTTTCCAGCAAATCATGTTTCTATGGCTTTAACTTCCAAGGGTCTACCCTTTGGAAGGTCATGAGTAATAGTAACAAGAAGTTAAACAGCATCGATTCACTCTAAGATAGAGGAAAATTAATACCCAAACTATGGGCCTGTCTTCACTAATGAGGAACTGTTAGTAAGGACGATATAGATTTTTTAAGTGTGTAGTCAATAAATGCCTTATTTATATTACTGTATAAAGTTCAGAAAGGCAGTGGAAATCAGAAGGGAATGAATTTTTTTTTTGGAACACAATTTCAGTCTCTAAATTATGAGACCCAAAAATAAAACTAATGAATCAGCATCACAAGAAATGAAGTGGGAGTGGGAGACCATCCTTTCCTCAGTAAAAGTGGCAAAATTCCGCAGGAGCACTAGATTGACAAACTGAGCTTTGTATTTTTTTCCTGGAAATACACCTGTCACACTCATCTCCATTTTAAGAAATTCCTGAAAGTGATGCTCATTTGTCTGTCTTGTTGGGTATATGCTCTTGAGGTGAGGATAGTGATTAAGATGCATAACCTTTCAGCCATTTCTTTGTAAAGTGATTCTTTGCTTCCAACCTGGCAGGGTATTACTGTGCTACTCTGCTGGATATCAAGGACACTTTGGTTAGTCTATCACCTCCATGCTCAATATTCTCACTTCCATCTTCTAAATTTCTTACATTTTTCCCCTCCTCTCCCTAATGTACTCCTAGCTCTAGTCTTTGAAATCAGATATCTAATTCCCTTTCCCATCCAATTAAATATTTTTGCTTCCTTCCCTCTAATATAGTTCCTTTTATGATACATAACTGTCACATTATTAGATGTCATTTTAAAGTTTTTTATTCTCATCTATATTTTTCATACCAATAATGGTCATTTTAGTTTTTAATTTTCTAGAGAGTACTTTGCCTAATTAACGTGACAAGCGTTCTTTAAACAGCTGGGTTCTGAATTCATATTGTTTTGGTGATCTTGATAAAAGAATACTGTGAACCTTGGGGTGGTGTGAATTTTAGAATGGCTTTTGATTAAAAATAGCTGAAGATGGGCAGTTACTTTAAAATTGTTTTTTGTCCCAAGGAAAAATTAATTGCATGGAT
Source organism: Balaenoptera acutorostrata (assembly GCF_949987535.1). Taxonomy (NCBI): domain Eukaryota; kingdom Metazoa; phylum Chordata; class Mammalia; order Artiodactyla; family Balaenopteridae; genus Balaenoptera; species Balaenoptera acutorostrata. The sequence continues at coordinate 6,352,958 of NC_080066.1, read as the reverse complement.
GGGACAATCACTTTAATTATATATCAGTTAGGATTGCAACTGCAACTAACTGAAACCCCAATAAATAGTATTTTAAAGAAAGAGGTATATAGTTAATTTCCTCATATAACAAAAAAGTCCAGAGGTAGGCAATTGAGGCTGATGCAACCACATAACAGTGTCACTGATCCAAGCTCCTTCCATTTTTCTACTCCTTGATGTGAGGACCTTCATACTCATGATCATTAGCTATGGGCCTCACTGTCATACTCTAGGCAAAAAAAAAATGGTGGAAGAAGAAAGGGACAAAAGAGCTTTCTCCTTAGGGGACAGGGACTTTAGGTTACATCTCATGACCCAAAAATGTATCACTCATCATCCTTCAGATGAATTTGGGCTGGAAAAGTTAGTATTTTAGATTTCCAGACTCCTCAGTTAATAAAGATGTCATACACACACACACACACACACACACACACACACAAAATGGAATATTACTTAGCCATAAAAAATGAAATAATGCCATTTTCAGTGACATGGATGGACTTAGAGATTATTACACTGAGTGAAGGAAGTCAAAGACAAATATCATATGATATCACTTATATGTGGAATCTAAAAAAATGGTACAAATGAACCTATTTACAAAACAGAAATAGAGTCACAGATGTAGAAAACAAACTTATGGTTACCAAGGGGGAAAGGGTGGGGTAGGGATAAATTGGGAAATTGGGACTGACATATGCACACTACTCTATATAAAATAGGTAACTAATAAGGACCTACTGTATAGCACGGGGAATTCTATTCAGTACGCTGTAATGACCTATATGGGAATGGAATCTAAAAAAGAGGGGATACTTGTATATGTATAACTGATTCAGTCTGCTGTAGAGCAGAAACTAACACAACATTGTATATCAACTATACACCAATAAAAACTAATTAAAAAAATAAGGAAGTGGCTTGCTCGTGATTTCTGACTAGCCAACTCATAGTTCCCTTCTGTTTATGGCAGGGCCACCAAAAACTAATATTCCCTTCCATAGGTAGGGCTGTTACGGGGAAATTGTTTCCCAGATAGAAAATACATACTGTTGCTCACTCCTCCACTGCTCACTGCATTCAGGAGTGGCCAAATGTCTAGTTTCGTTTCTAGTTTAACAAAATGCAAGCGGAAGTGTTGAGTGTCACTTCCAGTCCAGTGCTTTGGAGAATAATGGATTTATTTTCTATCCCTGTTGCTATAGGCTGAATATTTGTGCCCCCCTCCAAATTGATATGTTGAAAACTAACTGTTAATATGATGGTATTTGGAAGTGGAGACTTTGGGAGGTGATTAGGTCATGAGGGTGGGGCCTTATGAATGAGATTCATGCCCTTATTATAAAAGAGACCCCTGAGAGCTCTCTTGCCCTATTTGCCATCTGAGGACACAGAGAAAAGATGACTCTATAAACCAAGGAGTGGATCCTCACTGGACACTGAATCTTCCAGCACTTTGATCTTGTATTTCCTAGCCTCTAGAACTGGGAGGAATCAATTTCAGTTGTTTATAAGCCACCCAGTCTATAGTGTTTTGTTACAGGAGCCTGAATGGACTAAGACACTTGTCCTTCAACTGCCAGTGGGATGTAGAGAATTCCATGACTCAAGGCAGTGGTGGAGCCACAGGATGAAAGAACTGTGGGTTCCTAAATCTCTGTGTGTAAGAGAATTATCACTGACTAGTAACACTTACATATGAATATTTTATGAGTAAGAAATAGTCATATATTGTATTAAGCCACTGAAAGATGAGGATTCTGCTAGTTTTTACTTAATAAACTGCTATACTCAGCACATGCTCCAGATTACATTTTTTTATTTCATGTGCAATGTCTACACTGAAAGAAAATTTTGCAATCCTATCACCAGTAGGAATTTCTCTTCCCAACTCTCTTCTCTAACAGGAAATGCAGGATATATTGGCAAAGTGCTCTATTCTTCTTTGGTGTCCTGTTTCTGTTTCATGATTATCAGGCCAGGATAAGAAATCACCTCCTTTTGTTTTCTTGGGAAACTTAAACAACATTTTGGGACAACACATTTACAAATGGTTATCCTAATACCTGTATAATATTCATCAAAGAGTTTCAATTGTATTGTACATTCTCCCATTTTTTCACTGTTAATATAGACTTTTTAAAACCACCATACATATTGCTTTTGCCATAACCATTCTAATGCATGCATTTGTGTTCAAACACAGAGAAAAATACACCAGTTTTGCCATTTACCTCTTACTAGAAATAATATAACCTTTTATAATGATAGATTCTATGGAGATAAATAAATGGAAAACATAAATATGATGTACCTCATCAAAGATTTATCTACAAATCTGAATAATGCTGAGCACTGATTGACAACAGGGTAGGAGTCATTGGGTAAAGCAAAGACTAAAAGTACAGGAGTCCAAGAAAATCACCAAACCTGGACTGAAAAAGCAATGATCAAAATGATATCAATGTATTTAAAAGAATAATATATGAATTTCTTGGTTAGCATGACTTGGTGTGCTGTACTTGTTGACACCCAAATGCCAGTATCAAATCTGTAAAGGTAGTGTAAAATTTTTTTAAATGATTAACTGATGTTAAAAATACATACATACATGTGTATATATATATATATATATATATATATATATATAATATATAATATACATATATATATAGCCACAGAAATAAAAAGGATCGCAAGAGACTACCATAAGTTTTCATAAACACAAAGTGACTTTTTGGAGTACTACAAATATTGTCTACCCTATTTATGGCATTGATTCCATGACTGTATATGTTTAACCAAACTGCTCAAACTGGACATACAAAAAGGATGAATTTGAGTGCATTTAAATCACAATTTAAAAAATTGTTCTTAAAAACCCATGTATTGTAGAAAGCAACTCTCAGCAAAATGGGAATGGAAGGATTTTTTTTTTAATTTGCTGAAATACTTTTATAAAAACCTATAGCTAACATTAAACTTAATGGTGGAAGACTCAATAGTTTCCCCCTAAATTTGGGAAAAAATAAAGGATCTCTCTTTCACCATGTCTGTTCAACACTAATGGGATTCTTGCTAGTGTTAACGAGGCAGTATAGAGAACTAAAAAGTGCAAAAATTGGAAGAAAAGAAGTAAAACTGTATTTATTCTGACATGATGATACGGTACATACAAAATCCTAACAAAACTACCAAAACACTTAAAGAATAAATAAGCCATTTAGCAAGATCATACAAAAAAGGTAAATATAAAAAAAACACCTTTGTTTATATAAACTGGCAGTAACCAAATGGGAAAAGAAATTTAAAAACCACATCGTTTACAACAGCACCCAAAGTAAAATACTTAGAAATGAATTATCTAAATACAAGCAAGCCTTGAACACTGAACACTTTAAAAACAGAGAGAAACACTATATTCATGGATCAATACTGTTAAGATGTTAATTATTCACAAATCGATTAGCTAATTGCAAATTTTACATAGAAATGAAGATTACTTTGAGTGGTGAAAACAGTATCGTACAAGAAAAAAAAAGTTGGAGAACTTATACTAACAGTTATGCAGAGTGTGTATTTATGGTAGAAAGAGAGAAAATAATGGAATGTAACAGATTACCTAAAAAGACACCCATTCATATGTAATCAATTTATTTTTAACAAAAGTGCCACAGCAATTCAACTGAAAAAGGAATATTTTTAAAGTACTTATTCCAGAGTAACTGGATATCTACATGGAAAAAAATGAACTTCTACCTCTATTTCACAGTTCACACAAAAAATTAATTTGAGATGGATCGTACACTAAATGTGAAAGCCAAAAGTATCAGGCTTTTAGAAGAAAATCATAGGAGGCTATTTTCATGATCTTAAAGAGAGATTTTTTTTTTTAGGTTAGGTTAGATGTAAAAAGCACAAACTAAAAAATAGAATAAATTGATAAATCCATAATTGATAAATTTAACACCAACAAAATTAAAAGTTGTGCTCATCAAAAGACACCATTAAGGAAATGAATAGTAGAGCTACAGATTGGGGATAACAATTCTTAACACATCTAACTGGCAAAGGTCTTGTATCCACACCTCCTATAACTCGATAAAAAAGACAAACTATTTCTTTTAAATAAGAAAAAGATTTGATAAGATACTTTGCAAAGAAAGATATATAAATAGTTATTAACCAGAAGAAAAAGCACTCAAGATTATTAGATATTAAGGACGTGCAAATTACGACCAAAAGGAGCTGTCACTCTTTACTCACTGGAATGAGTAAACTGGAAACAACCCAAATGTCCCTCAACAGAAAAATTAATTAAAAATTTTAGTATCCATACAATGGAATATTATTCAGCAGTGAACATGAGTGACCAATTATTATATGCAACATATAGATGCATCCCAGAAACATTATACAGAATGAAAGAAGCAAAGAAATTCATAGTATGATTCCACTTACATGAAGTTCTAGAATGAACAAACCTAATCCATGGTGGTCAAAATAAGAAAGGCAGTTGCTCAGAGGTGGGGAATTGAGGAAAGGAACATGAGAGAACTTTCTGAGATGATGAAAATATTGTTGGTCTTAAAAGTAGGGTGGATTATAGAAATTCATGTATTTGTACACTTAGGCTCTGTTCATTTCATGATACATAATTAAACCTTAAAGAAAATATAGGTGAAGAACTATAATGAAAAATATCTTTACTCAATTAGATTGACAAAACTCTGAAACTTTGGCAATATATTCTTCAGTCAAGACTGTGGGGAATACTCTCATATATTGGTAATGAGCATATCAGTGCCAATTGGTATAATTCCCTATGGTGGGGAACTTGGAAATATATGAATGCATTCACATGTATTTACCCTTTGACACAGTATTCCTACCTCTTTGACTCTATACCAAAGATACATTTGCAAAAACAAAAAATGACCAAGAAATAGTTTATTCACTGTGCATTATTTTAATAGTAAAAAATAGCTATAGCTTAAATCTCCATTCATAAACTTTTGTAAATCACAATGGACTTACACAGGATTACCATGTACACTTCTCTTAGCCTTTTCTAAAGAAAATGAGGAGCAATTAATCTGAATAACAGTATAAAGGGAAGGGAAATAACCAAACTTTGGTGGTGGATGGGAAGAGATTAATGGATAATTAACCACTGATGAAACAAAAAGACAACCTATTGAATGGGAGAAGATATTTGCAAATGATATGACCAATAAGGGGTTAATATCCAACATATACAACAGTACATACAACTCAATATCAAAAAAATGAACAACTCAATTAAGAAATGTGCAAAAGAACTGAATAGACATTTTTCTAAAGAGGAGATGCAGATGGCTGACAGACACATGAAAAGATGCTCAACATCGCTAATCATCAGGGAAATGCAAATCAAAACCACAATGAGATATCACCTCACACCTGTCAGAATGGCTATCATCAAAAAGAACATGAATAACAAATATTGGCGTGGATGTGGAGAAAAGAGAACATTCCTACACTGTTGGTGGGAACGTAAATTAGTGCAGCCACTGTGGAAAACAGTATGGAGGTTTCTCCAAAAACTAAAAATAGAAGTACCATATGATCAGCAATCCCACTCCTGGGTATATATCCAAAAAAAACTAAAAACACTAATTCGAAAAGATACATGCACCCAAATGTTCATAGCAGCATTATTTACAATTGTCAAGGTATAGAAGCAACCTACATCTCCATCAACAGATGAATGAATGAAGAATATGTGGCATATATACACACACACACACACACACACACACACACACATACATACACACACACACACACAATGGAATACTAATCAGCCATAAAAAAAAAAGAATGAAATTTTGCCATTCATGGCAACATGGATGGACTTGGAGGGCATTACACTAAGTGAAATAAGTCAGACAGAGAAAGACAAATACTGTATGTGTGGAATCTAAAAAATACAACAAACTAGTGAATAAAACAAAAAAGAAGCAGACTCACAGATACAGAGAACAAACTAGTGGTTACCAGTGGGGAGAGAGAAGTGGGGAGGGGCAAAATAGGGGTAGGAGGGAAAAAAAAAGGATTATTATGAGATTATAGGAAATCATGTGTGTGAAACTTTTGAAAATTGTAAAGCACTATAGAATTTAAAGAATCTTTATTCAATAAAAAATAAAATTTTAAAAAGTTTTCATTATTAAACATAAATGAACTAAAGGGGAAATTCACAATCTAAGGAAGAAGACAACAGCCAACATTATATTATGAGAAGCAAATAATAAATACAATGGCACAACTAGAGAAAACAGCCATTTTGATAAATAAATGTAGGGGCTACATCTTAAAAATATTAGAGATATATCTAATGCAAATCTAAAATAGAGCAAGTGCAAACAGACTGAGAGAACAAATATGGAGGGAATTAAAATCATAACAGTGGTTGATATTTTTGAAAATCTTGATAATTTACTTGGTTTTCAAGAAAAAATAAGATGACCAAAATTTTATTCAAGAAATAAAAACTTGAGTACATTTTAAAATTTGTCAAAGAAAGTCCTCTAAAACACAGTCTTTTCGATTAGTGTAATGAATGATTTCTTGTAAATTAAACTTGTAGTTTTAAGGAACAGAATGCAAAGAATAAGATGGAGCTCTTCCTAACTCAACCTAAGATAGAAAAGAAACTATACTAATGTAATTTATGAATGTGGCTGTTAAAATCCTAAATAACACAAGAAACTGAAATCCAACCATAATGTATATTAAAAAATAATCCAGCATGATCAAACAGGGCTTATCCCAGAATTGCAAGTGTAACTTTTTAATTTCTCTATTTTCTCCTATGTTCCTCAAACTATCCCTGTGGAATATATTAGAGAGAGAAACACTCGAATTTTTAAAAATCACTCTCCAGGCAGATTTCTGTAGGCCATGAATTCTGGTAGGAAGGATTGCAACTGTAGTGGATAGGGATGCATCTTTGGAGCAGCTCAGCCTAAAGGCAGACCCCAAACAAGAAACAAAGTAGGTATGGACAGATCAATAGGCAATAGAACAGGTATAGTCATCATATCTTTAAGAAGTATTCAAACTGCAGAGATCTCTGTTTATGCATAAATAATCACAGGGTCCATAGAAATACAATCAATAAGAAACTCATGAAGGAGTTATTTGGTATGTAACACAAAATTTCTCAAAGATATTTAATCAAGGCCTAACTTGAACTACTTGTCTAGTCATGATCCTTTGGCCTATCCCCCGACCTGGTTCATTTCACAAATGCAGAGCCCCTTGAAAATCAGAAACTTCAGTATAGATCATGAAAGATTCTGAATACAGTACAAGAGTATACGATGGACATTCTTCCTAGCTTTTCCTAAAGGGATGTAGAGCCCTTAACCTTCATACTAGTACATGGAGAAAGTGAATAACGAAATGTCAGTGATGAATGGGGGGAGATTAGTGGATGCCTACACTAATTTCACAAAAACCATTTTCTTTGGATTTATAAATGCATGACAGTCAAGTCCATAACTGTGGACAATATCAGAATAGGAATAAATGGAGTTTCAGGTGATAAATGGAGCTTTGATTAAGACTATTTTTAGGAGGCCTATGTACCCAAAGTTATGCAATGAATATTGTCCAAGTTCTTGCATAAATAGATGGGACTACATATCCTGAACTGAAAGAGTCCCCACATTGACTGCCTGACTCATGGAATAGGAATACTGTGGTACAAAGGACAGTGGATCTCTTTTTACCAGTCCTACATTTCTACTTCTAAATAGGGTTTAGTATATTTTAGCAGGCCAACACAAAGCTAACTACTAGAAAAATGAGTGTATGTAAAAAATAATATTTATAAAGATATCACAGAAGTCATGAGAATTCAGTTAACTAAAATTCTACAAAGAAACATCCCTTCTTATCTGGGTTGATAATCGCTAGCCATTTACTGCCCTGGAGGCATTTACTGATTCTAAGGACAGATGAGAATCTACTTGGCTTAGGTTAAAGGCACCCAAATGGGGAAAAGAGAATCCAGTAGAGTTTTGACCATGTGATCAAATGGAAACTGAAAGATTCCCAAACAAATGATGAGTTTGCTCCATGAGGTGTTAGCTAAGTTCTGGGATTCTGCAAGACACTGAGGATAAGCCAAGAGATTTATAGATGGCAGAGTAACATCTCCTGTGGTGCACAAGAAACAAGTCTTGCTGGAAGTTGGGAACCTGACAAACACACGTAGTGTTTCTCTTGACATTTGTCAGATTTTGAAGCTGTGTAGCATAGGAGCTAAAGCACTAAACTCAAAATCTACAAATGACAGAACTGATTCTTGTAAATTTTACAGATGAGGAGATGAGACTAAACTCAATTCAATCAAAACCCAAGGAGAGCCAAAGAACAGGCATGAACTAGAGATAGACTAAATTTTACTAAACACAGCAGAAGAAAGGGTGACTGAACCTGAGGATAAGTTAATGAAAATGTCCAAAACACGAAAGAAATAAGATGTAGATTAAAAAAAATATATCTCAAAGCACAAAGAGAAAAAAATGATAAAGAAAAAAACAGAGATTAACATACATATAACTGGAATTTCAGAACGAGAGTAGATAAAGATAAGACAGAAACAATTTGAGAAGAGAGTTGTTTTTAAAAAAATCTGAAACTGATGAAAGACATCAACACACAAATTCAAAAAGCTCAGGGAACCAAGAGCTTTCTTTTCAATACAAAAAAACCACAGCAAGGTCAAAACCAAATAGAAAGTCTGAAACAGCCAGAGAATAGAAGACATGTCTTCAAGGTATTTGACTGCTTTTACAACAGAGACTATGCAAGCCAGAAGACAATAGGATAATATCTTTAGAGCAGAAAAAAATGCTGACCTAGAATTCTATACCCATCGAAATATGCTCCTCAAAATGTAACAAAGATGTTCCAACACAAACAAGAGTAGAGAGTCTTTCTGGCAGACCCTCACTATAAGAAATACTTAAGGAAATTCTTGAAGTTAAAAGAAAATAGTCCCAGATGGTAGCATAAACTGCAGAATCCAGAGGGTGAGCACAACATTTGGTGCTCCTTTTTTCATATAAAACATTTGTTGGTTCAAAACCAACAGCTGAGAGCCTGAAAAGCTTAGAAGAAAGTTGTGCTTGGATTAGATAAATGGCCATAATGAACAGTGGCCATGGTAAAAGGAAAACCTCAGGCTTTCAAGTGGGGCCCTAAAAAGGCAACACCTAAGCCTAAGTGTAAAGATAAACTTGAAATAGATCTACTCCCAGAAAGACTGAAAGCCAATTTTTGGAAATAAGTGAATCCCTGTTTTCTTTAACGTGATCTGCCTATATCCTTGATGCCTGCTAGAAACTAAGTCCTCGCTGAAGAAAAATATCATTATTCAAAGTCTCAAAATTTCCTTAATAATCTCTGGAATTCAGAGAAAGACAACTAGACAAACAAAAAGATGAAAACTGATGATCAGAAGAAAAAATAGTGATTTGAAATAGATTCAGAGGAAATAAAAATATTAGAGCAATAAATAGTAATAGTAATTTAAAATAGCTATGAATTTTGTCAGGATTGAAAACTATAAAAAAGAATATAATGAATATGCTGCAACAGAATACTATAACAAATTATGAACTAAATAGGTGGATTTAACAGCAGGTTAGCCATAGCCAGCACAATTTTGGTGACTTTTATTATAGATAAGAAGAAAATATCCAAACTAAAACAGAGACAAAAGGTTAAAAAAATTTTTAAATAACAAAGAAGATATATAGTATATGGTTAAAAAGTTTTAATGTACATGAAATCAGAGTCCTAGAAATGAAGACAGAAGGAATAGGAAAGAATCAATATTTGAAGAGATAGTGGTCTAGGAATATTACAAAACTGACACTAGGTATCTACAGGTTCAAGGACCACTACAAAGCACAGGTGGAATAAAACAGAAAAATCATACCTACACATATCACATTGAAATGTTGAAACAAAAAACATAGAGAGAAAATTCAAAATTGCCAGGAGAAAAATACATGATACCTTCAAAGGATAAACAAGATAGACAGCTGACTTCGCAATAGAAGCAATAGAAGATTGCATTAGTTTGCTAGGGCTGCCATAAAAAAGTATCACAGACTGGGTGGCTTCAACAGAAATTTATTTTCTCAGAGTTTTGAAGGATAGAAATCAAAGATAAAGGTGTCAACAGGGTTGGTTCCTTCTAAGGCCTCTCTCCCTGGTGTTTAGTTGGCTGTCTTCTCCCTGGGTCTTTTTGTGTTCCTCCCTCTATGTCTGTCCAAATTTTCTCCTCTTACAAGGACACCAGTCATATTAGATTAGGGCCCATCCCAATGATCTAATTTTTACTTAATTACTTCTTTAAATACCCTATTTCCAAATACAGTCACATTTGGAGGCACTGGGGGTTAGGACTTCAATATATAAATTTTTAAGGGCCATAATTCAGCCCATAATAAATATAGAAGAAAATAACTACCCATCTAGAATTATAATTCACTCCCAAAAATATTCTTCAAAAATGAAGGTAAAAACAGAAATTTTCAGAACAAAATTGAAAAAAGTAAACAGCAGACCTGTGATAAAGAAAATTCTAAAGGAGATCCTCAGACAAAAGCAAAATACTCTTAGATAAAAGTACAAAGAAGTAGGGAGAAATGAAGAGCAAAGAAAGGGTAAAAAATTAAGTGAAATTGTTAAGTGGAAAACTTAACAATTTAATTAAGTGAAATTAAGTGGAAAATTAAGTGAATATTGACTGTAAAAAAATGATAATCTTGACTTCTAGCATTCATATTTTATACAGAATTAAAATATGTGATAACAATAGCACAAAAAATGGAGTTAAAATGTTCTAAGGTTCTTAAATTACAGAAGAAGTGATAAAGTACAAATTGTATTAAATTTAATAAATCAGGGATGCATGTTATAATATTTAGAGTTATGACTAAATAAATTGGGAGAGAATAACTAATAGATAGCAGTTAAGATACATGTACTTTTATACACAAATATATGTATATATCAAATGAATTTCTATATTCAAACAATTCAAAAATGAAATTTTTAAATATACCATTTATAATAGAATCAAACATCATCCAATTCCTAGGAATAAATATAGTAAAAGAAGTTCTAGAACTTAACATAGAAAACTAAAAATATGATTGAGAGAAATTAAAAACCTAAATAAATGGAATTATATACTGTGTTCAGTGATCAGATTAAGATATCCTTTCTCTCCAAACTCATCTATAGATTAGTTTATAGATTATAGAATTATAGAATCTTCTAGATTCTATATAGAATTATAGATTATATAGAATCTATATAGAATTATAGATTATAGAATCTTCTATATAGAAGATTATATAGAATCTATATAGAATTATAGATTATATAGAATGTATATAGAATTATAGATTATAGAATCTTCTCGATTCTAACCAAGATCCCAGTAGTTTTTGTGCTGGAAAAATTGACAAGAGGATCCTAAAATGTGTATAGAAATGCAAACGGCCAAGGATAGTTGTGAAATCTTTGTACAGAATAAACATGAAGGACTAACTCTTTTGGATGATAAGACTCATTATAAAACTACAGTAATAAATATAATTTAGAATTGGTATAAAGATAGACAAATAATCGGAACAGGATAGACAGTCCAGAAATACACCTCCACCTATACAGTCACCTGATTTATATAACAAGGTTACATAATAATGCAGTGGGGAAAGGGTGATCATTTCAATGAATCAGGCTGGAACATTAGGTTATTTGTATGGAACAAAATGAACTTTGATCTTTACCTTGTGCCATTATAAAATCAAGTTCAAATAGTTTGTAAACCTAAATGCAAAAGATAAAATAATAAAGCTTTTGGAAGCTAACATGAGAAGCTATCCTCTTGATCTTGGAGTAGGAAAAATTTCTTATATACGCATAGTCTGTCCATAAAGGAAAAGACTTATAACTGATTTAATTGAATAGAAGAGCTTTCCTTCATCAAAAGACACTGTTAAGGGAGTAACAGTACACATTACTGTTGTGTAACAGTTGTGTTGCACAACTGTTGTGTAACTGTTGTGTAACAGCTGTGTTGCACAACAGTTGTGTAACTGTTGTGTAACAGTTGTTAGATGTGTGTAACACATCTAACAGATGAAGATGTGTAACAGTACACATCTTCATCAAAAGACACTGTTAAGGGAGTAACAGTACAAGCTATAGGGTATTAAAAGATATTTTTAAGACCTATACCTGACAAATGTCTCATAGTCAGAATTTATTAAAAAAAAAAAACTCCTTCAAATCACTGATAAAACGTTAATCAATCTAATAGGAAATTAGTAAAAGATTTAAACAGCCTCTTCCCACAGTGACTATCCAAGTGGTCATTAAGCATATGAAAATGTGCTCATCCTTAGGAGTCCACAGTGAAATGCAAAAAACCAGAAACCTACCCTACGGTACTAGTAGTCAGCATAGTGGTTACCTCTGTAAAAGGGGAGCATCATGGTTATGAGGGGCATGTGAAGGGCATTTGGGATGCTGGGAAGCTTTTTTCTATTACCTGTGTGGTGGCTAACTGGCTGTGTTCACTTTGTGGTAATTCACTGAGCTAAACGTGTATGCTTTGTGCACTTTTGTGTTATGTTCCCAGGACAAGTTGATTTTCAAATTGTGAAAATGAATGAACTAGAGCTACATTCAACAATATGAATAAATCTTACTAATGTAACTCAAGGTGACCAAAGCAAGTCTCAGAAGACTACCTAGAGTATGAAAATCTCTTTAAACATTCAAAAATGAGAAACACTATACTCTTTATTTAGCCCTATATATATATATGTGAGTAAAAACAACCAAATAACTAAGAAAGGAAATGAAAAGTACAAGAATCAGAAAAATGGCCATCTTTGAAAGATAAGCAGACAATGGGATAGGGGACTAGCATATCACTTAGCTATGTTATTGATAATATTCTACATCCTGAAGTGTGTGGTACATGTATGGATGTTTATTATTTAAATGGATAGACAAAAATAGGTATGAAATGGATGCAATGACTAGAGATGATGGTGTGTCATGAGCTAAGGGTTATGATGAAATTGTGTGCATTTGTGAGCCAAATAATAAAAAAATTAAAAACTAAATACAGCTCAACTAATTCTGAAACTAGTAATTTGGATAGCATAAAAGGTGAGATCATCATGAGAAAACTATCCTGCCAAACCCTACCCAATAATATGTATAAAAGAAAATGCACATGACCAAAATATACCTAAGAAATTCAATAGCATGCTAATATATTAAAGTAGAAAAATTATATAATCATTGAATTTAAAGCAGAGAAATCATTTGGTGAAATTCAATACCTATTCATTATTCTTTAAAGTGCTTGCAAACTAGAAATAGAGAAGAAAAATTAATAAAAGATACACGTTGTGGAAAGGACGAAAGCTCTCTTTACTTTCAGACAATATGATTATCTCAAAGATAATCCATACAAATTATTAGAACTTCTAGGAGCGTTATTAAAATAGCTCAGATGATTCAACAGCTGAATATAAGACCAATATTCAGAAACTTCACTTTTATGAATAAGCAACAAATGGTTATAAAGTGTAAATTTTTAAAATGATACTTTCAATTGCAATAAAAAGTAAACTTGAAACATATCTAGCAAGAAATATTCAGTACCATTTGAAGAAACTATAAAACTTTATTAATAGTCTATAATAATTTTCTGTTACTGTATAACAAATTACCAGAAATTTAGCAGCTTAAAACACCATTTATATATTATCTCACAGTTCTGTAGATAAAAAATACAGGCATGCTCTCCTGAGTTTTCTACTTAGGGAAACACAAGGCCGAAGTTAAAGTATCAGTCAGGCTTGGCTTTTATCTGTAGCTCCTAAGAAACAATCCACTTTCCAAGCTCATTTCAAGTTTATGGTAGAATTGAGTTCCTTGTATCTGCAGGACCCAGCTCCTCATTTTCTTACTGGCTACTGTCGGTGGGGATTGATCTAGCACCTAGAGGCTGCTCTCAGGTCCTTGCCCTATGCCAGACTGCCTCTGTCTCAGCAATGAACCTCCTTCACTGAATCCTTCTCATGCTTTGAATCTTTCTGCATTCCTCTTCTGCTACAGCCAAAGAAAACTCTGCTCTCAAAGGGCTCATGTGATTAGGTTAGACACAGCCAGATAATTTCCCTATATTACCGTCAACTGATTAGTAACCTGAATTACATCTGCAAAATCCCTTTACCTTGTAATAAAACATTATGAGGGTGTTAAAATCATGGGACCATCTTAAATTTCTGCCTGTTACAGGATGTTAAAGCATAAAAATCAACAAAAAGGGAGACCCAGTATCATAATGATTATGTATTTGTGATTTGCTTGATCTGTAAATAATAGAAAATCTCCAAATAGAAGAAAGTTATATCAAATAAGCTATTTATATTTATATTTTATTAATTTATACCTATCTTTATCTCAGTACCACACTGTATTAATTGTTGTTGTTTTGTAGTAAGTCTTGAAATTAGGTAGCAAGAGTCCTCAAATGTTCCTCATTTAAAAAACTGTTTTGGCTATTCTAGAAGAATCTGATAAAAATCTAGATTAAAAAATTTTTAAATTTCCCTATTGCGTTAGCTAGGACCTCCAGTACAGTATCAAATAGAAGTGATGATAGTGGAAACTGTTGTCATATCCCAGATCTTAAGAAGAAAATGCTTATATGCTCCATTAAGTAGGATATTAACTACAGGTTTTGTAGATTTTCATTATTAGATTGAACAATTCCCTTCTATTTCAAAAGTTTTATCATGAATAGGTATTGAATTTTATCAAATGCCTTTTTTTTTTACATTTATTGAGAAGAACATATGTTTTTTTCCTCTTTATTTTGTTAATGTGGTGAATTACAAGAGTGACTTTTGACTACCATCTTTAATATTTTGGTATAAACCCCAGTTGTTCAAGGTGTATAATCCTTTCTATGTATTGCTGCATTCGACTTGCTAATTTAAAGGATTTTTACATCCATTATTATGAGATATATTAGTCCGTAATTTTCTTTTCCTATAATATCATTGTCAGGTTTTGACATGAGGATTATGTTCATTTCATAAAACAAGCTGGGGGTTATTCCTCTTCTTCTGCTGGAAGTGTCTGTATAAAATTGGTATAATTTTTTTAATATTTGATAAAATTTATCAGCGAAGTCATCTTCTATACTCCAAAATGCCATGCCAGGCTATGGGTAGCTGTTAGAAATCTAGCTGGTTTCACCCCGTCTCAACAAAGTTCTTTTGCCTATAGATGGCATATTTCTCCCTCTGCTAGCACCCTGAAAATTTGCAAATGTCTTTGTAATGGAAGCAGTCACTGATCCCTTCGTACCAGTGAAAGACTTGTCTCACTCTAGAATTTTGTTAATTTGAACTCTTCTGCATCCACTGCTTCTAATGCCTCTGAAGAAAAAAATATATATTTTGTTTATCCAGTGCTTTCTTTTTGTTACAGTAGGAATGACAGCCTTTGTGACTATATAGAACTTTTCCAGAAGCACAACTCTTTTTTTTTTTTTTTTTTTAAGTATTTGTTTATTTATTTATGGCTGTGTTGGGTCTTCGTTTCTGTGCCAGGGCTTTCTCTAGTTGTGGGGAGCGGGGGACACTCTTCATCGTGGTGCGTGGGCCTCTCACCATCGCGGCCTCTCTTGTTGCAGAGCACAGGCTCCAGACATGCAGGCTCAGTAATTGTGGCTCACGGGCCCAGCCGCTCCGCGGCACGTGGGATCTTCCCAGACCAGGGCTCGAACTCGTGTGCCCTGCATTGGCAGGCAGATTCACAACCACTGCGCCACCAGGGAAGCCCACAACCCTTTATTTTTAATTTCAGTAACTTGGTTGCTCAAAATTCTCTGTGTTAGGGTTTAAGAACTCCTGAGCAACATACTCTCCTTGCTGGTCCAGACCCAATCCCAAAGCAGGGCATGTATAGGTAGACTAACACAGTGCTAATAAGTTCAGTCTCTCAAGTCCAACTACCTAGGTCCAAATTCTGGATCTACCACACTTACTAGCTTTGGACAAGTTACTTAAATGCTCCACACTTCATTTTTCTAGTTCATAAAGATAATAATACTACATATTGCATATCATGATAAACACACAATAAAAGACTAAGAACAGTTATCTGGCACAGAGAAAACAATCGATAATTACTAGCTCTTTCTCTATAAAAAAGGCAAACCAAATTATGAAAGACATTTGGTTAGAGCTAAGATTGGGTCTGCCCAGGCAGTGACCCTCACTAAAAATTGATTTCCTTGATTTATTATCATATTAATCTATGAATCCACTTAATAACTTCTTACTCTTCTCATTGCTATTAAATATGTGGGATTCAGTTTGAAGGTCATCTCCTCCTGACCACTGACCTTATTTGGCCCTATTAGCACCAGATCTCTGTAAAGAGAGAGGCTGAGAGTGAAACTAGGTCTGACAGTACCTTGTAGTGATGCTGTACTAAGACTGACAGTTTATTATGCAGTTTGGAGTAGGATGGCAGATTACCGCTGATGGGACAGCTATCTACACTACTCCAAGCCGCATAAGATTTCAAAGTAATTTTGGCTGCAGATATTTATTTTGAATCTACTACATGGCTAATGATGAGGATATTAAATTTACTTTTTTAAAGATGATAGCTATTCCTTCAAGCAAATGATCAATGTCAAACAAGTCACTTAACTGACGAAAAGGATATTGCTTATAGGAAGCTTTCCACTACCTGAGGCAGAAGAGAAAAGAACAGGATTAGGATCTAAAAGAGATTTGATGGCTGTCATTTCCACAACAGGAATGTTGACAGGGGGAATAAATAACTTCTGGAGAGCGACTTGTTAAACTGGGTTAAAAGAAGATCTGTGTGGGCATGGCTGAGTCTCATGCCGCCTGCCAATCTGATTATATTTTATTACTCAGCTGAGCTGTATTCCGTGATTCAGTTTGTGGTTATCTAAAGGGGTCACAAGCTGCAGTAGCTCATATTTCCTGAACATATTTGGGGCAGAAATTGTGGATTGTTTTAAGAGAATGCCAACTAGTGTGAGAGAGAAAGACAAAGGGCTTTTTTTTTTTTTTTAATAGTTACTTAAGATCATCAAAACTACCAACCAAGGAAAAGGCAGGCAGCCTCCTTTGCGGGATTCCAGCAAACATTTGTGCACCTCAGAGACAAAGAAAGTCCTCTGCACTACAAAACCATACTTTACAAACATAGGGCTTATGCATATACAGCATGAGGTCCTCATCTTTAAATCCAGTTTCTCTGCGTAACTCCACATTGCCCTGTTTTGACATCTCCATCCTTATTTAATTCAAGAGCCTCCCCTGGGTCTTGTCATTATTCACTTTTTGTATTTGCCTAAAATTATTAACTCAGATCTTTTATTTTTCCAGCTACCTTATTTCCATTCTGATCATGCTGTCTTCCAGTTTTTTATCTTCTCTTTTTTGTCCCTACGCAGTATGTCTCCTCCTGGCACTGTGTATTTACCTATCTAGCCTGGATCTCACGGCTAAACAATCAACTTACCTTCTTACTAACAGCATCTTGTGTCTCCTTTAGCCTTCAGCCACAACTGGCCACGCTTGGGTCAAGTTAACCATTCACCTACTCTTTCTAGTACTGAAGACTGCTCAGGCTCCCGAAAAGACTGGTGATACTGGAAATGCACAATTTCTGCAGTCTGAAGCCTGTTGCAAATCCCATGGTCATTATTCCAAACCTTCACCATTCAAGTTCTTCCATGTCATCTCACCTGAATACCCTCTCATACATACATATAATCTCCAAAAAAATGATCTCTTCCCTCCCAAATAAAGATTATCGGGATCCAATGCTTTCAATTTAGAAACTGTCTCCATTGACTTATCCACGTAAGAAACAACAAGTGTGATTTAGACCTGGGTCATGGCAACGGCCAAGCCTCTTTATACCATTGGTTATGTGTATGACCTTCAGCAGTGATGTAACCCCTCTAATACTTAGTTTGCTCACATACAAACTGATGACAATAAAGGCACTTATTTTCAAGATTACTTTCAAGTCAGGATTTAAAGAAATCAGATAGAGAGAACTTAGCATAATGCTTCCCAGTTAGTGAGTACTCAGTAAGTGTTATAAAAAAGAATTACAAAAATAATTTCTGTTGTTGCATCTGCCTTCATCCCTTGCATCCTTCCCTCTTATCTCAGAGAGGTGTTCCTTGTTTCAGCTAAGATGAATTTCTCCATCTTCTCATGCTTCAGTGACACCATATTCTATCAATTCTGCCACTCTTATCGTGTGTTTTTCACTCCCTCAGCTTGTAAAAAAATTCATACAACACACACATGCTCACAACAATCCTACATAATCCTATGCAGTCCTAGCTCTTCCTTTCTCTGTTCTTTCCACAATTATGCTGCTCTAAAAAATTAACACTCCTTAATTTCCCTTCTTCAACCTCACTTCTATTGCTACACACACACAAAATTACATTTGACTCAGTAATCAATAACTTTTCAATTGTTAAGTCTATAGACCTCTAATGCCAGTTTCAGGTTACCATTTATTGAACTGACGTGCCTAGCATGGTGTAATGCAGTTTTGTGTCCTTGTCCATTTAATTCTCATGACAATGCTAAGAGGTAGTCATCATTGTCGTTATTTTATAGAGAAGGAAAGAGAACCTAAGGGGTGTCATCCGTGAAATCACCATCCATTCACTGAGCACACACTTTTCAATAATCACTGTTCTATCTTTCCATGGAGGTTACAGTTTGGAGAGGGAGATATATCATAACCTGGTTAACAAACAACTCTATTTTATCAACTGAGATGAACTCTGTAAAGGAAGCAGAGTCCCTTGATTGACAACAAGGAGAACCTCCATTGGAAAGGTCAGGAGGACCTCTCTGAAGAGAAGTGGTTAAGCTGACAGCAAAGATTGGAACGTGTCTGCCATGCAAAGTGGAAGAGAGTCCGGGGAAAGAAGATGCCATGTTCAAATCAAAGCCTTGGTTGGACAAGAGCCCTGGGAATTGGCGTTTCATTCCAAACTTCTCTAATTCTCCCAGGCAGTGTTAGCCATGGATCTTCCACTTCTGTGACACTGTGTGTACCCATTCCCATGTTTTTCCACTAGACCAGAAGCTACCTGAGTACAGGTGTGCAGCCCTTAGCACGTGACTAGCATCCAATAAATGATAATTAATAATTCAACCAACTAGTAGCAATTTATCCTAGTGAGTACTGTCTACCTACTTTGGGGGAAAAGGACTGAGAGTCTGGCCATTTCACGCAGCATCTTCACATCCTGGGCGGCCACTGCTTGCTCCTCAGCATTCCTTGACCTGATTGGTCTAATGAGTTGTGTGCAGCCAACTGCTGGTCTCTAGGTGATTAATGAGGCTTAGAGACTGAGGTCTGTGTGCTCTCTCAATACAGTTTCAGTGTTTCCCTATCACTATCAGCCATTGGATTTTATTTTTAAATGGCCACCAATTAGCATCAACATTTGGTTGATGAAAATATTGAGAAATGGTAGATTTTTCTTGGGAGACTTATGAATATTCACGTTAGAAACTGCTCTTCCTTCAAGGTGGCCTCCTGGAGAGAATACTAAACTGGAAGGTCAAAGCTCTGAGTTTTATTCTTGGCTTTGCCACTCACTCCCTCGGTGACCTTGGACAAGTTGCTTAGCCACTCTGCAGGCAACTGTTTCTTTGTTGATAAGGATGTGAGTAATGATAGCTGAAACCGCCTTCCATATAGGGAAGTTGTGAAGATTAATGAGATACTGTTCATAAAGCACTCTGAAAGGTGCTGTATAAATACAGAGTGTTGCTATTGTTATTCAACAGCTTCTTTACTGCAAATTCTCTGTACATTTCTCAAAACCTGGGAAGGGTGGTGAAGTCACAATGTATGGATTATTCCATATGACATGCACCTGTTTCCACCTCTGGCAAACTGTCCACTTTGTTTGCCTCTATCCTATTTCTTATGTGTATAACCTTTCTTCGACATAAAAAAAAGATATGATTTTTAAAAATTCAAATGGTTTTAGAGAAAATCATCTTTAGTGGTCATTTGTAGAGCATGGGTGGGAACCATTTACGAGTGATAGCATTAAGACCCTGATTTTCATGGTAAATTACTCAAGGGAGAAGATATGGGTTACATTTCCTGATTAATGACAATATCAATCTGGCCCTACATCCACATCTCCCAAACGAGTAATCAAGCAATGAATTGGAAACCAAATTGCCTGCTCTCATTTTATTTCTTCTCCCTGAGCTTGAAGGTCCTTTAGTGGAAGGGGTAACAAGAAAGGAAAGGGAAAACAGGAGACACAGATCATACTAACTGTCCCGGATTAGACCTGGAAAAATCAAAAGTTGACTCTGCTGTGGTCATACATACTAAAGAAGTAAGGCTTGCTGCCATTCCTTTCACTTCTACTCATTATACTTCAAATACTGTGTTTTTCAGAACTAGCTAGTCTCCTAAATGTGATACCTTAATATTCAGAATGTGCAGAACGTGGGAAAATTGATGTTCCTCTGAGAATCTGAATCTTACATTAGCAGACTCTTTTGCATTTAATTTTGTCCCTTGTTTATATTAAAGGCAGAAGAGGTTTCTTTTGACATGAGAAATTTTAAAATGTATGTAGGTAAAGCCCTTTAGAGAATCCTCTTTTTCATCTGCTTATTAGGACCAATGGGAATACCTCTTTTTGCAGATTTTAAAGTTCCAGATGATCCACAGTTGTTATAAGTGCCTTGGTCTTATGGTGTATTTGTTTCTAGAAAAGAACTAGAACGAACAAGTAATCTGCTGAATGCATGCAGTTGGAGTTATTGTATCAGCTTTCAAAAACTGATTGTCCCCTAAGGCATTTTAAAATTTAGGAAAGAATATGTTCAGCTGTCAAAAAATTTTCTGAATTTAGAGGAATCCAGCCAAATTTGATAAAAAGAAATCTTAAAAATAATCTCATCTGATAAATTCTTCTGTTTTTAACTAACGTAGTTACATGTCTTTTTTTTTTTTTTTAACTATGGGAGATTTAGGTTTTTGAGATTCCCTAAGTGATATATTGTAGAATACATTTCAAAATAATTAAAATTATTCTTCTTAAAATTTAGAAAATATGAGGTATAATTTTTGTATCACCTCTATTTTAGATCACCATTTTGCCCTGAAGGGGGAGAATGGGATTGAGGTACATTTCAATGACAATAAAAATGCATCAGTCACACTTGTAATTCAGATCTGTAACAGAAAAACAGAGAGCAACCTTTCTGATTCTTTGATAACAATGGGAGAGTTACAACCAGGACCTAGCGTTTGTAGTTTATCACACCACTAATCTTTCCAACACCCTCTAACCCACTCTTTCTACTAGGATCAGATCTTTTAATGTTGAAAGGAAGAGAGAGAGAGAGAGGGAGGAAGGGAGGGAAGGAGGAAAGGAAGAAGGAAAAAAGGAAGAGAGGAAGAAAAGAGAAAGGAAGGAAAGACAAATCAGTCTATTTTATTCTACCAGTTTGACTATCAACATTAGAAAAGAGAAACCATTTGTTGCAGGCTGAAAATAGTTCCCAAATGATATCCATGTCCTGATCCCCAGAACCTATGAATATGTTGTTCAATATGGTAAAGGGGACTTGTTAAATGTGATTAACTGAAGGATCTTGAGATCAGGTTATCCTGATATGGGCCCAATGTAAACACCTTATAGGAAGGTGGCATTATGAGAGGGGGCAGGGAGGGAGAGATATGGAAGGGGAGAAAGAGAGAAAAGATATAAGGACAGAGAGAGAGGTGAGGAAGGAGAGAATATGCTATGTTACTGGCTTTGAAGATCAAAGAAGGGTCCATGAGCCAAGAAATTCAGACGGTCTTCAGAAGCTGAAAGAGGCAAGGAAACTGATTCTCCCCTAGAAACTCCAGAAGGAACACAGCTCTACTGACATCTTGATTTTAGGCCCGTGAAAATGATTTTGGACTTCTGACCTCCAGAACTGTAAAACAATAGATTTGTGTTATTTTAAGCCACTAAGTTCGTGGCAAACTGTTACAGCGGCAATAGGAAACTAATACATCACTATAAAGGTGATCTAGCCGTGTCATGCCTGCTTCAAAGTGAGTGAGTGAGCAGTGGTCCAAGTGACCTATGAACAGGGGTCAGTAACCTCTACTTTGATCCTCATGCTATGGAAGGAAGCAGGGTGTATTGCCCCAGAACATACTACCCAGTGGCTGGAATTCTGAAAGTTGGCCAGCTTGCCCTGGAGAAGGAGACCATTACACTCAGAAACTAAAAGGCACTCAGGAAACACCACACCCACCTTCCCTAACAGCGCCAGACTCCTCAGATTTACATAAACCAAGAAATATTATATTGCTTTGTCAGTTCTCATCTTGGGATTTTAAATATGATTGATATGAGAGTAGCATCCTAGAAAGCAGTCAACTCAATAGGAAGCAAGAATATTTAACAGAAAGGCGTAATGCAGGATGAGTAAACTGTGTGGGAGAATACATGTTTTGGGGTGAGAGAAGCAGATGCTAAGGAAAAATACCTCTAACAAAAACAAAAAGTATACATATAAAAAAGCACAAGTACAAATTCCTAAAATATTTACTAAAAGGCTCACCAAAACCAGTTTTTAAACAATTCCCAGAGTATTTACGTGTAGTTTACAGTAACAACTCATAATTTTATTACATTTCCACTGAAAATAATATCCTAAATTTCTAAATTTTACATTGGTCTCCTGAAAGTTTTGTGAAGATATTTCATGAATACCATCTACAACCAGAAGGAATTCAGCATGGTCCAGAAGAAAGGGCACAAGATTTAGAAGCAGGCAGATTCCAGTTAAAAACAGCATTTAAAAAAATTTCAGCAATATTGTTGAGCCCTGTTCCTGTGCCTTTGGACAAGCTCTAACTTCTCTGACCCTCAGTTTTCTCATCCATAAAATGAAGGTAGCAATATACAGTCATTCCTCCATACTCATGGGGGATTGGTTCCAGGACCTGTGCAAGTATCAAACTCTTGGGGTGCTCAAATCCCACAGCTGGACCTCTGTATCCACAGATGTGAAACTCATAGATACAGAGGGCCAACTGTATCTCCTTCATAGGTTGGTAAGAAGATTATAAAAAGAATGCCTATAATCTACCTTTTAAAATATGATCCAGAGACTGCTTGATTTTTCTTTTCAAAGACTTTGGAAGTCAACACGTAGAATTTCACTAGACCACGTTAAGGTAAGCCAGGTGGGCAAGGGCAAGGATATGAAATTAGATTTTTTCATTGAGTCAAGGTGGGAGAAGGACCAAAGAGAAGTGACTCAGCTGCAAATGCCCAAGGGCTGTGCCATCTGAGATGCTAAGCATTGTTTCCAGTGGGTCTCATCATCAGGCCCAGTGTCAGTCTAGGCAGGCTACTGATGACATGGAATCCAAGCTGATAGGAGGACTTTGGGGGTATCCACAGGCAGGAAGAGAACAATGTAGAATTGCTACCCATCAGGACAGGAACCAGTCAGGACACAAGACAAGAAGCAAGCAGTTTCCCAGAAAGAAAATGGGGAAACATGGACCAAGGCTAAGCCTTACTTCTAAAAACTTTGATGTCTCAAGGGGAACGAGGGTCGGGTCAGAGCTCAGGAATTAGGTGGAAACTTGTGTATATCAGGGTCAGAAGAGCAGCAAGGGGATCTTAAATCAGGTAAAAATCCTCCTGCCCCTGGCAAGGATTAGTCTAAATAACAGGGAAGAGGGTCCAGTCTAAAGGTGGTATCAAAGAAAGATTGCACTGGACAGAATAAAAGAAGCAAGGAAGTTTTTATTCAAGACTATTGCACTAGGGGAGAGAGACTGAACTCAACTCCACACAAAAGGCAGGAGAGTTTCAAGCTCTGGGATGGGCTGGGGGAAAGTACTAAAGAACATTAGCTGGAGGTCGATCAAGGTGAATAGGGCACCTGTGTTTGCTCATTGGTGCTTATGGAAATCAGGCTCCTATCCTCCCACAGATACAGGAAGACAGGAGCGCCATCTTTCCTGATGATTACATTTCAAAGGGATGGCTCCCAGATCCTGAAGAAAGACATCCCTGGATTATAAAATTGGCAAGAGGCTGGGGAAAGAATGATATCTCAAAGGGGCAGAGAAAGAATTCACAATTGCAAGTTTTCTAAAGAAGTGTGAAGGATGACATTCGGTTTCTGGCTCGGGCAACTTGCTGGCTGATGGTCCCCTCCACTTAGAGAGCCCAGGAGGAGGAATAGAGTCCACATTAGCTTCATTTACCCTACTTTCAGGTGAAGAAAGTCAGAGAGGTTAAGCATCCTGCTGAGAGTCCACAGTGAGTGGCGGAACGAGGATACACACCAGGTTGGTTTGAGTAAAAACCTCATGTTCCTATTCACAATAGCCAGGACATGGAAGCAACCTAAATGTCCATCGACAGAGGAATAGCCGGGACATGGAAGCAACCTAAATGTCCATCGACGGAGGAATAGCCAGGACATGGAAGCAACCTAAATGTCCATCGACAGAGGAATAGCCAGGACATGGAAGCAACCTAAATGTCCATCGACAGAGTAATGGATAAAGAAGATGTGGTGTGTATATACGAATGAAATAATGCCATTTACAGCAACACGGCTGGACTTGGAGATTGTCATACTGAGTGAAGTAAGTCAGAGAGAGAGACAAATATCATATGATATTGCTTATATGTGGAATCTAAAAAAAAAGGTACAAATAAACTTATCTATAAAACAGAAATAGAGTTACAGATGTAGAAAACAATCTTATGGTTACCAGGGGGTAAGGCAGGGAGGGATAAACTGGGATATTGGGACTGACATATACATGCTGCTATATATAGACTAGATAACTAATAAGGACCTACTGTATAGCACAGGGAACTCTACTTAATAACCTCTAATGGCCTATATGGGAAAAGAATCTAAAAAAGAGTGGGTATATGTATACGTATAACTGATTCACTTTGCTGTACACCTGACACTAACACAACATTGTAAATCAACTGTACTCCAATAAAATTTTTTTTAAAACCCCTCATGCTCTTTTTCTTACAGCAGAGGGCTCTGAGTATCAGAATAGGAGGGTCGGGGAGAAATCTACTGTAATAAATACTCTAAGAAAAGGGAGGGCAGGGGCTCACAGTCAGGAAGAAACCTGCCCAAATTTTAGTCAAGCTGAGGGACATGTTAAGGTCCTTTTGGTCAGTAGAGACTAAATAGCTACAGCTCTGGGACCTTAAAATAGGGTCCCCCAAAGACTTGAATAATACCCAATTCTAACATTCTAGCATGGTGGGTTAAAAAACAGGACAGCCTTTCTAGTGTCTGGTAGTCAGGGGCACAACAAAGACTAAATACAGAAATCATGGTTCGTCTTCTTTTTCTACAAAGGACTACCCTACTACCTTTTGAAGGTTTTTTTTTTTTTCCCCCCCTAATTGCCAAGTCACATCATTCTACGCATGTAACAGGGCCACTTAACAGTATTTCCCAGGCTTTATTTCTCCAGCTGTGAAACCTCTGGAACTCCTTTTATTCCCATCAAAGTCTCCACTGACTTCCACCAGCTATTTTTAGGGGCCCCTGGGGATCTTCTATTGTGTAATCAAAACAAGCCCTTTGGGTTTACAAGAGGCAACTCCCACTCTCCTTCCCTCCTGCTCTGACCCCCTTTGGTGACCTCACTGCTGTGCCCTTGTCCCTGCTCTTGCTGGAGGTCCCTATCAAGGAAAGTCTGAGCCAATGTCATCCTTTGTTTCAGGGTTCGGCTGTGTTGGCACTGCCTCTGGCTGCTGCTGAAGCTATGGGTGAGGGACGGTGTCCAGAACATGCAGACCTCAGCTCTCACTGCAGCTAGAGTCATGGTGGGAATGAGTAGAGCACAAGGTGTGTTAAATACCCAATGCTGAAGGGGACAGAATGCCTCATTTTTCATTGTAAACCAAGATACTTTGGATTTCCAATGACTCCAGTGAGTTTGTGAGAAAACAGCTTATTCAGTTTATTCTAATAGTTCTTCTCCTTCTAGGTCCCAAGGACATGTAGGAGGGTAAACTGGCTTGAGAAAATATCAGTGACAAACAACGTACTATGTCAAGATTTACCCTGCTCTCCACTCTCTGAAATGCTACAGAGCCAAACTTAATACCCAAGTCCCACTCCTTCCTTAAGATGAGGTCTTTCCTAAGAGGCTACTCAATTCTTCAGATAAATAAACATTTCCAGGGCCTGATCCACCTGTCTTCCTTGTTTACTCAGACAGGTCTCATTGCCTGTGGTGTTCTCAGTCTATACCAGCAATGAGCTACTCAAGGCCCAAGATATATACAACCAGCCCAGATGGAAGAATAGAAAGAAGACTCTCTTTTGCTACAATTACTGACTATTTGGTTAATTTTCAGGCCTAGAATTTAGTGTCAAGTTTCATTTGGGCATTTGTTCTACTGAGTCAAGTAGATAATTTTACCTAGAAAAACATACCTTAATTTTCCATGATACTCAGCACATCTATGATCATTTTGAATTTGGGGGAGAAAATAAATGTGTCCCATTAAGAGTTTTCTTTTCCTGAAAGCTGTCAGTGTGCAAAAAGTTTTCCTACCATGTGTTTACGACCAAGGACCCTTTGCCCACATGTTTATAGGTTCTTAGAAGATTAGTCCTGGGACTTCCCTAGTGGTGCTGTGGATAAGAATCTGCCTGCCAATGCAGGAGACATGGGTTCAAGCCGTAGTCCGGGAAGATCCCACATGCTGTGGAGCAACTAAGCCTGTGCGCCACAACTACTGAGCCTGCGCTCTAGAGCCCGCGAGCCACAATTACTGAGCCCACGTGCCACAACTACTGAAGCCCGCACACCTAGAGCCCGTGCTCTGCAACAAGAGAAGCCACCACAATGAGAAGCCCACGCACGGCAACGAAGAGTAGCCCCCGCTCGCCTCAACAAGAGAAAGGCTGCACGCAGCAACGAAAACCCAACGCAGCCAAAAATAAAAGTAAATCTTTAAAAAAAATAAATAAAGAAGATTCTAATCAACTGGGGGACAAGGAGAGAAACTTTAAAGGCAGAATTGAGTGAAGAGCCTCATGCCTTTCAGACAGAAGAGTTAAGAAGCTCCTGGACAGTAAATGTTCCTCTTCAGATCTATTAGAATCTCTTTTGACAGCTGAACTGATTTCTCACCCCTTTAAAAGTAAGTATCACCAACCTGGATGAAAGAATCACAAAATAGGATTCTTCTCCTTGTGTGGAGGAAAATGTATCCTAAAAGCCATACACTTTTATCTTTAATTAAGCACATTTTTTTGATTGTTAAGAACAAAACAATTGCCTGTGGGCAAGTTAATTTTCTACAGAAACTGAAAAGATTGTTTTAAAAATAATCACTGGTTGATACGCTGATTCACCAGGCATCCCCCGCAATGTCTGTAACAGTGCCTAGAACATAGTAGCTTCTCAAAACATAATAAACAAATACTTGGATAAGTGAATGAATTTCAGGATTTATAAAGAGATATAGCTGTTTAAATTTAGTGAGATTCATAGCCTGGGGTCAGCTCTGAATTCGGGTTTTTTTCTTACTTTTCCAACCTGAAGCCGGTAAATAACATCTAGGACCTTATACAGAGCTTTCAAACTCTTGTGGTTTCTCAGGTTTCTCATTTAAAGGGCAAGTTTTGGACAAGAAAGCTCTAAGATTACCTCAAGCTCTATGAAGCTAAAATTTTACAAGGCTTATACCAGGTACTAATGATCCCAAATCAGCAAATCTGTGCTATTTAAATCTCCCCTTAAAAAAAAAAAAGGCAGGTTGCAAATTGCTTCAGGTCCACTAGGCGGCAAGTGTTGAGACACATGTGTGGTTAAGAATGACGAGAAATACAAGGGTACCACGTGAGTTACTGTGGCACAGGAATGGAAGTTGTGTAACACTTCACATTTGAACATCACAAAATATCTTACAAGGAGAAAATACTGACCCTACTTGGCAGATAATGGAGACGGTGGCGTATTCTGAGCAAATGACTTGCTTGAAAGCCCAGACACTTCACCCAAAGTAGGACTTTAAGATTCCAACATCCTGTGTCTTAGCTCTGAACACTGATCATCACTCGGGTGAATTATGGAATGATGGGACCTGAGGGCTGTCGGGAAACCTAGACGTTGTTTCACCCAAAAGGTAAGACAGAAT
Organism: Balaenoptera acutorostrata; assembly: GCF_949987535.1. Taxonomy (NCBI): domain Eukaryota; kingdom Metazoa; phylum Chordata; class Mammalia; order Artiodactyla; family Balaenopteridae; genus Balaenoptera; species Balaenoptera acutorostrata. The sequence goes on along the minus strand of NC_080066.1, from coordinate 6,324,541 downwards.
GAGCAACTAACTCATCCATCTGACATTCCCTAACAGTCAGACACAAAGCAGGCTGAGGAACCAAGCAGGAGATGCCCTTCAGCGTGACTTCCTTTTGAAGCACACAGAAAGAATTTTTAAAAATCAAAGAAGAAAACATCTTGAAAAAATTGGCTACTGGTGGTACTGTCTCTTCCAAGTTGACATCATCATTCAACCAACAGTGTAGGAGAACTGTCAAATTCCAGCAGCATGAGGGACAAGAGAAATAGACACCTGAAAAATGGAAAGCTGCTCTACAGCACAGCTGGAGTTGCATGGCTGGGATTTGGGGGGAGAAAATTGAATGGGGTTGGGAAGGGGGAAGGAGAGTATGTTCAGGGGGAAAAAACATCAATTAAAATGTGCCTGATTCATAATTTTCTCGGCAGAATAACTTTCTGCCCTGCCTTATGCGTTGTGCACAGCTACCTCAGAATTCATTTTTCAGCTGTTATTCATACTTCAGTTGGGTGTTTCTGAATGTATTCTTTCTCACAATAACTGTTGACAGGTCCAGCCCTGTAACCATCTGGCTCCTGAAGTAATGAGACCAAATGAAATGGAGCTTGAAGAAATTAACATTCTTTCCTTAATCTATTAATAACTGAAAAGTGTTGATTTTGGTGACAGCTAGATACTTTATTATGAGGCATATTGGTTAATTAAGAGCATCATAATGAAAGTTATAGGAACGCATATCCCTCCAGAAATACACATATTTTTAATAAGCATAATTTGATTCTTCTCACAGGCTCAAAAAAAAGTCAATTGAAAGTTGTATGCACAAAGAAAGTCTCAACAAAGAATGAACAATTTTGTATGTATGTACCATGGTTATTGTTGTTTTATTATGTTATGTGTGCCTGTGTATATCAAATACAGCTGCTATGTATCAGTAGAAGTAAAAAATAATTACAGGTCTTCCAGTTCCATTGCCCCATGATTCTCCCCCCATCTATTTACTCTCAGATGATGTTTGCAGCTTTGTATGGTCCTTACTGGGTGGTGATGGCGGGGAATCACCCACTTTGCCAAAATTGAAAATGCGCAGACTTTGATATTTAGGTCACAGATGACGGTGTTTCCTTGCTCTTCTCTGACATTTGCAAATATTTTCCTTTTGCCAGTGAAAATTGAAGAAAACTCTACCTTGCACACCGACTTGTCATTAATAAGAGATTGGGTGCTGCTTCTTTTTTCTCACCTGACCCTCACATGGAGCTCAAAGAAGTTGTTGCCGTGTTGATGTGCAGCCCCAGTTAGTCCAAGAATTTGCTCCCAGATCTCATCAAGAAATTGTATTTTTCCTGTGTTTACCATCTTTGTTCAATTTTAGTTACCATATGTATACATATTTTTCTGGAAAGTTGAATATCTTTTTTCTTCTGGACTGGTATCCCATTTAAAAAAATACCCACGCGTAAATTCCCAAGGTTTTCTCTACTGAGAGTATGAAATGATTTGTGGGTGTGTGTTTGTTTTCATTGCACGAGTGTGCTGCACTATTTCCTTCTCATTGTCCTTTTCATTTTGTCATGTCTTTTCACTAGCTAGCCAAGAAATCCCTGTGAGATAGTTGATTTGTCTTTCTCACTCTTTCTCTCACAGGACATACTGTACAAGACTGAGTGGAAAGGTAGTAATCTGAAAGTCTAGGTAATTCAGGCAAAAACTGGCTAATGACAATTACAGGTGTGTTTTTCTACTTTTGGCCTCAATTATCCAGTTTGGTTGTCCAAGTTGAAAAATTACTGAACCAGGATGAGATCTTTACCATAAATATTGCCTTTCTGAACAGAAAGAATTTATCTCTTCTTGGTTTCCCCATTCTCTTTGTTGTGTTCGGTCTCCATTTAAGTTCTTCTCTATTATTATAGTTTCTGACACCTTCTCACCATTTTTTCCCCCCCCATTCTGGGTATCGTCGATGCCAGATGTGTGTCAGCACCATTGTAGCACTGTGCTCTCAACATTAGATTCAGGAGGCATATGGGGAACATACTTCCTCTTTCTGTGATAAGCATTTCAGTTAGTCTCTGCTGAGTACTTATTCCTGTTTGTTTGGAGAAGTAATTCTATTTTCCAAAATAGAGTTAAATTCCATTACTGAGGAGAATATTGGAGTTAACTTCACTTATGCTGTAGAGCACTTTGGCTGGCCTTCCACAATTCCCAGCCAGACCTCTGCATATCAGGATGACCAGGTTGAGGCACTGGAAACAGATTCAAGGCCCTTTTGAGGTCTGTCAGTCCTTATCTTCTGTGGCCACAGTGAGGCTTGATTCCAAAGCCGGGGCAGAGAAATCTCCATCTCACAGTCTGAGATAGGGGCCAGAAGACTCATAGGGCAAAGTCAAGACTCATGAGGGCTGGGTCAAGGTCATTCTGAGTATATTTGGCACCAAGAATTGAAATTACAGTACTCAATTATTCTTTCAAAAGATTAGGGATAAGAAAAAAGAAGAAAGAAAAAACTTTGTTGGCAAAAGCATTGTCTAAATCAGTGACACCCTAAATCAATGAAAGGGAGTGGACTCAGGGAAGGATTAAAAGCTATCTTTGTCTTTATTTTAGTTACACTGTTCTAGCTCACTTTGGACCCTTTTAAATGGATCCATCCCTCTCACAAAAGTACTGCTAATGAGAGGGTATAAAAGTTCAGCATTAGGCATAGCTCACTGTATCTAGGATTCTTCTAGGCTTTTCCACCCTATTTTTCCATCATCACCAGAAAAAAAAAACTTATTTTAGACTGTCTTGGTTTTCCTATCTCTTAGCTTTCCCTCTTGCCCCCAGCTTCTGTCTTCTTTCTTTAGTTTTCTGTGGGCAGACAATCCATTTGAACACTCTTCTCTGGCTTGAAACATCAGTACTATCTCTCACTCACTATTTTATTATTTTCTTCTAGCACCATAAGCACTATAGCTAAGGGTGAGAAATGTGTCTATTATTAAATTCAGCTTGCAAAGATTTATACCTAACCCACCAGTTAGCAGAGTCAGATTGAACTCCCTATCTACCTGTTTTAATTCCAGACTTAAAATAATGCTTTACAGTTTGCTTAGCTCTTTAAGAATAAAAGAACCATGTAGAGATTATAAGGTTTTTATACGACTTGCAGATGGCTTGGGACAAATGGTAAAATAGTGATATATTCCTATACATGTTTTCCTTATTGCAAAAGTGAAGTAGAAACATTGGGTCATTCCATTTTGTTACAGGTTAAATACTATAAATGGAAGTATGCTAATATTAGGGGTAGAAACGTAGAATCTTGTATGATATAAAGATAGAATGATGGTTAAGTTAAGCCTATAAAATGTGCCAAATTCAAGCTAAGAAATTTGAGACCAAAGTATTTAGTACCAATTTATGACTATAGAGGCACATGGGTTTATTATGATTGGAGCCAAATAATTATCTGAGAATTCGAAAAACATTTCTTAAACTGATGCTATCTAAGAGGCCTAAAAATACCATTAGAACAATTTAAACTTAGATAAATTAAGTTTCTGTTCTACACTACAACCTACATTTTCCTCTAAGCATTTTGCTCTTGTTATAAAACAAAGAATATATTCTAATAATGTAAATGTATAATTCGAGTTACAGAAAGAATTACTAGCCTTGGCAGGACACTAATTCACTCAATGGCCGGAATACTTTTTCTTATTTTTCCCTTTTACACAATGGAATATACGATATATTTACTAATTCAAATATGGGAAGCCAACAAAGTTAGAAAATGTATTTTAAGGAACATTATATCATTTTTAAGCACTTGATTTAAGTTGAGATATAAGTACTGTTAAGGTAAAATTATCCATTTTTTATATTAGTAATTCTTCTATATATTGTGAATAGTTTAAGTGGAGAAAATAATTTTTCCTCTCAATTAGGAAACTATCCCCCCTAAAATCTTGTTTTACTATGAATCTACCTGGTGTTCCCTTCTTTCACAAAGTTACCCTTTGGTTCAATTCCCTCACCTTCATATTAATGAAGTAGTATTATTTCCAGAGTCAATCAGGCTTTGCTTTACTTAAAACCTTATGATGCAAAGAATCATTTTATTTTATTTTCCAAAGAAATACCAGAAGTCTCACATTTTATACTAATATACACAAGTCATGTGTGTCACAATTCAATCGGGGGAAAATCCTAAAGACGCGATCAGAAAACTACTAGAGCTCATCAACGAATCTGGCAAAGATGCAGGATACAAAATTAATATACAGAAATCTGTTGCATTTCTATACACTAACAATGAACTATCAGAAAGAGAAATTAAGGGAACAATCCCATTTACCATCACATCAAAAAGAATAAAATATTTAGGAATAAACCTACCTAAGGAGGCAAAAACTTGTACTTCAAAAACTATAAGACACCGGTGAAAGAAATTGAAGACAACAAAAACAGATGAAAAGATATACTGTGTTCTTGGATTGGAAGAATCAATACTGTTAAAATGACCATACTACCCAAGGCAATCTAGGATTCAGTGTAATCGCTATCAAAATACCAATGGCATTTTACACAGAACTAGAATAATTTTAAAATTTGTATGGAAACACAAAAAACTCCGAATAGCCAAAACAATCTTGAGAAAGAAAATGGAACTGAAGGAATCATGCTCCCTGACTTCAGACTATACTACAAAGCTACAGTAATCAAAACAGTATGGTACTAGCATAAAAACAGATACATGGATCAATGGAATGAGATAGAAAGCCCAGAAATAAACCCATGCACTTATGGTCAATTAATCTACAACAAAGGAGGCAAGAATATACAATGGAGAAAAGACAGTCTTTTTAGTAAGTGGTGCTGGGAAAACTGGACAGCTGCATGTAAAAGAATGAAATTAGAACACTTCCTAACTCCATACACAAAAATAACTCAAAATGGATTAAAGACCTGAAGGTAAGACTGGATACTATAAAACTCCTAGAGGAAAACATAGGCAAAACACTCTTTGATATAAATCGCAGCAATATTTTTTTGGATCTGTCTTCTAGAGTAATGGAAATAAAAGCAAAAATAAACAAATGAGACCTTATTAAACTTAAAAGATTTGCACAGCAAATGAACGATAAACAAAACAAAAAGACAACCTATGGAATGGGAGAAAATATTTGCAAATGATGCAACTGACATGGGATTAATTTCTAAAATATACAAAGAGCTCATACAGATCAATATCAAAAAAAACAAACAACCCAATCAAAAAATGGGCAGAAGACCTAAATAGACATTTCTCTAAAAAAGACATATAGATGGCCAACAGACACATGAAAAGATGCTCAACATCGCTAATTATTAGAGAAATGCAAATCAAAATTACAATGAGGTATCACACCACACTGGTCAGAATGGCCCATCATCAAAAAGTCTACAATAATAAATGCTGGAGAGGGTGTGGAGAAAAAGGAACCCTCCTACCCTGTTGGTAGGAATGTAAATTGGTGCAGCCACTGTGGAAAACAGTATGGAGGTTCCTTAAAAACTAAAAATAGAGTTACCATATGATCCAACAACTCCGCTCACGGGCATATAGTAGGAAAAGATGAAAGTTCTAATTTGAAAAGATACATGCACCCCAATGTTTAGAACAGCACTTTTTACAATAGCCAAGGCATGAAAGTAACCTAAATGTTCATCGACAGATGAATGGATAGAGAAGATGTGGTATATATATATATACATATATATATACAACAGAATATTAATCAGTCATAAAAAATAATGACATAATGCCATTTGCAGCAACATGGATGGACCTAGAGATTATCATACTAAGTGAAGTAAGTCAGAGAAAGACAAATATCATATGATTATCACTTATACGTGAAATCTAAAAAAATGATGCAAATGAACTTATGTATAAAACAGAGAGAGACTCACAGACATAGAAAAGAAACTTATGATTACCAGAAAGGGGAAAGGGAGGAGGGATAAATTAGAGGTTTGGGATTAACATATACACGCTACTATATATAAAATAGATAACCAACAAGGACCTACTGTATACCACAGGGAACTATATTCAATACCTTGTAATAACCTATAATGGAAGTCCAGATGCTAGGGTGAGACCATGAGGGAGGTTTGTGGAGAGGTCCACTTCCACATACAGAGAAATGCTGTTGCCTCTGCATCTAGTATGTAAGTCCCCTACATACTAACCTTCAAGTTGAGAACTTTCAAAGATGAAAACGTGCATTCACATGTCCAATCATGTAAGTTAGCACATGTCTGGCGTACATTGTCACGTGCATGCATCCTCTACAAGTGGTTGTGCTTTTGTGTGCTTTACCACCCAGTACTCTATAGAGTACAGTAGTACAGTATCTTTATTTCTTGCCTGTTCACTTGATGCCAGCCCTTGTATGCCAGCTGTTGTACCACTGTACTTTTCAAGGTACTGTTACCGTAAGATTAAAAATGTTTTATTTTTGTGTGTTTGTTTATTATGTATTATTTGTGTGAAAAGTATCATAAACCTATTACAGTACAGTACTATATAGCCAACTGGGTACCCAGGCTAACCTTGTTGGACTTACGAACGTGCTCTCGGAACAGAACTCGTTCGTATGGGGTCACCGGATGTGCAGTGGTAGAGTGAGGATAAGCTGAAACCCCCCAGCATCTCTGTGTGTCAGGCTGCCTCCTAACATGCCAGTCTGTAGAATGTGGAGACAGCTGCTTCCCTTCGACCTTCCAAATTTCATATGAATTTCTCTTTCATACCACCCTAACTCGGAAACATACAGCAAAGAGGATTCTGGGAATTGTAGCTCAGCTTAGCCCTGTTGCTATAATACAAACCACCATGGTCATGTAACTCCATCTGGTTTATTGAACTTTGGGTTTAGGTATTACGGAGGATGCAAAATACAGAGTATGCATAGCCCGTCTTTATGAGGAGGATATCATCTCAAAGGAAAGACAAAATGGCCCATTCAACAGTGCAAGGTGGCATTCCACAAAGTGTCAGAATAAATGCTCCAGCCAAAAATTGAAAATGCTGGAAAAAATTGCCCTTAAAAGAACGTTTTTCATATCAGTTTTTTTTTTCCTATTCTCTATTTCCATTCTCTTAATAGCTTTAAAAGATCCTATGCAGGAAAAAAAAAGAGAGAGAGAGAGAGAGAGAGAGAGAGAAGGGCTATAATATACACAAAGAGATCTGGAATAGCTTGCCTGATTTCATTCATTAGAACTAAAGAATTCATATTTTTTCATGGTTTCAGAGTAACATTTGTTATATCACATTTACAGAACATATGCTCTTTGAATAAATGTGAACCCATTTTTCTGAAAGAATAATGTCTTTTCTAAGTTTAAAACCTTTTCATTGGTATCCAAGAGAAACAGACTGGGAACTATAGAGTAAACTGCATTAAAATCTGTTCGATTTACCAGATGTGTAATTTCCAAGGCTCTCCCTTCTCACAAGTACCTCAAGGGAGAGGCACATCTACTGAGAGAGAAGCAGGAGAGAAAAGATCAGTTTGAATGATAATGAGGCTGCAAAGAGACCTTTTACCTTTTTCACACAATGGGACAGACAGCTTTTTTGATGTCAGTTTAGAACACCCATTAGCTATGATAGGAATTACAGGTCCATCAAGAGAAGAATATACCCTTATGGATTAGGCACTAAAGGTTTCCTTCTTTGGGCTTCATTATTATTGCAAAAGACTCATTCATACAGTGCTAATGGGAGGGAGACACATGCCTCAGAGGACAGATCTCTTGGGATGGAGTACCACTCATCTGGCTTCTAATTCATGCACATATGGAATGAGAAAGATTGTTGCTGTGCTTTCACGTAGATTGGTCCCCTTTCTACTACGCCCTCTTCATCACTATGACCCTCTCCTTTTATCCTCTCCCACCTGGGGAGAGCACGCCAAGAGGTCCACCTGTGGTCCTAGAAAAGTCCCCTAGACTTGCCAGCATGTCTGACCTGGGCTGTAATGGATTGTTCTCTGTTCCCAAGAAAATTAGCTCCAAAGATATTTTTGTAGATCAGATCCTGGGAGCAGAATGACCTCCTGAATGTTTCAATTTTTGGACAACGCTTTGACAGAGCCAGTAAGTCTTAGTATCATACTTTATTTGGATTGGGAAATTGATTGACATTATTTATCACAATGTGGAAATCAGTTTGGGAGCATTTCCAAACGACACTCAGGAGAATCAAAATGATCTTTTCTCTTTTGGGGCCTGAAGGGAGAGTTCAAACCTACCACCTCTTACGAAACTACCGCCCAGGCACCTTGTGGGAAGTGAAGGTGGTGAACTATTTTGATACAAAGAGAACTTAGGATGGGAAGTTTATGCCTTCTAGAATTGTTTTACCAACTAAGACTGTTTCTTTTTTTCCTCTTTAATCTCAAAGTAAATGTCTCCGGGGTAAGTGATGTAGAGTAATAGCAAAGAGGAATCAGCCAGAGAGAGAATATCAGAGAGACAGACAGAATTCACAGAATTAACTGGGAGCACAGAGGCCTGAAACACCTGTACATCAAAAGAAAAACAAACGTATGTTTATTGGTAGAAAGATGTTAGCCTCTCTGACAGAGGGTGCTACTCACTGGTCTATTAACTGTGATGTCTGGCTGTGCAGTTTGCTAATGTCTTTTAAACCTACTTTGTGCTTTTGAGTCTGTTCTTTCTAAAACCATCAAAATAAAGGCACCTGACCTAAACAAATGAAAGCCACAGCTCATATTTGGGAGAGAGCCCGTGGGTTTCTCCATGAGCAAGCATTCTACGTCAAGAAAATTCTGTTTCCAAAGGCCAGAAAGGACATGCATATTTATGTGGCATGCATTCACGTGTGTCTATAAATCTATAAATACCATAAATATATTTTATAGGAAGACAGGGATTATTTTCCATATAGTATTTTCCATTTTAGTATCTTTCACTTTTACTAGTTGAATATTCATTGTGCTTCCTTTATTGGGGTTGCAGTCAGCTAAAAACACATCTCTATCATTTGCTGACATGAAGCTAGAGGGGCCTCAACAAGTCATCAGAGCTATTCCTTTCCTAGTTATTCTTTTTGAATTAATATCATCCATGTTGAGCCTTAGGTGGACTTCTCAGAGTTCTAATCTACACAGAGACAGGGACTGGTTGTAGGTTATACTTCTAAATAGGGACTTCCCTTGTGGCGCAGTGGTTAAGAATCTGCCTGCCAATGCAGGGGACACAGGTTGGAGCCCTGATCCAAGAAGATCCCACATGCCGCGGAGTAACTAAGCCTGTGCACCACAACTACTGAGCCCATGTGACACAACTACTGAGCCTGTGCTCTAGAGCCCGCATGCCACAACTACTGAAGCCTGTGTGCCTAGAGCCCGTGCTCCGCAACAAAAGAAGCCACCGCAATGAGAAGCCTGCACACTGCAACGAAGAGTAGTCCCTGCTTGCCGCAACTAGAGAAATCCTGTGTGCAGCAACGAAGAAAAAACATAGCTAAAAAAATTAAATAAATAAATAATAAATAAATAAAAATTAAAAAAAAGAAAACTAGACCTAGGCACATCATGCTGTAGATAGCTATATACTCCCTACATGTTTAGGCAAAATGCTCTATGTCTACCAGAAGGAAGGGAGGAAAGAAGGAAGGGAGGGGAAGGGAATCTTAAAAGCAGCCGCAAGATCTGTGACAAAGGAGCAAAGGCAATGCAATTGAGGAAAGATAGTTTTTTCAACAAATGGTACAGGAACAAGGGCATACATATGCAAAAAAATGAAACTAGACACAGTCCTTCCACCCTTCACAAAAATTAACTCAAATGGATCATAGACCTAAATATAAAATACAAAACCACAACACTCTTAGAAAAAAACATAGGAGAAAATCTAGATGACCTTGGGTATGGAGACGAATTTTTGGATATAACACCACAGGCACAATCCATGAAGGAAACAAACTGGAGTTAAAAGCTCATGTTCTGCAGAAGACTCTGTCAAGAGACTGAGAAGTTAAGCCAAAGACTAGGAGAAAATATCGGCAAAAGACACATCTGATAAAGGACTATTATCCAAAAAATACATATAACTTTTAAAAGCGAACCATAAGAAAATGAACAACCTGATTTAAAAATGTGGCAAAGACCTGAATGGACAGTTCGCCAAAGAAGATATACAGATGACAATAAGCATATAAAGAGATGCTCCACATCATGTCATTAGACAATTTCAAATTAAAACAACAGTGAGGTACCACTACACAACTACTAGAATGGCCAAAATCCAACACTCTGACAACTCAAAAGCTGGCAAGGATGTGGATCAACAGGAACTCTCATTCATTGCTGGTGGGAATGCAAAATGGTGCAGCCACTTTGGAAGATGGTTTGGCAATTTCTTACAAAATTAACCATGATAATGGTAGATAACTACCTGCATGCAACCACATGAATAAATCTCGCTGACATGAATGACAGTAGGATAGAGTTTTGGTGCATGATTTAGTTTATAGCAAGTTCAAAAACAGGAAATATAAATCTGTAACGATGGAAATGATGATAGTGGTTACTTTGGGGGCTGGAATGTCTGGGAGGAAACACAGAGACACTCTGGATTGTGGCAAATGTTCTAGATCTTGATCTGGGTAACAGTTACATCTTGTAAAATTTTATCAGGTTGCATACAAAATTTGTACACTTTTCTACACTTGTATTAGGGGCATGTGGGTGAAAACCTGAAAGCTCCCAGGGCTATACAAATTTCGGGTTAATATTAATATTGTTTGGTACTTGCACACATCCAAGTAATCTTAAATTCAGGAAAATCAAAAGATTATACAGGAAAAAAATGAAATGTGTCAGTTGTTAATGATAATTACATAGTCACAGTAATTTTTTAAAAATCCTAACTTTGATTTAAGCAAAAGGGAAGTGTTTGTGCATCTGTTTGGAGCACGTGTGTGTGTGTATCTGTCTTTTAATGCAGGCTAAAAGCAATACAGGTGACATTTATAAATGCAGAGTTAAACACCAGAAGAAAGAGCTAAAAGAGTTTTAATTTCTGCTTCCCTGAGAGTGGAGAAAGATGTGATAGAGCAGGAATCGACAAACATTTACTGGAAAGGACTACATACCAAATAGTTTAGCCTATGCCGGCCATATGGTCTCTCATGCAACTACTCACCTCTGTCCTTATAGTGTGAAAGCTGCCACAGACAGCATAGAAACATATGGGTGTGGATGCTGTGTGCCAATACAACATTTTTTGGGGAACAAAAACAACTGGTGGGGGACTTCCCTGGTGGTCCAGTGGCTAAGACTCTGCACTCCCAATGCAGGGGGCCCGGGTTCGATCCCTGGTCAGGGAACTAGATCCCACATGCCGCAGCTAAGAGTTCACGTGCCGCAACTAAAGATCCCGCATGCCACAACTAAAAGATTCCCGAATGCCGCAACTAAAAGACCCCGCATGCCACAACAAAGATCCCGTGTGCTGAAACTAAGACCCGACGTAGCCAAATAAACAAATAAACAAACAAACAAACAAAAAACAAAAAAAAAACCCCACAACTGGTGGGGTGTAATTTGCTGACCCCTTGGAGAAGACTGATTTTCATTATAACCATAATATTATTAACTTTTTTTAATAAAGAAAATTTATTTGGTCAGTCACTTAATATTTATTTGATAATATTTATTGGATCTTACTATATGCCAGACATGCTTCTAGGTTCTAGGGATACAGATGGGACCAAAACTGACAAAAACCTGTCTTTGTGGAGTTACATTCCAGAATCTTATTATCATAAAATTAACTGTACAGAAAGAATAGGTAATAGTTAGATAACCTAAAATGGATATATTTAAGGATATACTTAAGTAGATTAACTGTAGCCTGACCATCACTTAACTTTTAAGTTGTATGTTCCCTCGAGAACAATAAAATAATTTCAAAAAAATCATACTATCATTAGGAGTTTTTTTAATAGTTTATAGCAGTAGTCTGCAAATGCTTTTCTCCTGTATTACTTCAAAATATTTTGAAAACCTATGTACTCTTCGCATATTTTTAAATAGTCATCTAAGAATCTTGATCCTAAGTTTCAAATGGTGAAAATTCAGGTGTGTTATAAATATTGTCATTTAAAAATAAAACTAGTATTATTTTTTAAATATAGCCAATAGAAGACACACAAATGGCCAACAGGCATATGAAAAGATGCTCAAGGCCACTAATTATCAGGGAAAGCAAATCAAAACAACAATGAAACATCACTTCATACTTGTTAGGGTGGCTATTATAGAAAACAAGGGCAACTCTTGTTAGTGAGGATGTGGAGAAATTGAAACCCTTGTACTATGTTAGTGTCATGCAAAATGATGCAGCTGCTATGGAAAACTGTGTGGAGATTCCTCAAAAAATTAAAATTGATCTACCATGTGATCCAGCAATCCATCTTCTGGGTATTTATCCAAAGAAAACAAAAGCTCTAGTTCAAAAAGATATCTGCATCTCCACGTTTGCTGAGGTATCATTTTCAACAGCCAAGATAGGGAAACAACCTAAGTGTCTGTCAGAATAGTATTCAGCCCCCAAAATGAAGAAAATCCTGCTCTATGCAACAGTAAGGATGAACCTGGAAGACATAACAATGATAAGCCAGACAAAGAAAAACAAATGCTGCATAACCTCATATGTGCAGTCTACAAACGTTGAACTCATAAAAGCAGTGGCGGGGGTGAGGGGAAAAGTGGGGTTGTCCATCGATCAATATAAATTTTCAGTTTTGCCACATGAGTAGTTTCTAATCTATACCACACTGCGCTTATGACCAGCAATACTGTGTGTACACTTAAAACTCTGTGAAGAAGGAAGATGTCATGTGACATGTTGTTACCACAATAAAATAAAAATACTTATATCCAATACACTCCAAATGCCATAATAATTTAATACCCACAATTTCTATGAAAAAAAATCATGAAAATGCTCTTCTTTATTAGGAATACTTATAATAGTCCATCTTCTCATTGAAATGCTATGTTATTTCCCCTTCTCTACATTTTCATCCTCTGACAATATACTTTCATTCTTGAGTCTTTGAATGATTTTATAAAACATAGGTCTGTCACAAAAATATGTATATAAATTAAAATTTTATGTTGGTTAAATTCTCTCTAACTATAATGCTCTAAACGATTTTGTGGATTGAATTATTATTATACTTATTAGTAATACATTAACACAATACAATAAATACATTACACACTTGGAGATTTGTTTTTTAAAAAGAGTAATGTTTAATTGGAAATGAATCTCATAATGAGGTAACTAGGGCTGTTTTACTTCAATCAGTTCATGTATTCACGGATGAATATTATTTATTGCTAGAATGAGAAGGGACACAATGTAAATTCTATTTAATTCACTGTGAATATTGTTGTAAAGCCTGAGAGACCTTGTTCATCTAAATAAGGAGATGGGAATGAAAGGAATTTGATACTAATGGTATTCAATTCTTCTTGAAGTATAAGCCAAATATCATATAATGATGTATCATCCAGATTATTCTTAATGATGTGTGAGCTGACCATTTGAATAGGTCCTCCTTCAAATGTTTTGAAAGAAAAGAATTGGAAATGACCTGATTTGCAACAGCATTTGTTACTCAGTCAATAAAATCTTTCAATTTCTCAACTTCTGGGAAGTAAACCAAAAGCCTTCACTAAGATTTATCAAATGTGTGTTAATTATCTCTGCTTGAAGCATTTTGCATAATCTGATAGATTCAGAAAGAGTTGGAAAAAAATCTAAAAATTGATTGTTCCAATACAATTTTGCTATAATAATAACTTTTATTAAATGCTTTTATTTCATCATATATTTTAAAAACTTTATCAATCCAAATATTGGAGATGCAGATTTAGGTCCTTCAATTTGTGGGAAATAGTTTATATATAATCTAATAAGCCAGCTCAATTCTCTCTTGACAACAATCAGTCCAATCCAAATTTCAGAAAAAGCCTAAATTCATTTTTTATTCAGATATAGTCTTAATATTCACATTATTAAACTTAAAATTTGCTAATGTAACTAACTTATCTGCATATTTATAAAGATAAGAAAAGTTATTTCTCATTCCTTAGCCTGTTATAATCCAATATATTGTCTAGTTAAGATTATAATTTATTTACGAAGTAACATATGGTATGCCTTCAGTAAATTTTGCTTAGCATGTGAGAAAAATTAAAATCACATTCTAAAGCTCTGAGATAACAACATTAATATCCTGAAACATCATAATTGTCCTTTTTCTATATATTTAATGAAAGAAAAAAACTACTGCTAAAAAATTAATTATTGATTGAACACTTAAAATATAATTGTACTTTTTGTGATGAAGTAGATTATATTAAACATTCTGTAAAATGAATTAAGTTGATGATAGATTACACTTATCAAGAGAATAATTGTACTGTAGTACAACTTTTTGTATGGTACAATTTTTTTCTCTAATTTTTTGGTATTGTACAATTCTTTATCTGGTTTGGTAAAGTAGGTTTTAAATTTCTTTTTGAATAACATACATGGATTCTAATGAAAGCATGTAAAATTTTATCCATAGGTTTTACTCAGTGTACATTGAAAATTTTGGTAGTCCCTGAAAATAGTCAAGTAAATTTTAAGGGAATCAGCCTCCCTGAGCTTCTTCAGATATTTAAAGATTAATTTCTTTCCTGCTAATACCAAGACATAGAAATGGAAACTGAAAACAGCTTTTAAAAATTGCTTATGTTTAAATATGTGAAAAACAAGTCATTCTTAATGTTCATTATTTCTTACTGGTAATACTTTTTCTAATTTTTTTTTTTTTTTGGTTTGGCATTTGCCTCTTCCTTATGCAAATATCCTGTGAAGGAAAGAAGCTGAACCATACATTACCCTGAAACTTACACAAAATTGTAAATCAATTAGACTTCGATACAAATAAAAATAATAAAATTTAAAAATTAAATATAGATGTAGATCCTCTGGAAATATAATTAAAATTTGATTTAATAACTATATAAAATATATTTTGTACCCAAAATTAACAGCCTCATGGAAAAATGTGTGAAACACTGATAATGTATCAACCTAAAAGAAATACACTGATAAATTTTGAAGAGCAAATATAAGTTTACATTGTTGAACCACTATATAATAGAACAGAACCTCCATACTGTCCTCCATAGTGGCGGTATCAATTGACATTCCCACCAGCAGTGCAAGAGGGTTCCCTTTTCTCCACACTCGTAAATGTCCCTGAGCTTTATCAGAGATAATAAGTGTGTGATTTGTGACTGCTAACTTCCAAGGATTCTATTGGAATATATATATAGTATCACACAAAATGGTTTCACTTCCCTAAAAAATCCCTTTGTACTCCGCCTATTCATCATTCCCTCACTCCCGCTAAAATTACTTTTTCTTAAAAATGCTGCTACCGGGCTTCCCTGGTGGCGCAGTGGTTGAGAATCTGCCTGCCGATGCAGGGGACATGGGCTCGAGCCCTGGTCTGGGAGGATCCCGCATGTCGTGGAGCGGCTGGGCCCGTGAGCCACAACTACTGAGCCTGTGTGTCTGGAGCCTGTGCTCCGCAACAAGAGAGGCCACGATAGTGAGAGGCCCGCGCACCGTGATGAAGAGTGGCCCCCGCTTGCCGCAACTAGAGAAAGCCCTCGCACAGAAACGAAGACCCAACATAGTAATCAATCAATCAATAAATTAAAAAAAAAATGCTGCTACCAACATATGTACATGTATAACTGATTCACTTTGTTATAAAGCAGAAACTAACACACCATTGTAAAGCAATTACACTCCAATAAAGATGTTAAAAAAAAAAAATGCTGCTACCAAAACCAAAATTGCCCTCTGTGGTCATCAATAGGAAATTGTCATATATAATATGACAAGTGGGGAATACATATATGATATGATGTATTGGTAAAGTCGCACCACATGCCACACGTTTTAAAATCAAATTAATTTCAGTTAGGTCACATCTCAGGAGTTTTTGTTTCACCTGCAATCCTTTAGCTATGTATTTTTACTTCAGGTTTTTCAAGCATTCTGCATACTGCTGATTCTTACACAAATGATAACTTTTTAAACCTGTAGAGACAGACTCAGCCATGCCTGTGTTTTTACAAACATTCTCTCTGTGATGCAGAGAGCATAGTTTTGTTTATGCTGACAGCTGTGTGTGAATATTTTTACTATTTTGAGAAGTGAACAGGTTGAAGTTTTGGGTGTGCAGGCAAGTCAGTACGTTGTTTTTGGCACGGTAGCACTTCCTTGTAGATTAATAATAGATTTTCTTTTTAATTCTAACTTTTTTCAGGGCTACTACGAGATCACGAAATGTATAATAATCATGCATAAATTCCAAAATTTTTCACTAAATGCTATCATGAAAAATCTTTAAAATCTAATTAACGAAGTGATTAGTCATATTGGCAGACAGCATTAAGGGTGGGATGATGCAGGAAATAATATTTGAGCCAGAATTCTATTCCCAACTTTCTTTTTGTTATAAGCCAGACATCGTTAGGGGCTGCTGTTAATTCTTTCAAGTGATTAGTACATCAGAATGACAGATAACATGTAATTCAATGAATATTATTAATTGGACATTGTATCTTAAATTTCAAAGTTAAACCATGAAAACAATTCAAGTAGCTCTACTAGCCATGGGACTGATTTTTTTTTAACTTAAAGACTTTAATTTTTCAGAGCAGCTTTAGGATTACAGAAAAATTGCACAGAAAATACAAAGAGATCCTATATGCACACTCTGTCCTCCCACCTCACCTCCAGATACTGTTTTCCCTCTGATCAGTGTCTTGCATTAGCGTGGCACATTTGTTACAATTAATAAACTAAATTTGATACATTGTTAGTTTTAACTATGGTTCACTCTTTGTGTTGCACGGCTCTAAGGGTCTTGACAAATGCCTATCATATATCCACCATCACAGTATCATACAGAATAGTTTCACTGCCCTAAAAATGCCCCTTGCTCCACCTCTTCAATACTCCCTCTCCCTGAATGTCTGGCAACCAGAGATCTTTTTACCCTCTTGATAGTTTTGCATTTTCAAGAATGTCATAGAGTTGATCACACCCTAGCAACTGATGGATACCAGCTGATTTCACTTAGCCTTTCATACCAGCTGATTTCACTTAACAATATACATTTAAATTTCCTCCACGTCTTTTTGTGGCTTACTTGTTCACTTGTCTTCACGTGATTATTAATATAGTTGGATTAATATCTATGTTATTTGCAACTTTTCTATTTATTGCCTTTGTTCATTGTTTATATTTTTATCTTCTACTCTTTTCTGCCTTCTTTGTTTTTAATTGGGTATTTTATATGATTCCATTTCCTTTCTTCTCTTAGCATATCAATTATACTTCTTTAAAAAAATTTTTAGCTGTTGCCCTAAATCTGCAATATACATTTAGAACTAATTTAAGTACACTTTCAAATAACACTATTAATAGAGTATTCTTTTATTTATTTATTTATTTATTTATTTATTTATTTATTTATTTATGGCTGTGTTGGGTCTTCGTTTCTGTGCGAGGGCTTTCTCTAGTTGCGGCAAGCGGGGGCCACTCTTCATCGCGGTGCGCGGGCCTCTCACTATCGCGGCCCCTCCCGTTGCGGGGCACAGGCTCCAGACGCGCAGGCTCAGTAATTGTGGCTCACGGGCCTAGTTGCTCCGCGGCACGTGGGATCCTCCCAGACCAGGGCTGAAACCCGTGTCCCCTGCATTGGCAGGCAGATTCTCAACCACTGCACCACCAGGGAAGCCCTAATAGAGTATTCTTAATTCCTCTCTCCTGTCCTTTATTCCATTGCTGTCATTTATTGCACGTATTGCACGTATTTATAAGTTATAATCATTAAATACATCATTGCTACTACTATTTTGAACAAACTGCTATCTGGTTAGATCAATTAAAAATTATAAAAATTTAAAAAATTTATCTTCATTTATTCTTTCTCTAATGCACTTCCTTTCTTTATGTACATCTGAGTTTCTGATTTGTATTATTTATTTTTCTCAGTGAAGAATTTCATTTAACATTTCTTGCAAGGCAAGTCTATTGGTGATGAATTCCCTCCATTTTTATTTGTATGAAAAAGTATTTTTTTTCTCCTTCACTTTTAAATGAAGGATAATTTCACTGAATACATACTTCTAGGCCAGTGGGTTTTCTTTCTTTTAACATTTAATATTTAACTCCACTATTTCTTACTTTCTAGATTTCTGAAGAAAAGTCTGATGTAATTTTTAATTCTTGTTCCTCTATATTTAAGGTTTCTTTTCCCCCTCTAGCTTCTTTCAAAATTGTCTCTTTGGCTTTGATCATCTGCAGTTTGACTATCGTATGACTACATGGAGATTAGGTATTTATCCTAATTGGTGTTTTCTGAGCTTCTTATATCTGTGGTTTGGTGATGTCTGTCCTTAATTTGGGGAAATTATTAGCCATTATTCCTTCAAGTATTTCTTCTCTTTCTTTATTTCTTCTGTTAGTCCCCTTACATATATATTGCTGTTTTTGCAAGTGTCCCACAGTTCCTAGATATTCTGTTCCTCTTTTTCTCTTTATCTTTCAGTGTGGGAAGTTAACTGTTGACATATTTTCAAGCCCACTGACTCTTTCCTCAGCCATGTCCAGTCTACTGAGGAGCACATGAAGACATTCTTTACTTCTGTTACTGTGTTTTTGATTTCTAGCATTGTTTTTTTTTCATAATTGCGTGAAAGTTTTTAATTTTATTTATTTATTTATTTATTTATGTCTGTGTCGGGTCTTCGTTTCTGTGCGAGGGCTTTCTCCAGTTGTGGCAAGCGGGGGCCACTCTTCATCGCGGTGCGCGGGCCTCTCACTATTGCGGCCTCTCTTGTTGCGGAGCACAGGCTCCAGACGTGCAGGCTCAGTAGTTGTGGCTCACGGGCCTAGTTGCTCCGCGGCATGTGGGATCCTCCCAGACCAGGGCCCGAACCCGTGTCCCCCGCATTAGCAGGCAGACTCCCAACCACTGCACCACCAGGGAAGCCCTAGCATTGTTTTTTGATTCTTTTTTTTTAGAGTATCCATATCTCTGCTGAATTTACTTATCTGTTTTTGGATGTTATCCACTTTTTCCATTATACTCCTTAGCATAGTAATTATAATTATTTAAAATTCCTGTTCTGATAATTCCAAAACCTCTGCCATATCTGTGTCTAGTTGCGATGCTTACTTTGTTTCTATCAAATATGTTTTTGCCTTTTATTTTACATTGTAATTTTTTGTTTTAAGCTTGATGTGATGTATTGGATAAAAGGAACTGAGGAAAACAGACCTTTAGGGTGAGGTTTTACGTTTATCTGGCCAGGAATTAGATTGTATTTAGTGCTTGTAACAGTTGCAGGTGTCAGAGCTACGATTTCCTTTTGTGTCCTTCATTTTGTCTCCCTTACTGTCTTTGGTTCTCCCTATAGACTCCTTCTTAAATAGAATCTGAGTCTTTCTGTTGTAATCCCCTACTATAATACAGGAGCCCTGGTGATGGGGTAGTAAGATGTGGGAAGAGAAGCACTCTAAAATCTTATGATTAGGCATCAGGCTTTTAGTGAGCCTGTGCCCCTTGGCTGTGACCTTGGCAAGTATTCACAATACTTCTTCAGCTCTCCCCCAGTGCTCACTTTAGGTCACACAGGGGGCTGAAGTTGGGCATTTTCCTTCCCCCACCTATCCCACACTCAACATCCAGCAATGAAAAATTCCTATTTAAGTTTTCCTACCACTTGTTGGCTCCTGGCAAAGCTGTGATTCTCAGTATTTGCCCATTTCTCCAGGGTTCAGGGCAGCCATCTGCCCTGTGACCTCAACATCTGATGGACCTAAGAAGCCCTGTTGATTTTAAGTTTGTTCAGCTTTGTTTAGTTTGTTCAGAAGAGGAGTAATGGCTTCCAACCTCTTTATATGTCAGACTGGAAGCCAGGAGTTGATTTTGTTGTTGTTGTTGGTTTTTTTTTTTTTACATTGGTCATGGTGTTGTTATAGAATAACATTGATAAAAAAGACAGTAGTTGTTTCCTTGAGTCTCATCAAATTTCTGCACCTTGGGGGTCATCATGGATTAAGGGTCCCAAACTTTTCCAGGCCTAGAAGTTTTCTACTATTAGTTCATTAAGTGATGATCAGTTTGGGGAGAACAGAATCACATTAACCCAACGCAGAAGAGATTGACGTATAAAAAAGAAAGCTGACAAAATAATCAGTAGTAATGTGTAGTCGTCAGAATAGCCATGTATTTAGAGTATGTGACCTAGATGGGTAGGTTAACATGGGAAAATCAAACATAAATTAGGATGATGAGCAAAGAAGTAAAGAAGAGAAAACCATATACTCATTCTTATGAAATATTTCCATCAAACAACTGCAGCCTTCATGAATTACCTATGCTTTTCTGAGGTTGTTTCCGTTCAGAGATAATGTGAACCATCCATTTTGGGTCATTTATACCAGAATGCTACTTCACACTCCCCTATTAGTGCTTTTGACATATCACTTTAACATTTTCTAAGCTTTGGCTTTCTTTTTCTATGTTCCATGCAGACCACTGCCCATCTGCTGTGACAACATCCGTTTAGACACAATTAACTAAACAGTAGTTTATCTTGTATTCTTCCTAATCATCGTTAGAGAGGCCATCTGTCTTAAGGTAAGATTTGGGATTCCTCTCTTTTGTCTTGACCACATGAACTGATGATTATTGATCGAGTGACCAGTATTTGCCAGATGCTGAGCAAGTAGCAAAAGATGAGGTGATGAGACAGACCCATCACTGTCCGGACAGAGCCTCTTCTCTACAAACCATTCCTTTAAGATGCTTAATACATCCATTTTCTGCTGCCTCTTATCAACTTCCATTTTAAAAAGGTGACTTCTTTCCATGGGTATTAAAATTATGAAAATAGATGCTAGGCTTCCTAAGCACTTCATGGAGGACCAATTCATTAAATTATATTCTTTTTGCTAAGAAATGAAACTGTACAGTTCCAATTTGGTAAAATGGGGATACTCCCGAATCAGAGTTTGATGTCTTGTTTCCCAAAAATGCAGGGGCTCTCATATCTTTTCTCTTCAATTATTAACTAATGAGTTATCTTGAAATCCAGACTATACTGTCCATGAAGTGCCCCCAAATAGAAACATACCAAAGCCCCAGTAAGTCACTGATTCAGGAGTCAGAGAAATCTACTCCATCCTCAACTACGTAAATGGCATTAGTAACATTATTTGCTATAATTCGTTTCAATTTCTCTGCCAGGAATCCTGACATTAAGAACAGTAAGTAAAGGGTGTTATGGTCTTCACTTGATAGACACTAAATATTAGAGGTTCTATAAATAGTGCCTTGTCCTGCTAATCAATTTCTTACTTTCTTTAAAATTGAGATAACTGCTTACTGATGCAATATCCTTCTTTCTTTTTATACAAGAAAGGTTTAGAGTATATAGGATTCAGTAAATTTCCATAAATACTAGAATTTGTCTAATAGAAATAAATGCTTACATAGGGCTCACTTACGAGAATATAATTTTCATATACTTTCATTCGGCTGCGCTTAAGCTTATTTTTAGGCAGTGAGTCATTTTGACTTGAAATGTTGCTGTATGCCCCAGGAGGAAACGGTTGCCAAACTCCAGCAAAAGACAGGCAAACAGCACCTCATTCACTCACTTAAACACAGGGCAATCAGTGTACAAATGCCAACCAGACTGGAGTCTTTAACCCAGCTTGCAATTTTTGATGTGGTTAAGTGCAAAAATGTCTGATATGATTTTAAAGGGCAATGATGGAGGAAACAAAGGCTGTGATCATGTCTGTGATATAGTTCTCTCAATGAAAAAAACTGAATAGTCCAATGGAACTTTCTGCAATGATGGAAAAGTTTTGTATCTGTGCTGTTGAATATGAGAGCCACTTGACACATGTGGCTAGGAAGGATTTGTAATGTGGCTGGTGCAACTGAGGAATTTAATTTTTAATGTCATTCAATTTTAATTAATTTGAATTTAAATAACTTCTTATTGTTAGTAGCTGCAGTATTGAACAGATTCAGAGAGAAATCATCACACATAATGGGATCAGAAGTGTGGAGAATAATTACATAGAATGAGAAATTAGATTTAAGAGATTCTTGGATTTAGTAAAAATGGATATGTATCTCAGAGTCAGATAAGGTGGGTTCAAATCTCAGTTCTACTACTTACTGATTTTGTGAATCTCATCAGTCTATTATGTCTCCCTCAGCCTCAGTGTCATACTTTATAAAACAAGTTAATAAATACAGTAGTGGACCTAGAGATGATCATACTAAGTGAAGTAAGCCAGGCAGAGAAAGACAAATATCATATGATATCACTTATATGTGGAATCTATTTAAAAAAATGATAAAAATGAACTTATTTACAAAACAGAAGGATATTCACAGACATAGAAAACAAACTTATGGTTATCAAAGGGGAGTGGGGAAGGGACAAATTAAGAGTTTGGGATTAAAATATACACACTACTGTATATAAAGCAGATAACCAACAAGGACCTACTGTAGAGCACAGGGAACTATACTCAATATCTTGTAATAACCTATAATGGAAGAGAATGTAAAAAAAGAATATATATATGCATAACTGAATCACTTTACTGTACACCTGAAACTAACACAACATTGTAAATCAACTATATTTCAATAAAAATTTTTTAAAAATACAGTAGTGCTCAATAAATTACCATTCAGGAAAATGTAGCATTGTCAAAATATTTTACTCTTACTAAAAGAAAAGAAATGGGTAAATAGTTGACACATGAAGTTTCTAAAGACACTCTGAAGAGAACTTTATTATTAATAATGATATAGCTACACAACATTTACTGAATTCTTAGAATGTTCCAGCTACATGTATTATCTTGTTTTACCCTCACAACAACTGTGTGAAATAGGTATTATTATTATTAGCTCTATTTTAACATGAGGATATTCAGACTGAGACATTAATTAATATCCTCAAAGGCATATTAAGTAGTAGAAACAAAATCTGAATTCAGGTCTCCTCAGTTCCCAAGAAAGTGCTCTTTGGCATGTGCTTTACTGACTCCATACATCAAGGTAGTAGAAATTGTCATACCCATTTCTGAAAATAAGGTGTACCAGATGTTCCAATAATCCCTCTCACTAAAAAATATCTAGCAATGGAAAAAATACAACAAAACTCCTATTAAATACATACCTGAGCCTGCACAAATGTACGAGAAATCCCCAAAGATCAAAATTAAAGAAGGACCTAAAAACATAGTTGGCAAGTGAAGAAGTAGCCCAATGGTTTCTTAAATATGACAAGTATAAGTAACCAAAGAAAATGGACTTCATGAAAATTAAAATCATTCTATTTTCAAAGGACACTAAAGGGGAAGGGAAAAGACAACCCACATAATGGGAGAAAATATTTGCAAATTATATATCCGACAAGGGCTTGTCTTAAAACTCAGCAATAAAAAGACAATTTTATTTAAAAAACGAGCCAAAGATTTGAATAGACATTTCTCCAAAGATGATATACAAATGGCCAATAAGCATATGAAAAGATGCTCAATATCACTAGTCACTGGAAAATGAAAATCAAAACCACAACAAGACACCATTTCATACTCACTAAAGTGGCAATAATAAAAAAGACAAATAACAGAAACTGTATGCAAGGATGTGGAGAGATTTATACTTACTACATTGCTGGTGGGAATGTAAAATGGCACAACTACTTTGTAGAACAGTTTGGTGTTTCTTTAAATTGTTAAAGATAGAGTTATCATATGACCCAGCAATGTCAACCCTAGATACAGACCAAAGAGAAATGCAAAAAAAAAAAAAAAAAAGTCCACACAAAAAATTGTACATGAATATGCATAGCAACATTATTAATAATAGTCTAAAAGTGGAAGCAACTCAAATGACCATGAGCTGATGAATGAATAAATGGTATGTGGTGTAGCCACACAAGGAAATATTAATCAGCCATAAAAAAGGAATGCAGTACTGATACATGCTACAACAGGGATGAATCTCAAAAACACTATGCTAAGTGAAAAGAGCCAGACACAAAGCCTCCAACTGTGTAATTCATTTTATATGATATGTGTAGAAATGGCAAATCCACAGAGACAGATGGCAGATTAGTGGTTGTCAGCAGCTGAGGGAAGAGGGCATGGGTTTCTTCTTAACGTGATTAACATGTCCTGGAATCATATGGTGGTTATAGTTTCACAGCCTTATGAATATACTAAACTCCACTGAATTTTATACTGTAGAAAGACGAATTCTAAGGTATGTGAATTTTATCTCTATAAAAGAAAAAGTGAATGCCACCCTAAAGACATTTGCTTACTAAGATTTTAACAGTTGAGAAGGAATAAGAGACAAAACCTTGAGAAAACAGAACTGAGATCTTCACATAAAGCTTGGGACACCAAAAGCTACACTTTAATCAAAGAGGGGGTTATATAATACCTAGCTACTGGCATTACTTGGGTGGCCTGGAGTAGATAAAACCAAGAAATTAATTTTGGATTATGGTGCCATGGAAGTCTAACAGAAGGACACATATAATCTCTCAAAAAGAAAGCATCCAGATGCCAGGCCCTTCCATATGTTCAAAGATTGAGATAAGCCAAATTTAAACTCCCAATCTAAAATGACTAAATACTGAAAGAAGTTAATGACGTTGACCAAAAATCTGCAGGAATAACAAAAAGTCATAATTAGAACCCCAGGGATGTCAGGTACTAGAATTGCCAGAGCCAGGAATAATAATAATTACTACAAGTTTAAAGAAAAAAGAGGTAATCCAAAATTTGTACAAGGATCAAGAACAATAAAATGTGACCAACAGTGTGAAAGAAACATTATAAATTGAACTTCTAGAAAAATGTATATATATACACACACATACATATACACATACACATGCAGAGCAACCACAAAAGACTGAAGTAGTGACTGATATTAACAAAATTTTGAATGAAAATAACTTTGAATTAGAATTCTGTTCCATTCTCAAAGATCAATCATATGATAAGACACAAAGCAAGCCTTAGAAATTTAAGAAGACTGAAATAATACCAAGTATCTTTTCTGACCACAGAGGTATGAAACTAGAAATCTACAGCATGCAGAGAGTTCAAAAATCTACAAATATGTGAAAACGAAGAAACACATTCCTGAACAAACAATGGGTCAAGGAAGAAATTAAAAGGGAAATCAAAGAATATCTCAAAACAAATGACAATGGAAACATAACATACCAAAACCTATGGGATGCTGCAAAAGCAGTTGGAGAGGGAAGTTTAGAGTGATAATTGTACATAATAAGAAACTAGAAAGATTGCAAATAAGCAAATTTACACCTCAAGGAACTAGGAAAAGAAGAACAAATTAAGAAAAAGAAGAACAAATTAAGAAAAAGAAGAACAAAGTCAGCAGAAGGAACAAAATAATAAAGATCAGAGTAGAAATAAATGAAATAGAGACCAGAAAAATAGGAAAGGTCAATGAAACCAAGAGATGTTTTTTTGAAAAGATAAAAAATATTGACAAACCTTTAGAAAGACTAAGAAAAAAAAGAGAAGACAAATAAAATCAGGTATGAAAAAAGAGAAATTACAACTGACACTACAGAAATACAAAGAATCATAAGAGATTGCTATGCACAATTATACAACAGCAAATTAGATAAACTAGAAGAAGTAGATAAGTTCCTAGAATCATAGAAACTACCAAGACAGAACCAGGAAGAAACAGCAAGTCCAAACAGATCAATAATGAGTAAGGAGGGCTTCCCTGGTGGCGCAGTGGTTGAGAATCTGCCTGCCAATGCAGGGCACACGGGTTCGAGCCCTGGTCTGGGAAGATCCCACATGCCGCGGAGCGACTGGGCCCGTGAGCCACAACTACTGAGCCTGCGCGTCTGGAGCCTGTGCTCCGCGACAAGAGAGGCCGCAACAGTGAGAGGCCCGCGCACCGCGATGAAGAGTAGCCCCCACTTGCCGCAACTAGAGAAAGCCCTCGCACAGAAACGAAGACCCAACACTGCCATAAATAAATAAATAAATAAATAAATAAATAAATAAAAAAGACACACCCTCTAATTTAAAAAAAAAAAATAATAATGAGTAAGGAGATGGAATCGGTAATCAAAAACCCCCCAACATAGAAAACCCAAGGGCCAAAAGGCTTCACTAGGGAGTTTGATTAAACATTTAAAGAAGATGTAATGTCAATGCTTCTCAATCTCTTCCAAAAAAAATGAAGAGGAGGAAACACTTCCAAACTCATTCTATGAGGCCAGTATTACTCTGATATCAAATCCAGATAAAGACAATACTAGAAAAGAAAACTATAAACAAATATCCCTGATGAACAGAGATGTAAAAATTCTCAACAAAATATTAGCAAACTAAAATGAAGAACTCATTAAAAGGGGGATTTGTCCCTGGGATGCAGGGATGATTCAACATATACAAATCAATAACTGTAATATACACATGAATAGAATGAAAGGTAACAAATACACAATCATCTCAATAAATGCAGAAAAAGCATTCAACAAAATACATTATCTTTTCATGATAAGAACCCTCAGTAGTTTGGATACAGAAGAACATACCCTCACATATTAAAGGCCGTATATGACAAACACACAGCTAACGTGATACTCAATGGAGAAAAATGGATAGCTTTTCCTTTAAGATCAGGAACAAGACAAGGGTACCCACACTAACAACTCTTATTTAACATAGTACTGAAAGTCCTAGCTAAAATAATCAAAACAAATAGAAGTCATCCAAATAAAAAAAAATAAGTAAATTTGTGGTTATTTGCAAATGACGTAATCTTAGGTATCAAAAATCACAAAGACTCAAATAAAAAACTGTTGGTTCTTATCAGTGAATTCAGTAAAGCTGCAGGGTATAAAAATCAATACATAGAAATCAGTTACATTTCTACACACTAAGAATGAAATATCTCAAAAATAAAACTACCTCATTCGGGCCTTCCCTGGTGGTGCAGTGGTTAAGAATCCACCTGCCAATACAGGGGACACGGGTTTGAGCCCTGGTCTGGGAAGATCCCACATGCCACGAAGCAACCAAGCCCGTGAGCCACAACTACTGAGCCTGAGCTCTAGAGCCCGTGAGCCACAACTACTGAGCCCATGTGCCACAACTACTGAAGCCCGTGCCCCTAGAGTCCATGCTCCACAACAAGAGAAGCCACTGCAATGAGAAGCCCGTGCACCACACTGAAGACCCAACTCAGCCAAAAATAAATAAATAAATTTATAAAAAAACAAAAAACAAAAAAACTACCTCATTCACAATCACATCAAAAACAGTAAAAAGGAATAAATTTATCCAAGGAAGTGAAAGATCTGTACAATATAAAGTACAAGACTTTGTTGAAAGAAATAAAAAAAAGATACAAACAAATGGAAGCACATTTTATGTTTGTGGATTGTTAAAAGGTCCATGCTACCCAAAGCAATTCACAGACTCAGTGAAATCTCTATCAAAATTCCAATGCATTCTTCACAGGAATAGAAAAAAAAAATCCTACAATTTTTTATGGAAACATAAAAGACCCGAAATAGCCAAAGCAATCATGAGGAAGAACAAAACCAGAGGCTTTTCTAAAAATGGTCCTAGGCATGCGGGCTTTAGTAGTTGTGGCACGCAGGCTCAGTAGTTGTGGCTCGCTGGCTCTAGAGTGCAGGCTCCATAGTTGTGGTGAACGGGCTTAGCTGCTGTGCGGCATGTGAGATCTTCCCGTACCAGGGCTCAAACCCGTGTCCCCTGCATTGGCAGACGGATTCTTAACCACTGTGCCACCAGGGAAGCCCAAGAGTAGATCTTAATTATTCCCACCACTAGAAGAAATGATAATTCTGTGATGCAATAGAGGTGTTAGCTAATGCTACAATGGCAATCGCACGGCAATATAAATGTGTCAAGTAAGTAAAAAAAAAAAAAAAAAAAGAATTCTGTTCCAGCTAAACTATCAACCCAGAGCAATGCTGAATAAAGATATTTCAGGCAGACAAAAGCAGACTCACTACCAATAAACCTTATTTAATGGAACTGCTAAAGTATGTACCTCAAAAATTCCAGAAGCAAGATCTGAAATGCAGAAAACAATGCCCAGAAAGAGCAAAGAAATAGCTAAACATTTAGGTAAATGAAAATAAAGGTATGTACTGCTGGCTTTGCAGTTAGGTGGGTTGGTAGTTAGGGATTCAGATGAGATTTTCCTGAGCTGTCCACAGTGCTAAATTCTGCCCTCAATACTGTTATAGGATAACTAGAACAGCCTGAGTGTTTTTAGCCATTCGTGTGTGTGTGTGTGTGTGTGTGTGTGCTTTCAAAGGGCTCATAAATGCCTGGCAATGTTTTCATTTAATTCACTGGTTTCTTGTTGTTCCTTTGCCAGAAACTTGCAGTGAGTTCATCTAGTTCTGAATAGTCAGCACCTGTTCTGCTTTACACACAAATTCTATCTACCAGGTGGTACAACCAGTAACAGATATTTCTAGGCCTAAGAAAATCATATGATCCTAGATTTGCAAATGAGAATCCACAATTAGTTATTTAGGTTTCAGAGAGAATTGGAAACAAAGATTGTGTTCAAATTTAAGGCCTCTTTTGACTGAGGGACAGTCACTTCATTTTTAATATTAACTGATAATTATCACAAGCCTATTGGTTTTAAAACAGTTAAATCCTAACCTTGCTACATAAGTCACCGAATTAACTTATTCTTTTCTTTCAGCCCAGAGTCTTGTAATTTTTTATGTTCAATGATGTATTGATAAAGTGAAAAGACTAAGAAGATAATTTTGACTATTGGATGGGAAAAGCAGGTTTCAGAATCCATAGAGCTCATGATAAAGTAGATTCTAAGGTGAATTAAGTTTTCTTTTAACTACAGTTACTGCTCATACAATGGCGATCTGTGTTCAACCAATGGGTTGTGATCTTAAAGACAAAAGAAACAAATGATCAACCCAAGTAGAATTATCTTCTAAAAAAATAAGTATGGAAGAAAGGGATATGTTCTAGCAGCTTTTCTAGTTCTGTGATAAAATTTTAGGTATAAAAGAAAATCAGAAATTTCATAAATTCTGCTATTGGAAAGACCACCTGACAGTCATCAGCCAATCAATCAGTCAGTACATAAGTAACTAAATAAAAAAGAGATAGGTGAAGTTGACTCTTCCAAATAACCAAGCTCATCTGGAAGAAGTTGCCTTCTTAATAAACTCAGGCTGGGCTTCCCTGATGGTGCAGTGGTTTCATCCCTGTTCTGAGAAGATCCCACATGCCGCAGAGCAACTAAGCCCATGCACCACAACTACTGAGCTTGCGCTCTAGAGCTCGCAAGCCACAACTACTGAAGCCCACACACCTAGAGCCCGTGCTCCGCAACAAGAGAAGCCACCGCACTGAGAAGACTGTGCTCACCGCAACAGAGTAGTGCATGCTCGCTGCAACTAGAGAAAGCCCACGTGCAGCAACGAAGAACCGACGCAGCCAAAAATAATAAATAAAAATAAATAAATTAAAAAGAAAACAACTCAGGCTTCTTCACTGCCTTCATATGCAGGGCATTCAGAACACATGCCAAACATTTATTTTTATTAGCCCTTCATTTGTTTAATTTCTTTTGACAGTTGTGGTTTTTTACAGCATACATGATATGACTAATTTATGTTTTCCTAATTGGACAGCTAAATATTCTTGTATATATTAATTTTGCACAGTGCCTAGATGTTTCCAGAGAACTCTAATAAACTAATTAAATAAACCAACACACAATCCAATTTATGATTCATCCATCATTCGTCTGCCACTGATTCCAATATCCCCTCGCTTCCCTGGTGTTCATGAATCAGCAAATATATTAGGAGAAAAACAACGCTATAATAATGCTTTGTATTAGATTTCCTGTACTGGCTGATAATTAATATTAGCAGATTATAATTCCATTAAAGAAATAGCTGTACGATATCCAACGTCCGGCTCAACACTTTTCATTTCGTGTTCTGAGGCAGACTAGCATGAGAATTACCAACTTAGGATAATGAAGTTTGTCAGTTTCATCCCCGCCCCCTATCTAATTACGGACAGGTGCCTTCAGTGTTCAGTGAAGAGAAGAAAAGGAGATCCTGTAACTCTTCTCATTTTTTGTGATTAGACAGTGAGTTTGAAGAGTGAAGATCGGTGTTTAGCCTTTCAGTTGCCTGGCAGCATAAGAATTTGCTTTCATTAATGCTTCCATTGAAATAACCCATCTCTTGCAACAGACAACCATTTATTCCTCTTACCAGAATATTAGTGTAAAATTCTGCAATATTTTGAAAATCTCCTTTGGAAATGTTTTACAGACAAGTAGATTATATGAGTGTCAGGGAGTGTATGAAATAAATTTATCTGGAAGTTTAACAATGTCTTAAATGTTTGTTGTTGTTAACAAAGCCCTAAATACGGTAATCTGCTCAAAGTGCTTAAAGACTCCCCACTTTAACTTTCTAGTCAACTGTGTTCCAAGGAGTTAGGCTAAAAATAGAGAACTAGAAATCCTGGTGATGATTATCTAAAATATAATCCCTAAGGATTAGAGAAGATGTAAAATTACCTGCAAAAAATTATAAAATAGATAAAATTTGCTTGCTCTACTTTGGTTTAAATATTTCTTTACCCCTGAACTTCCCTGGCCAAACTAAATTACAAATTTAACAGTCTCTGCTATAGAACAATCAGAAAGCCTCAGGGAAGCCTATATATTGCCATCTGCTGGTTGGTTTGCAGAGGTTTCATGATCTGTCTCTTTGAAGGTCACGTTCAAAATATAAAGCTCCACAAATAAACTTAATATTGGAAGGTGAGAAATGACCCATTTTGTTTGTGTGTTTTTAATTTAGATTTCCAAACCACAGCTTGAAAATCGGAGGTATTTAGCTGTGTCACAGATATGGTGGTTTTGCTGAGTGCCTTGTTAATCTCACCTCGTTGATTGCAGCTCTTCATTTTCCTTCAAGTCACTATGTATTTGAGCAGCCAGACCAAGAGTGAACAGAGACCAGGGACAGGGGAAAAAAAGAAAGAACTGCTGGCTAGCACCTGTAGGGAGTGACACCACTTATGAGACACATGTCTTGAGGCATTTCAAATTATTCTTGGCAGGTGTAACCTGAACAGGTCCTCAGCCAATGCCAGGGTGTCTGGCCATTATAATTAAAGTTACATTATAAAAACCTCCTGCTGTTTCCTTCTTCTGAAAAATGCTGACAGAAACGTCCTCCAACAACTATGACAGTGTTTCCAACACCTCTACATTTGCTATTCTTGTGGGCGCAAACAGCATCCACCTTTACATTAGTAACCACGCGAATTAGAGATGTGACCAGCATAACTGTACATGAGACAGGGCAGTGTGCCTTTGCGTCAGAGAGCGGCCTCTTCCCAGAGCAACAAGGAAAAGAAAGGCCATTTGATTTTTTAAAACTCAAAAGGGAAAACGTTTTTCTGAGCTAGGAATAAACTCAAACTATAATATCACAAGAAAGGATAAGGCATCAAGAAGGTTGGTAAAGCTTAGGGGTATAAGACTTCAGTGTGATACCAAAAGAAGTATAAAATAACTAATGTTATTTTATTTCATTTCATGGAAATTTTAAGAATTTAGTAGAGAGCTATGTGTCTGGAGTCGTTAAATACCTGGAAATAGACGGATAAATTACCTGACTTTTTTTTTTTTTTTTTTTAATTTTATTTATTTATTTATTTATTTATTTATTTTTGGCTGTGCTGGGTCTTCGGTTCGTGCGAGGGCTTTCTCTAGTTGCGGCAAGTGGGGGCCACTCTTCATCGCGGTGCGGGGACCGCTCTTCATCGCGGTGCGCGGGCCTTTTACCATCGCGGCCCCTCCCGTTGCGGGGCACAGGCTCCAGACGCGCAGGCTCAGCAGCTGTGGCTC
Organism: Balaenoptera acutorostrata; assembly: GCF_949987535.1. NCBI lineage: Eukaryota > Metazoa > Chordata > Mammalia > Artiodactyla > Balaenopteridae > Balaenoptera > Balaenoptera acutorostrata. The sequence goes on along the minus strand of NC_080066.1, from coordinate 6,292,383 downwards.
ACGGGCCCAGCTGCTCCGTGGCATGTGGGATCTTCCCAGACCAGGGCTCGAACCCGTGTCTCCTGCATTAGCAGGCAGATTCTCAACCACTGCGCCACCAGGGAAGCCCTTACCTGACTTCTTTAAGTCTCACAGTCGTATAACTGTAAATGAAAATGCATGCAATAATACTTAGGCACTTTATATCTAAACTTAGTACTCATAAGAACTAAAAACAGTGACAAAAGGTAGCAGCTGCTTTATAGATCAAAATACTAGCTTTCCCCATGACTAGAAGACAGTATTAGATACTTAAATAGTACAGATGAATTACTTAAGACACAAGAAATAGGAAATGTTATAACTTGCAATAAGACAGGAACGAACATTGAGAATTTGCTCTTGTAATTCTGTCTACCTTCCTCAGTCTTGAAGTGCCAGCTTTTCCAACTTTTCGTGAGACTGGCTGCAGACTTGTTTTGGCCATGGACTTGCAAAATGTTGCCATAAAGGGAATAGTCTTAAATTGTTAAACGTAAGCTAGTTCCCATCAGATTAAGTTGCTTTAAATAAAAAAGTTTTCTTTTTCTCTTAAATTTACTTATTTTATTTATTTTATTTTTGGCCGCGTTGGGTCTTCGTTGCTGCTCACGGGCTTTCTCTAGTTGTGGCAAGTGGGGGCTACTCTTGGTTGCGGTGCGCGGGCTTCTCATTGCAGTGGCTTCTCTTGTTGTGGAGCACGGGCTCTAGGCATTCAGGCTCAGTAGTTGTGGCGCACGGGCTCAGTAGCTCCATAGCATGTGGGGTCTTCCTGGACCAGGGCTCAAACCCGTGTCCCCTGCATTGGCAGGCAGATTCTTAACCACTGCGCCACCAGGGAAGCCTAAAAGTTTTCATTTTAATAATTTAAAAACTACATCATTCTTCATCCTTATATGTGCTCATGAAACTCTTGTCAGTGGTCATGCATTCTTTCCCACCAAAATGTTTATTGAGTACCTACTCTGTGCCAGAGATAGATCAAGGTTCTGGATATTGAAACATGAATAAGTAAGACACATTTTCACCCCTTATGAAAATTCTAGTGGGGAAGTCAGATAATGAAGAATTAAACAAATTGATGAATAACTAAATGAGAGATGTAAAGATGAACAAATGTATGAAACAAAAGAAATATTGAGCAGAGCTAAAGCAGGATGTTACCACTTAAAAGTGTGTGTACATAATCCCATAACAAAAAAAGCAATATAGCCTTGTGGAAAAACACCGTAGATGCACATATGTGCTTGAGTTTAAAGGCAATGGTCTTTGACATTTAGCCTCTGGGTATAAACTTCCTTTTTCATAAATTTAAGATAATAATTTTTGCTCATACTTCATGACCAAAATTCTGTAATGGGAATATTCAGTTTCATGACAAGGAGAAAAGGCTTAGCGTCCTGGAAGTTACCTACTTTTACACTATAGAATTTTGACACTGTCCCACCACTATATCTGGGTCCCTCTGTTTGACTTAGAGGCCCTTGACCACACTCAGGTCTTCAAGAACTATGTATCCTAACTATGCGTGTGAAGGGAAGGCTAAAATTCTAGACATGATTGGAGAAATTATATATAAAAACAAGACGATATGAAAAAAGGATAGAAAATACCAGGTATTTGTAAGGATATGAAGCAACTGGAACGTCATATTCTATTGGTAGGAGTGTAAACTGGCATGATCAGATTGGAAGGCTACTGGCAGAATCTACTGAAGCTTTGTGCACGTGCCCCCATGAGACACCACTTCGACGTCTAGCAAAATACCCAACAGAGAAAAGTATGTATTTGTTCAACAAAAGACATGAATTGGAATTTTCATAGCAGCCTGATTTTCTAATAGCCAAACACTATAAACCACTCAAATGTCCATCAGCAGTTGAATGGGTACATTGTGGTATATTCACAAGATGCGACACTACACAACAATGAGAATGAATACACTACAGTTATAAATGACAATATAGAGAAGTCGCACCAGATGTAATATTGAGCAAAACAAACCAGGCACAAAAGAGTAAGTATGATATGATTCTGTATATACAGGAAGCAGAAAAGCAAGAAGCAATCATTACTGGCAATAGGAGACAGAAATTCATTTGGGGTTTTGGGGAATGGAGGGGAGGAAGCTGAGAGCTTGAAGGTCACTTACTTTTCTTTGACTTTACTGAGTGCAGGTGACACTGACATTTGTTTCGTGAACTTTGATCCATATCTACACTTACACCTAACATACGTAAAAGTTTGTTCATTGTACTTCAATATATTTATTTAAAAAAGAAAAAAATACTAAGAAGCTTTAGAATTTCCAGGTTTCCTTGTCAGTCCTAAGAGTTAATACCCACCAAGCCAGTCTCAACTCCACAGTAACCTGCATCCTCTATGAAAACCATCCAATTCTGAAATCATTTAGTATGTTTTTCTTTGTCATTGCCCTTCCTTTACCCTTACCATACTTCATCCATTCACTGTAAAGTCAAACTGTGATAACGATTTGCGACTAAAGATCCATTATTTTAATTGACAAGTTTCCATAGCAGATTGCAGTATGTTACTATTTCTGTGATTTGTTCAGCAGACAGGAGTGCTTTGGGGGCTCTATTAATAGTAGTTTTAGAAATAGCAGGTGAGCAACTCTACTTCTGATGGAGAATAAATAGTAACTTTTGGATGGAACAGCTTTGGGAAATTGGGGGCCAGGGTGAAGTACCATGCTATTAAAAGACCTGCCAATATCAATGGAATAAACCAGTGCCTTCAAGTGCCTGCAAGGTTGCTTAAAATGGAAAATCTTCTCTCTACAGTCCAGTATGGCATTCAAGAGACTAGGACTAGTTGTATTCTTTTTGTCTTAAACAGTTCATACTTTGCATTACAATTTCACCTCTACTTGTAAGGATTCCCTTAAGTAGCCTTGTTAAGTCATGAATGAAGAAAATTCAGTTTCAGGCTATTTTTCAAGCCACGGGTGTCCAAACCCCACCATTCCCTCTGCCTTCTCCATCCGTTTTCCTGTTTTCTCTAGAATCATTAGAATGGAGTGATTGAACTCCAGTTTCACTCATGCTGGCATCCCGTGAAGTTCTTCCCTATGAGGCTAAACATCTGCCCAGGTATTTCCGTGTTCCATTTTGGCTGTGATGTTCTATGGTATAAAATATATGTCCCACTAAACTTCTTGTTAATGAAACAGCAGCCTGACAAGCTGATATCAGCAGACAGTCAGCAGTCTCAGAGTTCCAAGGTATCATTAGCTTTTCTGCTCTTCTGTAGGAGAAAAGTTAAACAAACTGGGGCAATTTGAATTAAGACTCAGACTTAAACATTAGTACACATTCACCACCTCTTAATTTTAGGGTCTATTAAGGAGTGTTACTGAGAACCGCCTGATATAAGGCAAAACAGGTTTAGGTGAGTATTGATACAACCTGTATCAACACAGTTTATCTTTTGGGACTAAGAATTGGGGCCATTGGTGTCAACATGATTTGACAGTTTATTCCAGGAAGATAAAACCTTAAATCAACATATTACTGTACTGTTTGCTACAAAAAATTCTTGCCAACCAATTTATCCAGGCTAACAGTTTGCTTCTGTGGGCGAACTGCTCTCCTACTGGGACAACAGATTGCACACTTGAGCAAACAGCTCACTTTTCAGAAGGCAGTTTACTTATCCAGACTTGCTATGGATACTTATCTTGCTGTATCTACAAATCCTAGGTATTTATGTCACAAATGTGTCCAATCCCATCATTTCCCTATCTTGAAAAACCTGCCTTCATTCACTTGAGCTCAATCCTCCAAACCATGTATTTTTTCCTGACTTCCTACATCTGATGCACTACTGGGACACTTCCTTCCTTCCTTCCATCTATCATCTATCTATCTATCTATCTATCTATCTATCTATCTATCTATCTATCTATCTATTGTCTATCTGGTTGGCCAAAAGTGCCTTCACTTTTTAAGTAAAAATAAAAGACACATTTTTCATTTTCACCAAGAACTTTATTGAACAATGTATTCACTGTTTTGCTCCACTACCATCTGCCATTTTTCAGGCAACTTCATAATTCCATCTTCCCAAAACTTTTTATCTTTTTGAGCAAAGAACTGTTCCAGGTGCCTTTTACAGTTTTCCAAGGAATTGAAATTTTTTTCCATTAAGAGAATTTGGTAAAGACCTAAATAAATGGAAATCCGAAGGTGCAATGTCTGGTGAATAAGGTGGATGAATCAGAACTTCCCAGCCAAGCTCTAACAGTTTTTGCCTGGTCATCAAAGAAACATATGGTCTTGCATTATCCTGATGGAAGGTTATGCGTTTTCTGTTGACTAATTCTGGATGCTTTTCGTCGAGTGCTGCTTTCAGTTGGTCTAATTGGGAGCCATACTTGTTGGATTTTGAAAATCGTTTGTTGAAAATCAAACGATTAATTAATCGTTTGATTTTCCGGAAGGAGCTCATAATAGAGGACTCCCTTCCAATCCCACCATATACACAACATCATCTTCTTTGGATGAAGACCAGCCTTCGGTGTGGTTAGTGGTGGTTCATTTCCCTTGCCCCACCATCTCTTCCGTTCCACATTATTGTACAGTATCCACTTTTCATCGCCCGTCACAATTTGTTTTCAAAATGGAATGTTTTCATTATGTTTAAGTAGAGAATCACACACAGAAATACAGTTGAGAAGGTTTTTTTCCGCTTAACTTACGTGGAACCCAAACGTCAAAGCGATTAACATAACCAAGCTGGTGCAAATCATTTTCAGCACTTGATATGGATGTTTTGAGTATGTTGGTTATCTCCTGCGTGGTATAACATTGATTGTTCTCAGTTAATGTCTCAATTTGATCGTTTTCAACTTCAACCGGTCTACCTGACCATGGAGCATCGTCCAGCTAGAAATCTCCAGAGTGAAACTTCGCAAACCACTTTTGACACGTTCGGTCAGTCACAGCACCTTCTCCATACACTGCACAAATCTTTTTGTGCATTTTGGTTGCATTTTTACCTTTCTTGAAATAATAAATCATAATATGCCAAAAATGTTGCTTTTTTCCTTCCATCTTCAATATTAAAATGGCTACACAAAAATTCACCAATTTGGATGTCTTTTTTTATTTTTTTAAATTTTAAAAATCTTTTTAACACCTTTATTGGAGTATAATTGCTTTACAATGTTGTGTTAGTTTCTGCTGTATAACAGAGTTAATGAGCTATATGTATACATATATCCCTATATCCCCTCCCTCTTGTGTCTCCCTCCCACCCTCACTATCTCACCCCTCTCAGTGGTCACAAAGCACCGAGCTGATCTCCCTGTGCTATGCGGCTGCTTCCCACTAGCTATCTATTTTACATTTGGTAGTGTATATATGTCAATGTTCCTCTCTCACTTCGTCCCAGCTCACCCTTCCCCCTCCCCGTGTCCTCAAGTCCATTCTCTACCTCTGCGTCTTTATTCCTGTCCTGCCCCTAGGTTCAGCAGAACCTTTTTTTTTTTTTTTTTTTTTTTTTTAAGATTCCGTATATATGTGTTAGCATACGGTATTTTTTTTCCTCTTTCTGACTTACTTCACTCTGTATGACAGACTCTAGGTCCATCCACCTCACTACAAATTAACTCCATTTCGTTTCTTTTTATGGCTGAGTAACATTCCACGATAAGTCTTTTTTAAAATGCACGCTGATATGACAGCTGTCACATACAATCTAACAAAATTGTTTTGAATGAAGTTAAAGACAACTAAGTGCTACTAGAGCCATCTTATGGAAAAAACTGAACAAACCTTTTGGCCAACCCAATATCTATCCATTTATGCACGCAGGCATCTATTCTTTCTCACTACATTAGGTGGGACAAACTTAGTTCTGCTCGATCAATAGGTTTTTCTGGTGGTTTCCTTGGGAGTCTACAGTCAACAAGCAACAGAAAGGAATTTTACTATATTATTATGAAGGCTGGGTTATCAATAACAACAAAACACTGTTGTATTTCAATCACAGTGAGTTCATGCTTAATGAACTGCTTTCTTTCATGAGTCTTCATCTTACTAGTCATAAATATTTTGGATGTTAAAAGTTGCTAGATATGTAAGCATCACCCAACTTTTTTTGATGGCTTAACTAAAAAGGAAAGAAGCTGTTTGATTCCATAAAAAGCATCTTAAATCAAAGGATTTGTGAAGGTGGGTCTTAATTAGCATGATTAATCAAGGAAAAATTAAATCTTATTCAATTTCTTTTCACCATGCAATTAAATTACAGAATTTTTAAGAAAATTAAATCTTTCAATAAAAAAAGAGAAGGTAGTCCAACCTCAACTGTGAGCTTATTTTTGAAATCCTACTCAGAATTGAAACAAAAAAAGCAATTTATCTGCCAGGTAATATGCATTAATTATTTAGTTTAACCTCCAAGAATTTGTGAAAAAATGAAAAGTATTAAAATAAAGCACATTCATTCCAGAAGTAATGAGACTTCAGTTACGTCTTTTTCCATGAAATTCCAGGCTCAACTCTGGGAAATATTTTTAAATTGTCTCCTCTCCTCATTAATGTCTACACATTACCCAAGGTGGAGATACTCAACTTCAAACTAAAGTAGTCATCTAGTTGCTCATATATGTGATGGTACTAGGGTACAAGAAAAATTTTGTATACTTCTTACTGCTATGATTGAAAAAGGAAATCTTTAAGACATTAATTAACTCACTCCTGGTCTGGGATGCATGAGAGTAATTATTGTTGAAAAGAGTTATTTTTGAAATTGGTCCTGCAGGTCTCCGTAACAACCTGATTGATGGTTTGACCACACAGACCCCTGAATGGTGCACCTGACATTATACCACTTGAGACTCAGGAGAAATGTTAAAAATAATTTCTATTTCAGAATGTCAAATTTATCAAGAAATAAGTCCACATTAAAACCTTTTGAAATGACTGAATGAGATTTTTAGGCCCTCAAATGATGTTGTTTGTGGTGATACCATGAAGTGTTCAGCTATATTTTTAAAAACTAAAAGAATTTTGATTTGGAGGGAGATCAAGATGGCAGAGTAGAAGCATACGGAGCTCACCTTCCTTCATAAACATATCAAAAATACATCTACGTGTGAAACAATTCCCACAGAAAACCAACTGAAAACAGAGGAGATCTCATATACAACCAAAGCTGCAAGAAAGATCCCCACATAACCAGGTAGGATGAAAAGAAAGAAAGAAAGAAAAAAAAAAGGGAATCAGGACAGGAAATGCACGCCTGGGAGGGAGCTGTAAAACAGCCCCAATGTCAGCCTGCTCACAGCGGGGCTCAGCCCGTGTGGTGGGCTTCGTGAGTGTGCACCCACTGTGGGTGGGGCTGATTATCAGGGCTCCCTCAGTGGCGGCAGGTCCAGGGGTGGCTCCAGCAGCGGAAGAGTTTTCTGGCACCATACCAGGTGTCCAGCAGCATTGTGGAATCCCACGTTCCCATCCCTGGCAGACAGCACCTGGGCAAGAATGCACAGTAGCTCCTTCCCCAGCGGTAGCACTCCAGTCCCACCTACCGCACATCCCAGCTTAGAACCAGATGTGGGGGCTTCTAATCCAACACCTGCAGAACAGACCCTGCCCCCGATAGGGCTGTGACAGCCAAAGAGCAAAGAGGGGGACTCACCCAATATCCACTGCAGGTTCTCATCACCACAATACCAAACACACCCCCTCTCAAGGGGACAATGACCAGCACACTCTAAGGAAAGACATGGCAGGCATCCATACCAAAAACAGCCCTCGCACCAAAAATACTGGACTAACACAGTCTACACAGGGAAGCTCCCACAGAAAAACAGCCCTTCAAGACCACAGTAGGTAACCACTTCTCCTAAATCCATAGTCAGAGAAATTTAAGTAAAATGGAAAAACAGAGAAACCACTCCCAATTGCAAGAACAAGAGAAATCCCCTGAAAGAACAAACAAACAACGAAACAAACCTCTCCAGTCTACCAGCGTTCAAAAAGGAGGTAATACAAATGCTAAAGGAATTAAGCAAGATTATAGGTAGAAATACGGATCACTGTAACAAGGAACTAGAAACTATAAAGAGGAACAAATCAAAATTAGACAACTCAATTACCAAGATAAAAACCAAGATAAGGCAATGAATAGCAGACTAAATAATGCAAAAGAACAAATAAGTTAGCTGGACTATAGACTAATGGAAATCACCCAATCAGGAGAGCAGACAAAAAGACAAAGGAAAAAAAATTGAAAATTGATGTCAGTGGAGTGTTAAAGTCTCCCACTGAGAGGTGCATGAATCCTTTGATACTTCAATTAAAAAATAATTTAGATTCAAATTTAATAAGAAAAATTTTGAGGGCTCTCAGAATTAAAATAATAATAATAATAAAATAGCAAGATAATCTATGAAGCCTAATTTATATAACTAGGTTAGATGCAGAGAATGTAACCTATCCACATATATGGGAACTTGTGTAAACACATCAGCTCCAAGTTACATTTTTTAGAATTAAACCTGTTGACTTGCCCTGACTAATAATTAACTTAGCTCCTTGCTTTGCTTAGACTATAAAGTTGCACTTTAATGGAGTCTACATGTTGAAAACCTCTACAAAAGCAAATGTTCTTTTTATTGAAATTGAAGTATAGTTGATTTACAATATAGTTTTAGTTTAGGTATACAGAAAAGTGATTCAGTTATACATACATATTTCTTCAGATTCTTTTTCCTTGTAGGTTATTACAAAATATTGAGTATAGTTCCCTACGCTACAGTAGGTCCTTGTCGGTTATCTATTTTATATATAGTAGTGTGTATATGTTAATCCCAGACTCCTAATTTATCTCTCCCCTCACTTTCCACTTTGGTAACCATAAGTTTGTTTCCTACGACTGTGGGTCTGTTTCTGTTTTGTATATAAGTTCATTTGTATCTTTTTCAGATTCCACATATTAGTGATATCCTATGATTTGTCTTTCTCTGTCTGACTTATTTCATTTGGTATGATAATCTCTAGGTATATCTTCGTTGCTGCATATGGCATTATTTTATTCTTTTTTATGGCTGAATAATATTCCATCGTGTAAATATACATCTTCTTTATCTATTCATCTGTTGATGGACATTTAGGTTACTTCCATGTCTTGGCTATTGTAAATAGCACTGCTATGAACATTGGGGTGCATTTATCTTTTTGAATTATGGTTTTCTCTGGATGTATGCCCAGGAGTGGGATTGCAGAATCATATGGCAGCTCTAAATTACAGGCCAATATTATTGATGAACACAGAAACAAAATCCTCCACAAAATACTAGCAAACTGAATCCAACAATACATTAAAAGGATCGTACGCCATGATCATGTGGGATTTATCCCAGGGATGCAAGGATTTTTCAATATCCACAAATCAATCAGTATGATATACCACATTAACAAATTGAAGAGTGAAAACCAAATGATCATCTCAATAGATGCAGGAAAAGCTTTTGATAAAATTCAACATCCATTTATGATAAAAACTCCCCAAAAAGTGGGCACAGAGAGAATGAACATACCTCAACATAATAAAGGCCATATATGACAAACCCACAGCTAACATCATACTCAACAGTAAAAAGCTGAAAGCATTTCCTCTAAGATCAGGAACAAGACAAGGATGTCCACTCTTGCCACTTTTATTCAACATGGTTTTCAAAGTCTTATCCACAGCAATGAGAGAAGAAAAAGAAATAAAAGGAATCCAAATTGAAAAGGAAGAAGTAAAACCATCACTGTTTGCAGATGACATGATACTACACATAGAATATCCTGAAGATGCTACCAAAAAACTATTATAGCTCACCAATGAATTTGGTAAAGTTGCAGGATACAAAATTAATACACAGAAATCTGTTGCATTTCTATACACCAACGAAAGATCAGAAAGAGAAATTAAGGAAACAATCCCATTTACCATCACATTAAAAAGAATGAAATATAGTCAGGGATCATATCCATGATCTTGGTATCATTAGCCTATTTATGACAAATGTCACATGTCCTACATGTTCCTGTGTAGAAATGAAGATATAATGTCCAGGCTTCCTCTTTTATGGTGGGCAAATTTTTTTTTTTGGCCATGCCACACAGCTTGTGGGATCTCACTTCCCCGACCAGGGATTGAAGCCAGGCCACGAAAGTGAAAGCACCAAATCCTACCCACTGGATCGCCAGGGAATTCCATGGAAAAATCATTTTGAAACAGTTTTGTTCTCTATCACTTTTCTCCAATTTGAAATATCTGAGAGACAGACTACTTTTTCTCTGCTGGATAAATAAAACAGTGTGCTGCTTACAAGAACAGAGATTAAACACAGACTGTCCTTAGCTGTTGCCTCTCTCATCGCTTCTATTTTCATGCCCCATATTTTCCCTTCTCTCTATTCATACAATTAATCAAGAAAGAAATATAAAACACAATATACAGCAAGGGTGCTTAGAGCTTTGTTTCTTAATTTATTTTTATTATTTTTTTAACATCTTTATTGGAGTATAACTGCTTTACAATGGTGTGTTAGTTTCTGCTTTATAACAAAGTGAATCAGCTATATGTATACATATATCCCCATATCTCTTCCCTCTTGCATCTCCCTCCCTCCCACCCTGCCTACCCCACCCCTCTAGGTGGTCACAAAACACAGAGCTGATCTCCCTGTGTTATGTGGCTGCTTCCCACTAGCTAGCTATTTTACATTTGGTAGTGTATGTATATCCATGCCACTCTCACACTTCGTCCCAGCTTACCCTTCCGCCTCCCTGTATCCTCAAGTCCATTCTCTAGTAGGTCTGCGTGTTTATTCCCGTCTTACCCCTAGGTTCTTCATGACCATTTTTTTTGTTTGTTTTTTAGATTCCATATATATGTGTTAGCATACGGTATTTGTTTTTCTCTTTCTGACTTACTTCATTCTGTATGACAGAACAAGTCGATCCACCTCACTACAAATAACTCAATTTCATATCTTTTTATGGCTGAGTAATATTCCATTGTATATATGTGCCCCATCTTCTTTATCCATTCCTCTGTTGATGGACACTTAGGTTGTTTCCATGTCCTGGCTATTGTAAAGAGAGCTGCAATGAACATTGCAGTACATGACTCTTTGAATTATGGTTTTCTCAGGGTACAGGCCCAGTAGTGGGATTGCTGGGTCGTATGGTAGTTCTATTTTTAGTTTTTTAAGGAACCTCCATACTGTTCTCCATAGTGGCTGTATCAATTTACATTCCCACCAACAGTGCCAGAGGGTTCCCTTTTCTCCACAACCTCTCCAGCATTTATTGTTTGTAGATTTTTTGATGATGGTCATTCTGACTGGTGTGAGATGATATCTCATTGTCGTTTTGATTTGCATTTCTCTAACGATTCATGACGTTGAGCATTCTTTCATGTGTTTGTTGGCAATCTGTATATCTTCTTTGGAGAAATGTCTATTTAGGTCTTCTGCCCATTTTTGGATTGGGTTGTTTTTTTTTTTTTGATATTGAGCTGCATGAGCTGCTTGTAAATTTGGGAGATTAATCTCTTGTCAGTTGCTTCATTTGCAAATATTTTCTCCCATTCTGAGGGTTGTCTTTTGGTCTTGTTTATGGTTTCTTTGCTGTGCAAAAGCTTTGAAGTTTCATTAGGTCCCATTTGTATATTTTTGTTTTTATTTCCATTTCTCTAGGAGGTGGGTCAAAAAGGATCTTGCTGTGATTTCTGTCATAGAGTGTTTTGCCTATGTTTTCCTCTAAGAGTTTGATAGTGTCTGGCCTTACATTTAGGTCTTTAATCCATTTTGAGTTTATTTTTGTGTATGGTGTTAGAGAGTGTCCTAATTTCATTGTTTTACATGTAGCTGTCCAGTTTTCCCAGCACCACTTATGGAAGAGGCTGTCTTTTCTCCTTTGTATATTCTTGCCTCCTTTATCAAAGATAAGGTGACCATATGTGCATGGGTTTATCTCTGGGCTTTCTATCCTGTTCCATTGATCTATATTTCTGTTTTTGTGCCAGTACCATACTGTCTTGATTACTGTAGCTTTGTAGTATAGTCTCAAGTCAGGGACCCTGATTCCTCCAGCTCCGTTTTTCTTTCTCAAGATTGCTTTGGCTATGCAGGGTCTTTTGTGTTTCCATACAAATTGTGAAATTTTTTGTTCTAGTTCTGTGAAAAATGCCATTGGTAGTTTGATAGGGATTGCATTGAATCTCTAGATTGCTTTGGGTAGTAGAGTCATTTTCACAATGTTGATTCTTCCAATCTAAGAACATGGCATATCTCTCCACCTGTTTGTATCATCTTTAATTTCTTTCATCAGTGTCTTATAATTTTCTGCATACAGGTCTTTTGTCTCCTTAGGTAGGTTTATTCCTAGATATTTTATTCTTTTTGTTGCATTGGTAAATGGGAGTGTTTTCTTAATTTCACTTTCAGATTTTTCATCATTAGTGTATAGGAATGCAAGAGATTTCTGTGCATTCATTTTGTATCCTGCTACTTTACCAAATTCACTGACTAGATCTAGTAGTTTTCTGATAGCATCTTTAGGATTCTCTATGTATAGTATTATGTCATCTGCAAACAGTGACAGCTTTACTTCTTCTTTTCTGAATTGGATTCCTTTCATTTCTTTTTCTTCTCTGACTGCTGTGGCTAAAACTTCCAAAACTGTGTTGAATAATAGTCATGAGAGTGGGCAACCTTCTCTTGTTCCTGATCTTAGTGGAAATGGTTTCAGTTTTTCACCATTGAGGATGATGTTGGCTGTGGGTTTGTCATATATGGCCTTTATTATGTTGAGGTAAGTTCTCTCTATGCCTAATTCCTGGAGGGTTTTTATCATATGGGTGTTGAATTTTGTCGAAAGCTTTTTCTGTATCTACTGAGATGATCATATGGTTTTTCTCCTTCAATTTTTAAATATGGTGTATCACATTGATTGATTTGCATATATTGAAGAATCCTTGCATTACTGAGATAAATCCCACTTGATCAGGTGTATGATCCTTTTAATGTGCTGTTGGATTCTGTTTGCTACTATTTTGCTGAGCATTTTTGCATCTATGTTCATCAGTGATATTGGCCTGTAGTTTTCTTTCTTTGTGACATCTTTGTCTGGTTTTGGTATCTGGATGATAGTGGCCTCGTAGAGTGAGTTTGGGAGTGTTCCTCCCTCTGCTATATATTGGAAGAGTTTGAGAAGGATAGGTGTTAGCTCTTCTCTCAATGTTTGATAGAATTTGCCTGTGAAGCCATCTGGTCCTGGGCTTTTGTTTGTAGGGAGATTTTTAATCACAGTTTCAATTTCAGTGCTTGTGATTGGTCTGTTTACATTTTCTGTTTCGTCCTGATTCAGTCTCAGAAGGTTGTGCTTTTCTTAGAATTTGTCCATTTCTTCCAGATTGTCCATCTTATTGGCATATAGTTGCTTGTAGTAATCTCTCATGATCCTTTGTATTTCTGCAGTGTCAGTTGTTACTTCTCCGTTTTCATTTCTAATTCTACTGATTTGAGTCTTCTCCCTTTTTTTCTTGATGAGTCTGGCTAATGGTTTATCTATTTTGTTTATCTTCTCAAAGAACCAGCTTTTAGTTTTATAGATCTTTGCTATTACTTCCTTCATTTTTTTTTCCATTTATTTCTGATCTGATCTTTATTATTTCTTTCCTTCTGCTAACTTTGGGGTTTTTTTGTTCTCCTGTCTCTAACTGCTTTAGGTGTAAGGTTAGGTTGTTTATTTGAGATGTTTCTTGTTTCTTGAGGTAGGATTGTATTGCTATAAACTTCCCTCTTAGAACTGCTTTTGCTGCATCCCATAGGTTTTGGGTTGTCGTGTTTTCATTGTTATTTGTTTCTAGGTATTTTTTTGATTTCCACTTTGATTTCTTCCATGATCTCTTGGTTTTTTAGTAATGTATTGTCTAGGTTCCATGTGTTTGTATTTTTTACAGGTTTTTTTCCCTGAAATTGATATCTAGTCTCATAGCATTGTGGTTGGAAAAGATACTTGATATGGTTTCAATTTTCTTACATTTACCAAAGCTTGATTTGTGACCCAAGATATGATCTATCCTGGAGAATGTTCCATGAGCACTTGAAAAGAAAGTGTATTCTGTTGTTTTTGGATGGAATGTCCTATAAATATCAATTAAGTCCATTTTGTTTAATGTATCATTTAAAGCTTGTGTTTCCTTATTTATTTTCATTTTGGATGACCTGTCCATTGGTGAAAGTGGGGTGTTAAAGTCCCCTAATATGATTGTGTTCCTGTAGATTTCCTATTTTATGGCTGTTAGTATTTGCCTTATGTACTGAGGTGCTCCTGTGTTGAGTGCATAATATTTACAATTGTTATATTTTCTTCTTGGATTGATCCCATGATCATTATGTAGTGTCCTTCTTTGTCTCTTGTAATAGTCTTTGTTTTAAAGACTATTTTGTCTGATATGAGAATTGCTAGTCCAGCTTTCTTTTGATTTCCATTTGCATGGAATATCTTTTTCCATCCCCTCACTTTCAGTCTGCATGTGTCCTAGGTCTGAAGTGGGTCTCTTGTAGACAGCATATATAAGGGTCTTGTTTTTGTATCCATTCAGCCAGTCTATGTCTTTTGGTTGGAGCATTTAATCCATTTACATTTATGGTGGTTATCAATATGTATGTTCCTATTACCATTTACTTAAATGTTTTGGGATTGTTATTGTAGGTGTTTTCCTTCTCTTGTGTTTCCTGCCTAGAGAAGTTCCTTTAGCATTTGTTGTAAAGTTGGTTTGCTGGTGCTGAATTCTCTTAGCTTTTGCTTGTCTGTAAAGGTTTTAATTTCTCTGTCAAAACTGAATGAGATCCTTGCTGGGTAGAGTAATCTTGGTTGTAGGTTTTTCCCTTTCATCACTTTAAATATGTCCTGCCACTCCCTTCTGGCTTGCAGAGTTTCTGCTGAAAGATCAGCTGTTAACCTTATGGGGATTCCCTTGTATGCTATTTGTTGTTTTTCCCTTGCTGCTTTTAATATATTTTCTTTGCATTTAATTTTTGATAGTTTGATTAATATGTGTCTTGGCATGGTTCTCCTTGGATTTATCCTGTATGGGACTCTCTGTGCTTCCTGGACTTGATTAACTATTTCCTTTCCCCTATTAGGGACATTTTCAACTATAATGTCTTCAAATATTTTCTCAGACCCTTTCTTTTTCTCTTCTTCTTCTGGGACCCCTATAATTTGAATGTTGGTGTGTTTAACGTTTTCCCAGAGGTCTCTGAGACTGTCCTCAGTTCTTTTCATTCTTTTTTCTTTATTCTGCTCTGCAGTAGTTATTTTCACTATTTTCTCTTCCAGGTCACTTATCCGTTCTTCTGTGTCAGTTATTCTGCTACTGATCCCTTCTAGAGAATTTTAAATTTCATTTATTGTTTTGTTCATCACTGTTTGTTTGCGCTTTAGTTCTTCTAAGTCCTTGTTAAACGTTTCTTGTATTTTCTCCATTCTGTTTCCAAGTTTTTGGATTATCTTTACTATCATTACTCTGAATTCTTTTCCAGGTAGACTGCCTATTTCCTCTTCATTTGTTAGGTTCGGTGGGTTTTTACCTTTCTTTCATCTGCTGTGTGTGTTTCTGTCTTCTCATTTTGCTTAACTTACTTTGTTTGGGGTCTCCTTTTTGCAGGCTGCAGGTTCGTAGTTCCCATTGTTTTTGGTGTCTGCCCCCAGTGGCTAAGGTTGGTTCAGTGGGTTGCGTAGGTTTCCTGGTGGAGGGGACTAGTGCCTGTGTTCTGGTGGATGAGGCTGGATCTTGTCTTTCTGGTGGGCAGGTCCACGTCCTGTGGTGTGTTTTGGGGTGTCTCTGAACTTAGTATGAGTTTAGGCAGTCTCTCTGCTAATGGGTGGGGTTGTGTTCATGTCTTGCTAGTTGTTCGGCATAGGGTGTCCAGCACTGTAGCTTGCTGGTCGTTGAGTGGAGTTGGGTCTTATGTTGAGATGGAGATCTCTGGGAGATTTTTGCCATTTTATATTACATGGAGCTGTGAGGTCTCTTGTGGACCAATGTCCTGAACTTGGCTCTCCCACCTCAGAGGCAGAGCCCTGACACCTGGCTGGAGCACCAAGAGCCTGTCATGCACACGGCTCAGGATAAAAGGGAGAAAGAAAAGAAAAGAAAAGAGAAGAAAGAAGATAAAATAAAATAAAGTTATTAAAATAAAAAATAAAAATAATTATTTAAAAAAATTTTAATAAAAAAAATAATAGAAAGAGCAACCAAACCAAAAAACAAATCCACCAATGATAACAAGCGCTAAAAACTATACTAAAAAAAACAATAACAAAAACAAAAAAACAGAGAGAACCCTAGGACAAATTGTAAAAGCAAAGCTATACAGACAAAATCACACACAGAAGCATACACATACACACTCACAAAAAGAGAAAAAGGGAAAACAATATATACATCATTGCTCCCTAAGTCCACCGCCTCAATTTGGGATGATTCGTTGTCTATTCAGGTATTCCACAGATGCAGGTACATCAAGTTGACTGTGGAGCTTTAATCCGCTGCTCCTGAGGCTGCTGGGAGAGATTTCCCTTTCTCTTCTTTGTTTGCACAGCTCCCGGGGTTCAGCTTTGGATTGGGACCCGCCTCTGCGTGTAGGTCGCCTGAGGGCGTCTGTTCTTCGCTCAGACAGGACGGGGTTAAAGGAGCAGCTGCTTCGGGGGCTCTGGCTCACCCAGGCCGGGGGGAGGGAGGGGTACAAAGGAGGCGGGGCGAGCCTGCGGCGGCAGAGGCCAGCGTGATGTTGCTGCAGCCTGAGGCGCGCAGTGCGTTCTCCCGGGGAAGTGGTCCCTGGATCACGGGACCCTGGCGGTGGCGGTCTGCACAGGCTCCCGGGAGGGGCGGTGTGGAGAGTGACCTGTGCTCGCACACAGGCTTCTTGGTGGCGGCAGCAGCAGCCTTAGCGTCTCATGCCCGCCTCTGGGGTCCGCGCTGATCGCCGCGGCTCCTGCCCATCTCTGGAGCTTGTTTAGGCGACGCTCTGAATCCCCTCTCCTCGCGCACCAGGAAACAAAGAGGCAAGAAGAAGTCTCTTGTCTCTTCGGCAGCTCCAGACCTTTTCCTGGACTCCCTCCCGGCTAGCTGTGGTGCACTAGCCCCTTCAGGCTGTGTTCACGCCGCCAACCCCAGTCCTCTCCCTGGGATCCGACCGAAGCCCGAGCCTCAGCTCCCAGCCCCCGCCCACCCCGGCGGGGGAGCAGACAAGCCTCTTGGGCTGGTGAGTGCTGGTTGGCACCGATCCTCTGTGCGGGAATCTCTCCGCTTTGCCCTCCGCACCCCTGTGGCTGCACTCTCCTCCATGGCTCCGAAGCTCCCCCCCTCCGCCACCCGCAGTCTCCGCCCACAAAGGGGCTTCCTAGTGTGTGGAAACCTTTCCTCCTTCACAGCTCCCTCCCACTGGTGCAGGTCCCATCCCTATTCTTTTGCCTCTTATTTCTTTTTTCTTTTGCCCTACCCAGGTACGTGGGGAGTTTCTTGCCTTTTGGGAGGTCTGATGTCTTCTGCCAGCGTTCAGTAGGTGTTCTGTAGGAGCAGTTCCATGTGTAGATGTATTTCTGATGTATTTGTGGGGAGGAAGGTGATCTCCACGTCTTACTCTTCTGCCATCTTGAAGCTCCTCCTGTTTCTTTAAATTCTAATTTTAGGTCAAAAGCCTTTTCTATATACTGTACAGAAGTGCTATCAGTCCAGAAACTTGGACGCTAATCACAGGTGTCTCCCTATCCAATGCAGAGAAGTATTATTTTTAAAAAATCTGTCTTTGTTTATGATATTTGGTATTTTAATTGCTTTTACAATCCCTTTTTTTCTAAGTAAAAAATAATAAACACTCATTCTGGAAATACGTAACAGTTTTTAAGCTTAAAAAAAATCACTTATAATCCCATCACTCTAAAAACAGCCACTGTTAATACTTTGATGTACACTCCTCAAGCCTTTACTTCTACCCACATATGCAAATGGAGATCACACAGCACATAGTTATATAACTTGCTTTTTTAACTTAATATTATCAGAAGAGTTTTAAATTCTCATTGAGCTTCAACAACCATCAACACTTTGCCAATATTGTTTCATCTATTACTCCACTTCCATTGGGTGGAGGTGAGGGGAATCACTAGAGTATTTGAAAACAAATCCCAGAAATCTTTGCAATTTATTTACAAATATATAAGAACTTAGCTCTAAGATTTAAGGTATTTTAAAAACCTAACCACAGTCCCATTGTCACTCTACCAAAATAAATGCATAACTATTATAATTCCTTAATATCAACTGAAATACAGCCCATGATAAACATAGCCTGTGGTCTCAGAAATGTCTTTAATTTATATCAGAATCTAAACAAGTTGTATAGATTGTATTTTGTTGATTTGTCTCCTAAAATTCTGTAACGTATATCACAATGTTCTCTTCTTTATTTTTCTCAATGACATTTATTTATTGAAAAGAATGAGTCATCTATTCTGTAGACTTTCTCAAGTGATGAACTTTGGTAATTGCCTCTTCATAGTGCCATTTAACTTGTTTTTCTGTCCTTTGTATTTCCTGTAAAGTGGTAATTGGATCTAGGGCAGTCTTTCCCAAACAATTTTCTGCAATGATGAAACTGTACTATATCTATACTATCCAAAATGTTAACCACAAGCTACATGTAGTTTTGAGTACTTCAAATGTGGCTAGAATGAACTTTGAACACGTTAAATTTAACTTTAATTTTAAATAGACATATGTGGCTACTTCATTTTTTATCCCATTCTAAAACATTATCATTTTAACTTTACATCATAAATTTCAAGTTTTCTTAAATCTTATTTAGAATACAAAGCAAAATTACTTTTAAAATTACTTATTTTCTTGTGGTTAATCATTTCTAAATTTATAATCATCTATGCAACTTCATTTTTATTGTTTATGTTGCATATTGTTTTCCTAAGCCTCTGTGATGATTTTTATTTATTCACCTTTAGATGAGGAAGGCTTTCAAGGGAGGGTATTTGTCCATTAACTAGATTGGTTGAATCCTTTGTTCCCTCTCAATATCTACAAAGATTTTTAATCAGGAGGGGTTATTTTTAATGATAAACTGTCACTACCAGTTTAGTAAATCAATATTTCGAGGAAAGGAGATAGGAATGTGGTGACATGAATATCGTTGCAGTAAAATGTTTTTTGAGAAATGGAAAGCTAAAGCATATACAACTTACAAAACAGTTAAACTGACTAGAAACCGCAAGCTACAGTGAACAAACTGTTCAAGCACAGCCGGTTTCTACCAGCCTCACGTAGTGTCCCAAATGATTGATACCTGGCTGAGGTAGTGTTTCTCAGGTTTCCCCATTGTAACATTACCATCCCCTTCTCCATGCTGCATGGTCTTTGGAAGGAAATCACTATGCCCAGCCCACATTTAAGTGGCGGAGAGTCGTGCTTCCCCTCCAGGAGGATCATATATCTACATAAATTATTTGGAAATATTTTTGCATGGGAGATTTGTTTCCCCCTCACATATCCTTTGACCCAATTATTTATTTGTATTCATACGGACTCACGGGTATTTATTTTATACCTTGGGTTAAATTAATTAATTAATTAATTTATTTATTTATTTCTCAAATTATTCTAGCTTTGGCCATTGGGAATTATTTTAGCTGGCTCCTGTGTCCCTTTGGCATGCCCTATCACTATGGGCTTTTTTCCTTTTAGTATTTCCTTATTTTCTGGAACTCCAGGCTCATTTTGTATATTTGCTGCCCCAGTCCTAGAATTAACCATTTCACCAAGGAGCCCTGGTTCCTTTTACTGGAAAACAGTATTAGAAACCAAGATCTGGATACTAGTATTCTTATTGCTACTGGACCTTCAGATGACAGAGCAAGGAAATATATGTGTATAATCTAACATGTGTATATACACATATCTATGAATATTTCCATATGTAACAATTTGTATAAACATCCAGATAAACATGAATTTATACTGATATCTCTAACTCTAATCAATTAGCACATGGATTATTCCAGCCTCTTCCTCTTGGCTATACATAAATTTTCACTCCTGAGGTATCTTTTTGATCCATCATCCACTCTGGGTTCATGATGCAGTCGTGCCTGGTGTCTTTCCTAATGTTGTTACCTGCCATGTGTCTGAGTGACATCATGATGACTTTCTACTTGGCGTAGTGCCTGCTCAAATCCGGAGCCATTGGTGCAGTTGCTTTCAACAGAAACTGATTTCTACTGTTAAGTGGATTCCATGCGGTATGTTTCCAGCCCCTCCAGTTGCCCATCCTTGTCTCCAGACACCAAGGAATCCTCATAGTAATGTTCTGTTAGGAAGTACTCTACTGATATCTGTGACACTAGTCAAATTGCTATGGGAAAAAAGGTCCCTTGGGGGTCTTATCTGTGGTTCAACCTGTGGTTGGAGGGTTAGACACCAATGATCATGCTGTTACCATAATCCAAACTACATATATCTCATGTCATTAGGCTCTAAGCAGAACGGATTCAAGTTGTTTTCTTTGTTTACAAGTGTCCAGACGCATATCCCCTCTGGGATGGGTCACATTAAGGAATCAGGAATACAGGAAGAATCTCCTCTGTAATGACCCAGCTTGAAATAATCCTAAATTAAAGGCAAATGTGTGTTGTTGAAATATTAGTACACTGACCTTGTAAGTGGGATAGTAAGGTTGGGCACATTTCAAGATTTATTCTGAGAAGCTACATTCAAATTCCAATTCAATCCCTATTTAATAAAGGGAAAAATGCACGTGGGAAATGCCCTACATTTCACCTTATAATGATGGTTGGATTTCTAGCTCTTGTCCTTTTTGCCTCTCTCTCAGCCACTGATTTCCTGCTTCTTGAATTGCTTTTCTCTTTTCCTCAGCATATTATTACTTTGACCAGATTTACCTCGTGCTTCTCCAATAGAGCTCTATCTCTACTTCACCCATGTCTCACTTTCTAGTCTCTCTGATAAGCAGTGCCTTTCTTCCCTTTCCTCAGAATTAATTCTTCCTTTTAAGTAAGAACAATTCTCATAGTCCCAAGGTACAAGTGAGTAGGTCCTAACCATTCCTACTGCCTTGCTTAGATTCGAAAGATTTTATGATCCCTAATCCTCTGCTTTGTTGCAACATACCATGTGGCTTTTGCTAATGTTGAAAGTAACAATGTGTTTTTAATCTAATTTACTAATGTGGAACAGCTTTCTTCTGAATCACAGTGGTGTAACCATTGACAACCAGGGCTTTGGCTCACGTTGAGCGTGAGTGCGTAGGATCAGGAAATAAAATTTTCCAGTAGCTCACTATCCCAATTTAATCTCCATCAATCTTAGTGAATTAATGAGCAAGTAGTAACAGGCTAAATCAGTAAATGTTTATGAACAATGATGTGGTTTCTTTGAATGTTTATCATTCAAAAGCCAGGCCACTGTGTTCAGCCAGGCTTTTATTGTTGTTCTCACTTCTTTTATTGGATTATTTTTAAACTGTGTACACAGAGCAAGTGGTTATTCAAACCATTCTTCATGTCCTCCATATCACTCTCATTCTAACAGCTAACGTACCCTTATTCACCTGAAACTCATTTTTTTCCCCTCTAGATCTATGCTCTTGTGCTTATTTTCAGAGAAGAGGTGCCTTACATTCTTTCTCAAATGAATCCCCTCTATCTTCACTCTTTCTGCTATGAGCCCCCCTTTGGGGACATCTACAGCAATTCTTTCTGCTCTCTTTTCTGCTTTGAAAAAAACTCAAGTCTTCCTTGGTTTGGGGGGAAAAAAAGAAAAGCATGACCATTTTGAATTTTCTGTTTTTTAAAAATAAATTTATTTTATTTATATATTTTCGACTGCATTGGGTCTTAATTGCTGCGTGCAGGCTTTCTCTAGTTGCGGCAAGCAGGGGTTACTCTTCCTTATGTGCGCGGGCTTCTCATTGCAGTGGCTTCTCTTGTGGAGCATGGGCTCTAGGCACACGGGCTTCAGTAGTTGTGGTGTGCAGGCTCAGTAGTTGTGGCTCACGGACTGTAGAGCGCAGGCTTAGTAGTTGTGGCACATGGGCTTAGTTGCTCCGCGGCATGTGGGATCTTCCCAGACCAGGGCTCAAACCCTTGTCCCCTGCATTGGCAGGCGGATTCTTAACCACTGCACCACCAGAGAAGTCCTGAATTTTCAAGCTAGCATTTTATTCTCCTTGTGTTTGTTTCCAGTATCTTAGAACCCAGTTTTCTATTCCTTATCCCCCATTCTCTTTAACATCCTGAAATCTGGCTTCCCTCCCCATCATTGGTCTGACAACACCCCTGCAGAGGTCACCAATAGCTTTGTCATCAATTTCATGACATCCTGACTGCTCATCATCTCTGTCTTGAGCTTCTTCTTTTGAAACTGCTCTCCTGGTTGGTTTCCATGACACAATAATGCAGTCTTGCCTTTACCTCATTGTTTCCCCCTTTCCAATTTCTTTTTTTAATCTCCTGGCTCACTCACTATGGCTATTTACAAAATTAGTCCTCATTAATTCTGCTCTCCCTTATCTATGCTTTCTCCCACATATAAACTCATCCACATCCAACAATTTAACCATGGGGATAATTTAAGGTCTATATCTGTAGGCAAGTTCCATGTCCTGAGTTCCAGCTCTGGATTACCTACTGGGCATTGTTATTCGGTAGCACCCCTTCACCTCAAACTCAGAATGTCTAAATTGGAAATAATTTTCCTTCTCTAGCCCCTAAATTGGCTCATTTTCTTATTTCTCTGTTTCTGTTAGTATTTTTATCATTTTGCTAGATGCACAGACTATCCAACACCTCAGATTTTTGTGTGTCCTTATTTCTGTTTCTGCCCGTATCACCCAGATCTCCACAGTTCCAGTCTCATGGCTTCTACTGGAATCCACAGATTGCTTCCTGGATGCCTGGATTACTGTCATAAACACCTAAGCCAGAGCCCCTATTTCCAACTACTTTCTATGTAGAAATGCACTTGCAAACTGAGATGATCCTAATTTTCTTAAAGTAACACTTTTATCCTACAACCAGCTCTTTTCAAAAAGAATACATGGCTTCCTTATTGCCTGTTCAGGAGAGACTTAACTATGGAAGACCTTGGATGACAAGATAAAAAATAGGGGAAGACTTTTAAGGGTTTTTATTTGGGAAACTATGGGAAAATAAAGAAGAAGAAGAAGAAAGAAATTTAGTTTGCTTTAATTATATTGTGACAGGCAGGTTAGAGAAGGTGAGCCTGGAGGCAGGCATATCATCTTGGAATTCTTGCGGTTGTCTTTGAATGAAATGATGGATAAGAAGTTAAAGCGGCATAGTGGAAGGAGCAACCTAAGAAAGACTGGAAAGAGAAACCATCGAGTGCTGGGGATTTGACTGGTTGTGGGGGTGAGAGAAAGGGAAAAACTAGAAACAACTTCCAGTTTCAAGGATGGTGATCTGTAGGGCTGTGGGAAAATTACATTTATAGGAGAAAAGGAAAATACAACTATTTGGAGATAGAGAAACTTTGTGATTTCCATTTGAAATATAGCGTGTTAATGATTTCATCACATAAATATGTGATACAGACAACTTGAGATACATTAGGAATTTTAAAACATAGGATTCCTTCTCTGGAAAATTTTCATGGTCTTCCGTGAAAAAAAGTCATTATAGAGCCGTATAAGGGCACTCGTCCTTTATACCTGGAAGGGTGTTCTGCCACTTTCAGAGCAAGTAGGAACTACAGATTTCAACCACATATCGAGTTCAGAAAGAATAATCACAAACAAGAATAAGTTATCAAAATTATGATAAATCTAGAAGAGATGTCCTTACACGTGATAGCATTTCTCTCTTGTTTATTCTGGGGTGAATCAAGGAAGTATGGAATTATTAATTCATTCTCATTATTTGTATGCCAAGGAATGTCAGATATTTTTTTATGATATTCACACTCACCACTCTTACTCCCCACAAATTCATTCATTACTCCCCCTGTTCACTTTGTCATCGTGTTGAGTACACAATGGGGATTTCAAGGTTTTTGTGTTGTTAAAACAATGCTTTTTGTAAAGATAAAAACACACACACAAACACATATAGATCTCTATCACCTACACATGCAGAGTTGTCACTCTGGCTTTATGTGCCCTTTTCAAAATTATTTGTTTCATAAGTAAAATTTAAACAATTTTATACCTGCACCACTCAAGCAGACTGGATCCTATCTAGGCTTTTAGATAATTTCAGCCCAAGTTCTAGAAGAAAACGGTTACACATCTGATACGAGTACCTGATAGAAATGTAGGGTAGATGGGAAGAGAGGGAGAGCGACGGCCCAAGGTCTTACATCAGTATTAACCATTCCACTGTCCAGGATACTCACAAGCAGAAACACATGCTCTACACTTGGGTCCCGTGAGACTGGTCCTCCAGCCTAGGACACACTCTCTAAGATGGGTAGAGACACATACACTATAACTCTAAGACCCAAATATGTTCACTTCTAGGACCATGAAGGCTTCCAATTGCCCAAATAGCTTCATGAAGGCCATCACGTATGTCACTGTCCAAAGCAGGGTTTCTACAACATCTGTCTTTTAGGGGATACCAACTCATTTGCCAAATTTCATTGAAATGTCACAGATAGCCATCTGGAAACTTATCACATGCACATGCCTATAGATGTAGATGCAGATGTATATATGATCCTATACCACACACACAGTATTTTTTACCTGCTTCAAGTAGTAGCCTTGTTTCTCTGTTGGTCTATAGTCTGCTTTCTAACTACAGAGAGATAAGCCCCTTTGCATCTTACTGTACATGAAGGATAAAGATGTAAGAACTAATAGAGCTCAACACAAGTCAAACTTCAATCTAAACATATTCATCCAAATGTCCAAAGGGGAGAAAACATTCTGGAAATGCGATCAGAATCATCTTTCAGTGTAAGGTATAGTTCTTCAACGAGAATGAATATTAATTTCCTCTGAACCTCCTGTAAAAACTTACTGGTTCTTTGTCCCATCTCTCAGGCCCCAACAAATCTAGCAACATAGTAGCCTTAAGATATTAATGGTTCATGATTATTTCTAGTTTATTCTTAGAAAACTTTATTTCTCAATTTTAATAGTACATTTCATGTCTTAATTAATGAGATGAATAATATAGATGGATGGGTTATTGCAAAAGATATTGGGTATAAAGCCCATAAATTCCTTTGCAGTGTACTCAAATATTCCTAATATATCAGCTTTATCAATGTTACTGACCTCCTTAACAAACCATCTTTTGGTTTCATTGATTTCTCCTACTGTTTTTCTGTTTTCATTTCACTGACACCTTCTTTGTTATTTAAATATAGGTGGCCTCCTTCACCTACATTTAAGTGGGACCTTGCATTTGAAATTCAGTAATTGCCTTTAATTAGCCTGCTCTTCAATCCTGTGTAACTTTATAGCTCATACATGCACCACCAAATCTCTCTCCACTAGGCTACCATCTGATGTGAAACATAAATATAAATATGAATACACTTGTATGGATAAAACTATATTGAAGCAAATAAGTCCTTCAGCCTCTCAGTTCCCTCCAATCTGCTTCATTTACCTTTTCCTCTAGCAGACTGGGGAGCTTTCAAAGATGCCCATGAAAGACAAAAGGCAATCTTACTTCTTTTCTTAGAGGTTATGTAGAAAGAATATCACTGTACTCAATCAAGAAAAAAAATCAAGAATGTGTTTCTGCACGTTCTTTCCTGGGCCCGTGTTAATGATGGTGTAAAATTTGGTTGACAGTAACATGGAATAACCATGGTCTTACCTTACCCTTTGGACAGCCAACAGTATCTCAAATTACCGCAAGGCCTTTTCAGGGTCAAGTTGTCCATCATTTCAAATTTAGCTGCAGGTCTCTTTCCCTTAAAGTTGAAGGGAAAAAAAAATGTCAACTTCAGGTTGCTGCTCAGCAGCTTTTGAAAAACAAACATTAATTACATGCCTATTCTGTGTCAGGTACTGCCTAACAATATGTATTATTTCCCCCAATGTTCCCAACTTCGGTTGAGGGAAGTTGAGTCATCAGGACCCACTTTTCATTGTCAAGACACTTTGTAATCTCTGAGTAATTCAAAAGAAAAAGACCAATGTGCCTAGAAATAACTTGGGAGGTTTTATTTTCTTTGTATAGCTAAAGAACCACATGCAAGGCTGTCAAGGCTGTAGATTTTAATAGGACTTGTATAGACCACAAAACCCTTTCCAGTAGCAGAGTATTACTCAGACCATTTTTCCACTTTCAGCTCTGTGCCAAGACAACATCTTAACCACCCACAGCATATGACAGGGCTGGAGGGATCACCCAGGAGAGACAGGTCAAATCACTGCCACTGCTCTACTTGCCAGACCTTCTTCTTGTGATTTCTTAACGTCTTCCAACACTGTTCTATAAGATGTCTTAGCACTTGTGTTTCTCCCCAAAGCCATCTTCCATTGATACAAATATCCAGAATCACTAGATCTTACCAAATACGTGAAAGGCAAAAAGAATTTTAAGACCAAATGTAGTATGGGTTACCCACTGAGGCCTTGACTGAATAAAGAAAAACAGAGAAATATACTATTGCTCAAACCAGAAAGGCAGGAAGCTGGAATGCTGCCTAAACCCAGGACAGTAAACATTCTAGACTCAAACTGCTTATGTGGGGAGCACATAACACTCCCCTAATTGTGATGCAGGCCTTGAATCTCCTTCTACTACCTATATTATGACCATAAATGCTTACTGTAATGATAAAAATTCATGTGACTTATTTCAAGTGGAATTTTGACCTGAGAAATGAATGCTCCATTTCTGAATAAGAACTCTCTCAATGAATACTGTCATAACTTGAGTTTCACACTCTTTTGTTCTGAATTTCAGATTGACCCTGCATAAAATTTTTATTAATGAACCTCTTTCTTTTATTCTAAGTGCACACACCAGAATCCATGCCCAACCCTTTGTTGTCTTTCTTCAGTAAGCTCCACTGTATACCTGGCATGAGCTAATTTAAAATTCTCATTTGACCTGATAAAAAAGAAACCTGACCAATTGCAGAGAATTTTTGTATCTTTCTTTTACTTCCTGTGGTATCTTGGAAAACAGTTTCTCCTTTAGCTTAAGAAATGAATTTTAAAATGGTAAAGGCAGTATCGTGTACCTTTTATTTATATTACACACTTGTACTGGGTTGGACATAAAATGACATCCTACAGCTTTATCTATTTTGCCCTTTCCAGAACTTATGAAAGAACCAGTTAAAGTCTGGTGGAATTTCTGTTTGTCTAGGCCTGTCCATAGTTGATATGCTTTTGAGGATCTGAGTATGGAAAGTAAGTTGTGTTATATCCAGTGTTCTAATCAAGAGAAGGTCATAAATGGCAGGTTTTCTGTGCCATTGGTATTGGTGGACACATTACTTCTGTTCAGTTATAGAAAATAATTTTTCAGTTAGAAATCAGGAGAATGTTGTTTACAGTTAAAATTGATTTAAAAAAAATAGAAGCATAATGTTAGAGACTGAAATTCTGCTCATGAAGTAGATTGATGACTTTGATGCAAATGATCATTTCCCTAAGATCTAGAAGAGAGAAATTTGGGATCCTAACTGAAGCATTTTTTTCTCAAATGTGCCATTTGAGAAATGTTAAATTAATGTATGTTCAGACATTATTAACGAGAATATAGGACTATAGTTCTTACCAGGCTTCTCCCTTGACTGGGTAGATGAACAAGACTGTGGTTTCTCCTTGTCTCCAAAAATAAAAGTTTATTGAATACTTAGTAAAGGATATGGGGGAAGAGCACTGTAAACCTCTCAGGGGCCCAATGTCACAGGTACTTCTGTATGTCTGGCACCTGGCACATCTGACACAAAATATTACTTAGTGATTTTCTTTTAAATTGTTCTGGAATGACTGAGAAGAACAAAATATTGTTCTCTCAAATAGTCTATAATCTTACTGAATACCTTGAACATGAACCAAAAAAAGAGTATGAAAACAAACTGTAAGGAAGAAAGTATATTCTAAACAAAGTAGGAGGCATAACCCCCCCACCAAGATTTCAGACAACACTACAAAACTACAGTAATCAAAACAGCATGGTATTGGCACAAAAACAAACATACGGATCAATGAACAGAAGAGAGAGCCTAGAAATAAACCTACACACCTATGGACAATTAATCTTCAACACATATAAGTCAATGAAGTTAGAACACACCTTCACACTATACACAAAAATAAACTCAAAATGGCTTAAAGACTTAAATACAAGAAAAGACACCATAAAACTCCTAGAAGAGAATATAGGCAAAACATTCTCTGACATAAATCATACAAATGTTTTCTTAGCTCAGTCTTGAAAGGTAATAGAAATAAAAGCAAAAATAAACAAATGGGACCTAATCAAACTTATATGCTTTTGCACAGCAAAGGAAACCATAAACAAAATGAAAAGACATCCTATGGACTGGGAGGAAATATTTACAAATCATGTGACCAACAAGGGCTTAACTTCCAAAATAAACAAACAGCTCCTACAATTCAGTAACAAAAAAACAATACAACTGAAAAATGAGCAGAAGACATAGACATACATCTCTCCAGAGAAAACATACATGTACATACATGAAAAGGATTATACATCAAGATCAAGTGGGATTTATCCCAAGGATGCAAGGATTTTTGAATATCCACAAATCAATCAATGTGATACACATTAACAAACTGAAGAATAAAAATTGTGCGATCATCTCAGTAGATGCAAGAAAAGCTTTTGATAAAATTCAACATCCATTTATGATAAAAACTCTCCAGAAAGTGGGCACAGAGGGAACATACCTTAACATAATAAAGGCCATATATGGCAAACCCACAGCAAACATCATACTCAACAATGAAAAGCTGAAACCATGTCCTCTAAGATCAGGAACATGACAAGGATGCCCACTCTCCCCAGTTTTATTCAACATAGCACTGGAAGTCCTAGCCATAGCAATTAAAGAAAAGAAAAAGAAAAGAAAAAGAAAAGGATTCCAAATTGAAAAGGAACAAGTAAAACTGTCACTCTTTGCAGATGACATAATTCTATACATAGAAAATCTTAAGGACACCACCAGAAAAGTACTAGAGCTCAATGATGAATTTGGTAAAGTGGCAAGATACAAAATTAATATACAGAAATCTGTTGCATTTCTATACCCTAACAACAAAGTATCAGAAAGAGAAATTAAGGAAATAATCCCATTTACTACTGCAAAAAAAATAATAAAATACCTAGGAATAAATCAAATTTACTATCTTAAGTATCATCAACATAGGGCAGACAGCAGAAGCAAGAAGAACTACAATCCTGCAGCCTGTGGAACGAAAACCACATTCACAGGAATAGACAAAATGAAAAGGTAGAGGACTATGTACCAGATGAAGGAACAAGATAAAACCCCAGAAAAACAATGAAATGAAGTAGAGATAGGCAACCTTCCAGAAAAAGATTTCAGAATAATGATAGTGAAGATGATTCAGGACCTTGGTAAAAGAATGGAGGCAAAGATCAAGAAGATGAAAAATGTTTAACAAAGACTTAAAGAATTAAAGAACAAACACTTAGAAGAATTAAAGAACAAACTAACAGAGATGAACAATACAATAACTGAAATGAAAAATACACTAGAAGGAATCAATAGCAGAATAAGTGAGGCAGAAGAACGGATAAGTGACCTGGAAGACAGAATGGTGGAATCCACGGCCGTGGAACAGAATAAAGAAAAAAGAATGAAAAGAAATGAAGACAGCCTAAGAGACCCCTGGGACAACATTAAATGCAACAACATTTGCATTATAGGGGTCCCAGAAGAAGAGAAAAATAAAGGGACTGAGAAAATATTTGAAGAGATTATAGTTGAAAACTTCCCTAAGATGGGAAAGGAAATAGCCACCCAAGTCCAGGAAGTACAGAGAGTCCCAGGCAGGACAAACCCAAGGAGAAACACACCGAGACACACAGTAATCAAATTGACAAAAATTAAAGACAAAGAAAAATTATTAAAAGCAACAAGTGAAAAACAACAAATAACGTACAAGGGTACTCCCACAAGCTTAACAGCTGATTTCTCAGCAGAAACTCTACAAGCCAGAAGGGAGTGGCACAATATATTTAAAGTGATGAAAAGGAAGAACCTACAACCAAGACTACTCTACCTGGCAAGGATCTCATTCAGATTTGACAGAGAAATCAAAAGCTTTACAGACAAGCAAAAGCTAAGAGAATTCAGCACCACCTAATGAGCTCTACAACAAATGCTAAAGGAACTTCTCTAAGTGGGAAACACAAGAGAAGAAAAGGACCTAAAAAGAACCCCCAAAACACTTAAGAAAATGGTAATAGGAACATACATACCGATAATTACCTTAAATGTGAATGGATTAAATGCTCCAACCAAAAGACACAGGCTCGCTGAATGGATACAAAAACAAGACCAATATATATGCTGTCTACAAGAAATCCACTTCAGACCTAGGGATACACACAGACTGAAAGTGAGGGGATGGAAAAAGATATTCCATGCAAATGGAAATCAAAAGAAAGCTGGAATAGAACTACTCATATCAAATAGACTTTAAAATAAAGAATGTTACAAGAGACAAGGAAGGACATTACATAATGAGCAAGAGACCAATCCAAGAAGAATATATAACAATTATAAATATATATGCACCCAACATAGGAGCACCTCAATACACAAGGCAAATGCTAACAGCTATAAAAGAGGAAATCAACAGTAACACAATAATAGTGGGGGACTTTAACACCTCACTTACACCAATGGAGAGATCATCCAGAAAGAAAATTAATAAGGAAACACAAGTTTTAAATGACACAATAGACCAGATAGATTTAATTGATATTTATAGGACATTCCATCTGAAAACAGCAGATTACACTTTCTTCTCAAGTGCACACGGAACGTTCTCCAGGATAGATCACATCCTGGGTCACAAATCAAGCCTCAGTAAATTTAAGAAAACTGAAATCATATCAAACATCTTTTACGACAACAACACTATGAGATCAGAAATAAATTACAAGGAAAAAAACGTAAAAAAAAAACAAAACATAGAGGCTAAACAATACGTTACTAAATAACCAAGAGATCACTGAAGAAATCAAAGAGGAAATCAAAAAGTACCTACAGACAAATGACAATGAAAACACAATGATCCAAAACCTATGGGATGCAACAAAAGCAGTTCTAAGAGCGAAGTTCATAACACTATAATCCTACCTCAAGAAACAAGAAAAATCTCAAATAAACAATCTAACCTTACACCTAAAGGAACTAGAGAAAAAAGAACAAACAAAACCCAAACTTAGTAGAAGGAAAGAAATCATAAAGATCAGAGCAGAAATAAATGAAATAGAAACAAAGAAAACAAGAGCAAAGATCAATAAAACTATAAGCTGGTTCTTTGAAAAGATAAACAAAATTGATTAACCTTTAGCCAGACTGATCAAGAAAAGAGGGAGAGGACTCAAATCAATAAAATTAGAAATGAAAAAGGAGAAGTTACAACGGACACCGCAGAAATACAAAACATCATTAAGAGACTACTACAAGCAACTCTATGCCAATAAAATGGACAACCTGGAAGAAATGGACAAATTCTTAGGAAGGTATAACCTTCCAAGACTGAACCAGGAAGAAATGAACAGACCAATCCCAAGTAATGAAATTGAAACTGTGATTAAAAATCTTCCAACAAACAAAAGTCCAGGACCAGGTGGCTACACAGGTGAATTCTATCAAATGTTTAGAGAAGAGCTAACACCCATCCTTCTCAAACTCTTCCAAAAAATTACAGAGGAAGGAACACTCCCAAACTCATTCTACAAGGCCACCATCACCCTGATACCAAAACCAGACAAACATACTACAAAAAAAGAAAATTACAGACCAATATCACTGATGAATATAGATGCAAAACTCCTCTACAAAACACTAGCAAACAGAATCCAGCAGCACATTAAAAGGATCATACACCACGATCAAGTGAGATTTATCCCAGGGATGCAAGGATTCTTTAATATATGCAAATCAATCAATGTGATACACCATATTAACAAATTGAAGAATAAAAACCATATGATCATCTCAATAGATGCAGAAAAACTTTAGACAAAATTCAACACCAATTTATAATAAAAACTCTCCAGAAAGTGGGCATAGAGGGAACCTACCTCAACATAATAAAGGCCATATACAACAAACCCACAGCAACCATCATACTCAATGGTGAAAAACTGAAAGCATTTCCACTAAGATCAGGAACAAGACAAGGATGTCCACTCTCACCACTATTATTCAACATAGTTTTGGAAGTCCTAGCCACAGCAATCAGAGAAGAATAAGAAATAAAAGGAATACAAATTGGAAAAGAAGAAGTAAAACTGTCACTGTTTGCAGATGACATGATACTATACATAGACAATTCTAAAGGTGCCACCAGGAAACTACTAGAGCTAATCAATGAATTTGGTAAAGTTGCAGGATACAAAATGAATGCACAGAAATCTCTTGCATTCTTATACACTAACAACAAAAGAGCAGAAAGAGAAATTAAGGAAACAATCCCATTCACCATTGCAATAAAAAAAAAAAACCTAGGAATAAACCTACCTAAGGAGGTAACTGTACTCAGAAAACTATAAGACACTGATGAAAGAAATCAAAGATGACACAAACAGATGGAGAGATATACCATGTTCGTGGATTGGAAGAATCAATATTGTGAAAATGACTATACTACCCAAAGTAATCTACAGATTCAATGCAATCCTTATCAAATTACCAATGACATTTTTTACAGAGCTAGAACAAAAAATCTTAAAATTTTTATGGAGACACAAAAGACCCCGAACAGCCAAAGCAATCTTGAGGGGAAAAAACGGAGCTGGAGGAATCAGACTCCCTGACTTCAGACTATACTACAAACCTACAGTAATCAATACAATATGGTACTGGCACAAAAGCAGAAATATAGATCAATGGAACAGGATAGAAAGCCCAGAGATAATCCTACCCACCTATGGTCAACTAATCTATGACAAAGGAGGCAAGGATATACAATGGAGAAAAGACAGTCTCTTCAATAAGTGGTGCTGGGAAAACTGGACAGCTACATGTAAAAGAATGAAATTAGAACACTCCCTAACACCATACACAAAAATAAACTCAAAATGGATTAAAGACCTAAATGTAAGACTGGACACTATAAAACTCTTAGAGGAAAACACAGGAAGAGTACATATGACATAGATCACAGCAAGATCATTTTTGACCCACCACCTAGGGTAATGGAAATAAAAATAAAAATAAACAAATGGGACCTAATGAAACTTAAAAGCTTTTGCACAGCAAAGGAAACCATAAAGATGAAAAGACAACTCTCAGAATGGGAGAAAATATTTGCAAATGAATCAATGGACAAAGGAATAATCTCCAAAATATATAAACAGCTCATGCAGCTCAATATTAAAAGAACAAACAACCCCATCCAAAAGTGGGCAGAAGACCTAGATAGACATTTCTCCAAAGAAGACATACAGATGGCCAAGAGGCACATTTAAAGCTGCTCAACATCACTAATTATTAGAGAAATGCAAATCAAAACTACAATGAGGTATCACCTCACACCAGTCAGAATGGCCATCATCAAAAAATCTACAAACAACAAATGCTGGAGAGGGTGTGGAGAAAAGGGGGCCCTCTTGCACTGTTGGTGGGAATGGAAATTGATACAGCCACTATGGAAATAGTATGGAGGTTCCTTAAAAAACTAAAAATAGAATTACCATATGACCCAGCAATCCCACTACTGGGCATATACCCAGAGAAAACCATAATTCAAAAAGACACATGCACCATAATGTTCACTGCAGCACTATTTACAATAGCTAGGTCATGGGAGCAACCTAAATGCCCACCGACAAAAGAATGGATAAAGAAGATGTGGTACATATATACAATGGGATATTACTCAGCCGTGAAAAGGAACAAAATTGGGTAATTTATAGAGATGTGGATGGACCTAGAGACTGTCATACAAAGTAAAGTAAGTCAGAAAGAGAAAAACAAATATTGTATATTAACACATATATGTGGAATCTAGAAAAATGGTACAGATGAACCGGTTTGCAAGGCAGAAACAGAGACACAGATGCAGAGAACAAACATACGGACACCAAGAGGGGAAAGTGGGGGGTGGGGGGATGAATTGGGAGATTGGGATTGACATGTATACACTAATATGTATAAAATAGATAATAAGAAAAAAATATGTAGAACAATTTGGTACCCTAAAAAAAAAAAGTATCATCATACATGTTTTGATATGTAATATTCTTTATTATTTCATTCTAATGGCTTTGAAATTTTTTGTATTCTTGAATTAAATGTTTTTAAACTTCAAATATATGATGTGTTAGATATATTTTTAATATTAACTTTTAAATTATTCTTTACTGAGGTTAAGAATGTTCTATATTATTTCTTTATATTGTTGAGACTTTGTTGATGGTCTAGTAGACAATTACTTGTTATAAGTGTCCCTTGTGCTTGAGTAGAATGTGTTATTTTATAGTATAAGTTCCATATATGAGTTTGTTTGTGTTATCAGATAATGGTTCATTAATATTTTTGGTGTCCTTGACCTAAATATTATTGAGGTACTTATGTTAAAATATTCCATTTTGATTTAAGTTTGTTTCTCTGTTTAACTGTGGCAAGTTCATGTAGTTGAAGGCTATGTTATTAAAGGCATAGAAGATGATTTATAATGACTCATTTACCCTTAAAATGTTTTTATTGTTCATTTTGTTTTGCTTTACCTTCTTCTTTGCCTGATCTTAACATCCATATACAGTATTATCACATTCTGTGTGTACAAGCACCTTTTTCCATATCTTTCTCTGTCATCTCTTCACTTTTTTTTTTAAATTAATTTATTTATTTTTTGGCTGTGTTGGGTCTTCGTTTCTGTGCGAGGGCTTTCTCTAGTCGCGGCAAGCGGGGGCCACTCTTCATCACAGTGTGCGGGCCTCTCAGTGTCGTGGCCTCTCTTGCTGCGGAGCACAGGCTCCAGACGCACAGGCTCAGTAGTTGTGGCTCACGGGCCTAGTTGCTCCGCGGCATGTGGGATCTTCCCAGACCAGGGCTCAAACCCGTGTCCCCTGCATTAGCAGGAAGATTCTCAACCATTGCACCACCAGGGAAGCCCCATCTCTTCACTTTTTAAAATAAAAAATAGGCATATGCTTTTTAAAGAGGTGTATCTAAATCTCTTTCCTTGAGTAGGTAAATCTAATTTGTTCACATTTATTGTGATTACTGATACAGTTAAACTCATTTTGTGTTTTCTATGAATCATGTCTCTTTTTTCCCCTCATTTGCCATGATAATGAGTAAGTTTTCTGTCTGCCTTTCATGAGCGGCAACTTCACAATGATGAGTCAGATGTAGATTTATTTTTATCATATTCTTTGATATGAAGTTTCATGTCACTCTGCAATTCTATAAAATTCTCAGTCATTTTGCCTTTCTCTCACTAGCCTTCTGTTTTTGAGGACCTACCATTAGACTCACGCTGGAGCCTCTACATCCTCCATATCTCTTAATCATTTTTCAGTGCTGCATTCTGTGTAACATCCTCCAATATATATTCCAATTTACCAACTCTCTCTACAATTTTACCTCATCCATCTTTTAAGTTTCTTTTATCCAATGACTCTACTAACATCTAGCATTCTATATGTTCTTATTCACAAATCTTGTTTGTCACAATGTCTTAGTCTATCATTGTGATTTTACTTTCTTATTGTCCCGTACATTTTTGAAGCCCTGTATTCTCTTTCAGATTTTTCTCTTTTTTCAGGTCCTTGGGATGTTAATCCTCTTGTCTGTTTGCAAGGTGGCTGTATCTGAGGGAGTCCCTGGTTCTTTGGGTTATGGAAATATCCCAACGGAGTGGTTTTACATATGCTTCTGTCAGCTGCCCCAGGAATTTCCCTGATCCTGTACCTGTTAAATGTCAATTTCTCACCTGAACTGTCAGGTCACATAAATTCAGACTCCACAAATGCATATGCCATATGTTTGGGATTTCAACTCTTAAGGTATTTTATACTTTTATCCAAAGTCTTAAGTAAAGGCAAATTTTTTGATTCTCTAAAAATTATAGTCTAGTTATAGTCTCTCTAGTTATAGTTATATAGAATATATAGTTATATATTCACAAAGGGGTACCAGTTATAAGATTATTGAAGGGATATCATGTCCAGCTCATTGCCTTGGGTGGGTTTAAAGCAGTATCATCTAATCCCACATTGTCATTAAGACCTCAGACGCAGAACTTTAAAGCCTGTTTCTATGTTCAGTACTCCCATGGATCATAGCAGCTTTCTCAGTTTGTGAGACTAGTAACTTGATTTCCATTTCTTCTTAATATGTAACACATGGGATTTTTAATTCTTTTTTGAGCTTGCTATGTACAGAAAGTAATTATAGTTACTGTATTTTATTCACCATTTCCATGTGTTTAGAGTGAGGGGTATCAGTGTTAGATAAGTATACCTTATTTTAAATTCTTATTTCTTAACATGTTTATACACTGTATTGTGCCTTACTTTTTTCACCTAACAACTAATCTTGTGATTATTCTCTATCAATAATCATAATTTGTTTTTGTCTTTTTAATGGCTGCCTAGTATTCCATTGTATTTATGCAGAATAATTCGTGTAACCAGACTATTTCCCATAACATTTTTAAACTAACAAAAGAATGTTCTCACTGCACAAAATGTGGAAAAGATAGTCTATGTTGATGCTTATGTTTCTAGTTCTTTTTCTTTCATATATATTGAATTTATATGTAAATTTATTATATGATTCGGTAACCTGAACTATTATTTTAAAATAGTGAATACATTTTATATCTTTAAATATTCTTTAGTAACTACTATGATTATATAGTAGTGCATTTTAGGGATACATAAAAATTTATTTTACCATATCACATTTGGATATTTAAGTTGTTCCAAACTATTCACTAACATAAATAATGTCATAATGCACATCATTACATATTAATATTTTTATGTCTCTTATTATCATTGCTGACTTAGGATTAATTACTACAAATGGAATAATCAGTTCAAAGGTATAAATATTTTATGACTTTTGATACATATTGTGAAATTGCCTTCCAAAATTGTATTCCAAGTTGCCTAAAATTCCTCCAAAGGAGTATAAATGCCTATTTCCTCGTATCTTCTTCAATGTTTTCACATTTTTAAATTTTTGCAAAAACGGTGGGCAAAACATTGGCATTTCGTTGTTTTAATTTACATTTCTTTAGTGAAACTAGGGATCTTTTCATATGTTTACTTTTTATTTCTTCTGTGAATTGCCTGTTTATACTTTTGCCCATTTTTCTACTGGAATATTTTTTTCTTTGTCATATTCATCATCTGGTTGTCTATAATACACCATATATTCTGGGAGGGTACATAGGTATTTCATTAGGAACCTTTGCATACCTTAAAATATCTATTTTTATCATGTGTGATTGACAGCTTGCTTGATATAGAATTCTTAGATCCCATAGTGAAGCAGGAAAAGTTCACCCAGACTTGGGTTTTCCCACTTGTTAGGCAAATGTGTGTTCCTTGAATTCCCTCATGGTACACCCATTTGCAGTTATAATCTTCCACCGAGTCTTAAACTGCCAGGCTAATTTATGTAATTTTCAATTCAGTCATCACTCAGCCTGTATAACTATGGATAAAGCCTGCTGTATGGGAGCCTGAAGCAGAGGAATCACCTCTGAGCAGTTTTTCCTCCATGATTATTATGAAGCAAAACTGTTGAGATGCTGCACAAATTTTTGCCTGGGTCTTTATGGTGTCACTTCTCACATTACCCACATGGTATTTGTCTACCTATGTCATGATGCCCTCATGCACAGATGACTTTCACCATGGGAACCCAGGAGTCTACAAACAGGAGTGGTAGAAGGCAACTTATCCAAAGTAGTAGATGAGACATCGCATCTTACATTCTGTGATATCAGCTTGTCCCCCATGTCAGTGGGCATTAGTGGGGCTCTGCTATGACTTTCTTCTCCTTACCCTACTACTGTACTGCTTTCTCTAGAGGCTGACAGGTCCTTTAAAATCTTGCTCAATGGAGTCCCACTAGCACAACATCTCACAAAAAAATCCTAGACGTTTTGAACATAGGGCTGACACCTTTCTCATTTTCCCAAATTAGATGCAGGTTTTAATTCTTCTTCCTTCCTTTGGTCATTTGCTTGGAGATTTGAGAGGATGGAGCAAGAACTGTTAATTTTATCATCTCACCAAGAAGTTCAGTCTTTGATTTCTTCACGTCAATCGGTGTGGTCACGTAGTGTGATTTTCAAACTTGGACGGTAACGGAAATTACCAGGGGTGATTGTGTACAAGGTAGATGCCAGTCCCTCACTTCCAGACATTCAAATTCAGTAACTCTGAGATGTGCCCATAATCTATATTTCTGATAGGCAACACCCCCTCCAGGTGATTCTCATATAGGTCCTACCATAGTTTGAGGAAACCCAATGTAAGGAAAATTTTAAAAAACTAAACCAGTGGTTTTCCAAGTGTGACCTGTAGACGGGTAAATAAGGTCTACAGATCAGCTTCACCTGAGAACTTGGTGGGAAAGTAAATTTTGGGACCACAACCCAGACCTACTAAATGAGAAACAGGGGGGTGGTGCCCAGCAATCTGTATTTTAACAAGCCCTCCAGGGGTTTCTGATGCATGCTCAAGTTTGAGAATTACTGAACCAGTGGGTGAGCCAGAAATCCCATGTTCTAACCTGAGACTTGCCTCTAGCTATAGCTCAGTGACCAGGGGAAAGTTATTCACCCTCTCTGGATTTCAATTTCCCATTACAATGTAAGGATGAGAGGTCAAATATCTTCAAGGATCTTTTAAGGCTTAATCTCAAACTATTTTATAATACCTTCCATGTTTTGTTGTACTTTTTTCATGAAATAAATTACATTTGGTTGAGCCTTGAGCACTATTATTTATATTCCGTAGGGATGCCCCAGCATCCAACAGCAACTATTTCCATGGAGCTAATCAATCAAGCCCAGAACAATTCAAAATATATGCATATATGTTAACAATAATCCTGAGTGTGGATTGCATATAAATCCATGGGCAATGGTTGTTTGTTGTTTTTCTTTCTTCTTTTCTTTTTTTTTTTTTTTTTTAACATAAAAAGGCTGGGCTCCTTGGGCATGTGGTTTTCTTCATCTCATTTTCTTCATCTGGCTCATTTGATCTTAATTACTAGGGCTAGTTCTTGAATTGCAGCAGCTTGTTCTAAGTAGCATATGGCAGACGGTGCTAAGCACAGGCAGCAGACAATGTGTTACTAAAAGGAGAAGAAATTTTCCTTTACATAAGAAGCCATATGCAGTCCAAATTTATCCATACTGTATCACTGAAATGTGTATGTATGTATTTTAAAACTTCATCTATGATTTTTCACAGGTATTGGTTTCATCGTTTGCATATTCAACATAAGACCTGCAGAGATTTTAAGAGTCCGTTTCAAAACACTCTCAGACTGTTCCTATCAGTAACTTCAGGGACCACCATCCATTGCCTCCTCTTGCAAAGTTTCGCTGAAAACCTAACACCTCTTAGGGCATCCTTCTCCCCACAGCATTCTCAGTTTTCAGGTCTCAAAAGGTCTTGATGTCAAGGTGCTCTTTCTGTGAAAGCAGCACAGCTGTGATAGTTGTCACACTCCTGCTCTATGAGACAGGAAAGCAAAGAGTCTGCTCTTTTT